>NW_021703769.1:180167-219774 GCF_005190385.1 Monodon monoceros
TGGTGGTGGTGGTGATGGTGCTGTTGATGGTGATGGTGATGGTGGTGATGGTGGTGGTGGTGGTGGTGATGGTGATGTGGTGGTGGTGATGGTGGTGATGATGGTGGTGGTGGTGACGGTGGCAACACCAGAGACAACAATGTTCCATGTCAATTAAGCTGCCATGAAGGAATCTGGGGTTTCTTTCTGCCTCTTAGAGAGAGATTAAGAATAAGCTCAAAGAGGCCTTAATCATGACCAAATAACAAGGACAGTGATGACGGCAGATGCCTGTGCCAAGTTCTTCACTTGGATTTTAACTCATTTAAGATTCAGAAGCGCTATTTTGATGCCCAGTCTGCACAGGAGGACATTCAGGCTCAGAGGATCTAAATGGTCTTCTCAAGGCCACAGAGCTGGTAAAGGAAAAGTGGGTCAAGAGAACTAGAAGAGCAGCCACAGACAGGAGGAAAGATTTGCCAAAGACCCATCTGACAAAGGACTGCTGTCCAGAATGCACGAAGGACTCCTAATGCTCAACAATAAGAACACAGACAGCCTGGTTAAAAATGGACCAAAGACCTTAACAGACCCTCAGCAAAGAAGACATACAGACAGCAAAGAAGCACATGAAAAGATGCTCCACCTATGTCATCAGAGAAATGCAAATTAAAGCAACAGTGAGGACTTCTCTGGTGGCGCAGTGGATAAGAATCCGCCTGTCAATGCAGGGGACACGGGTTCGAGCCCTGGTCCGGGAAGATCCCACGTGCCGCGGAGCAGCTAAGCCCGTGCGCCACAACTAATGACCCTGCGCCCTAGAGCCCGTGCTCTGCAACAAGAGAAGCCACCGCAATGAGAAGCCCGCGCACCGCAACGAAGAGTAGCCCCCGCTCGCCGCAACCAGAGAAAAGCCCGCGCAGAGCAACGAAGACCCAACGCAGCCAAAAAAAAAAAAAAGATTTTTTTAATAAAATAAAATAAAACAACAACGAGATACCACTACATACCTATTAGAATGACCAACATTTGCAACCCTGACACCACTAAATGCTGGTGAGGGCGTCAGAAGGCACAGCCATTTGAAAGACAGCTTGGCATTTTCTTACAAAACAGACTCTTACCATAAGACCCAGCAATCACCCACCCTTCGATATTTACCCAAAGGAGCTGAAAATATATCCCCATAAAAACCTGCACACGGATGTTTATAGCAGCTTTATTCATAGTTGCTGAAACCTGGAAGCAGCCAGGATGTCCTCCAGTAGGTGGATGAGTAAACTGTGGCTCACCCAGAAAATGGAACATTATTCAGCATTTAAAAGGAGGGAGCTATCAAGCCATGCAAAGACACGGAGGGCCCTACATGCGCACTGCTAAGCGACAGAAGCCAGTCTGGAAGGCTACAGACTGTATGATTCCACATTCTGGAAAAGCAAAACTATGAACACAGTAAGAAGATCAGTGTTTGCCAGGGGTTGGGAGGTGGGAAAGGATAACAGGCAGAGCACGGAGGATTTTTAGGGCAGTGAAACTATTCGGCGTGCTACTGTAATGGTGGATACATGCCATTATATATTTGTCCAAACCATAGGAAGTACAACACCAAGAGGGAACCCTAAGGTAAACTATGGGTTTGGGGTGATTACGATGTATCAAGGTAGGTTCATCGGTTGTGAAAATGTACTATTCTGGTGGGGATGTGGATAATGGGGGAGATTATGCCTGGGGAGGGGAGGGCAGGGCAGGGACTATATGAGAAACCGCTGTACCTTCTCCTCAATTTTGCCGTGAACCTAAAACTACTTTTAAAACATTGCCTGTAAAAAAAGAGCAGGGACTGGAACTGGGTGTTTCTGACCACCGAGGCAGTCCACCCCGTGCCACGGCTCAGAACACATCGTTCTGTCTCTGAGCCCGGCGTGCTCACAGCAGTTCCCAGGCATCACTCTCCGTGGGGACTGCTCGTGGGCAAGACGACCTCCCCTCTCTGCTCTAATCAAGACGTGCCTCTGAGGGTTTTGATGCCCCCGCGCAGAGGAGAGACCCCACAAGAAACACTCACAACCGGAAGGAGGAACAAGCCCACCCCCACCCACATTTCTCACCCATAGCACACCCTCCAGCCACGAAGGGGCACGTGAGTCTAGTACCCCGGGGTCAGCACTGGGGGAAGGGCAGCTGCTCCTCGCAGCCCCTTGTCTGAGCACACACATGACACACACCAGCACGTACAAATGTACAAGGGCATGCTTACACACATGCACCCACGGACACAGCCACAAGGGCGTGTGCACGTGCACACATGCACGTGCACACGTGTGTGTACACACACAGACAGCACTCGCGTGTACCCACATGCACATGTGTGTGTTCACACTCACGCATTCATGCCCACACTCAGATACATGTACAAACATGTACATGCTCGCACGTATTGTGTCCATGCACACAGATGTATGTACAAGGTGCAGTATACACACGTATATGCACACACCCAGACGTGCGCACATTCACACGGGGTGCACACTCATGCGTGCACACACATTTACACGCTCACATGCATGCGTATGCATACACGTGTGTACGCACATGCACACGTGCATGTGTCCCCACACCGTCCCGATGCCATCCCCACACGCTATTCCCACCCTGTCCCCACATTCCCCCCATGCTCTTCCCATTCTACCTCCCCATGCCATCCCCACGCTGTCCCCCATACTGTCCCCACGCTCTCTCCCACACTCTTCCCACTTTGTTTCCCCATGCTGTCCCCTCATACTGTCTCAGCCATCCTTCCACAACGTCCCCACACCATCCCCCATTATGTCCCCCCAGCAGCGTGGCTGCCATCCTTGACCCCACAAGCGTTCCCATTCTGAGCGCCAGCAAATGCTGGAATCGGCCCAAACACCAGCAGTGAACACGGAGCCCCGGAGCTGAGGAAGGGGCTTCGTGAAGCTGCCCCAGCACCGGACCTGGACGACGCCGACAAGAGCTGCCTTCCGGGATCACTGTGGGGCCCGTGAGGTCCTCACGCGGCAGCTTGGCTGGGAGCCTGGCGCACGGCTCAGATGGAGCGTCATCTCTCAGGAGTCAGGGTGGCGCTCCATCTGGGACAGAGCTGCGCCTCCTCCCACACCCGGACTGGACCCTGCCTCTCCCTCTCCCCCAGCCAAGTGCCTCTGCCCTCAGGAGCTGAGCCACCAGGGCCTCAGGACTGACCCTGCCCAGTGACAGGGGGCCAGGAATTGAACAGGGGGTGGGAGATCCCCGCGTGCCAAGGCTGCCAGAGCAGCCCCTGCTCCATGCCCTCGGCAGCTGCTCGGGACCCACCAGTGGGAGAGGGGGGGCGGGGGAGGTGCCCAGCCTACCTGAGGATGACATACATGACGAGACAGTTCCCCAGCAGCCCCCCGATGCACACAGCCAGGTAGAGCCCCACGATGGTGACCTTGAGCCCGAGGGGCAGGAAGGCGCCGTGGCTGGCATTGAGCATCAGGTGCGGGGGCAGCAGGCTGTGGTTGGGGCTCAGGAGAGACAGGTTGCCCTGCAGGTGGCCGCCGTAGAGGACTTCCCAGAACGGGGCAGGGAAGAGAGACTCCATGCCCCGCCCTGCACGCAAAGCCCCACGGTACCTGGGGAGGCACAGGGACATGTGAGCGCAGCACCCAGCACCCACCCAGCCCCAGGCCACAGACACGGAGGCACGTGCGTGTGCACACACATACACACACACACCGGGCACACGGAGACACGCAAACGTGTATGCCAGGGACGGGGCACACGTGCACACACACAGGGACACAGTCTCAGCTGGTCTGCGGGCTCCCACATGGGATGCGCGGATGCGCTTACACAGCGGGATGTGTCCACCCATGGGGGCTCACAGACACACAGCATGCACACACACACACGCACACAGATGCCCAAAGCTGCCCTCGTGCACACGCAGACACAAAAGGGACCAAGACACACCCAGAAACACCTGGAACACTGGACATAGGGCAACCGAGCACAGGGCCTCCTCCTGCCCCTCCCCAGCCCTGCCTGAGAGCCGCGGCCACCACAGGTCACCTCCACGCCAGCCCCCAGCGGCTCAGCCTTACCTCGGTGACCTCCGTGGGAGCTGGGACCCCGGAGGCCCTAACCCTCGGCCTGCGGCAGAGCAGGGCTGGGAGCGCCGGCCCGACTCAGCTCTGGGTCTGGACGGTGCCGCGGCTGCCGCACAGTGGCAGCTGCTCCTTTTCCTTCTCAGACGCCAGACCAGACGCAGCAGCCTGGTTGCACGGAGCTGGGGGAGGGGAGCAGGCTGCGGCTGCAGGGGGGCGGGGCCGTGCAGGATGGAGGAGGGGGCCCCAGGCTGGACGGGGACAGATGCAAGGACCAGGGTGCACCCTTAGAGATGAACAACAGAGAGGCTTGGACCCACAGAGCCCAGACGGAGACAGGCTCGAACACATGGACACAGGGATAGAGGTGCACATGAGAACTCAGACACGTGGACGGACACACACACACACACACACACACACACACACACACACACACGGACGCACAGGGACTCAGGAACAGACACATGGAGACACAGGGACAAACACACAAGAACAGACACAAAGGACATGCAGAAACACACAAAGACATGGAACGGAGACTCGGAGAGACACACACAAGACAGAGACAGATGTGAAGCCGCATCTCACTCAGAAGCAGGGCCTTGGACGGACTCAGACCTGCCCCAGCCGGAGTTCCATGCCCAGAACAGCACCCCTCAGCTGGGATCCCAGGGCAGCTGAGCCACAGGGGGCCGCCGGTTGGGTGGCTGGGGCCCTGCCCAGCCAGTCCTGATCAGATCAGAGCCTCATAAACAAGCAGGATGTCTGGACTGTCCAGTGTGCCCCACGTGCCTCCTGGGTGCCAAGCCCATCGCAAGCACAAGCTTGTCCACCCCCACCACCCCTAACTGTGGGCCTCAGCATCACCTCAGCAGTGTGAAGCCACCTGTCAAAGGGGCAGAGACAGGGTTCAAAGCCAGGTCTGTCTGCCACCTGAAGACCCACCAAGGGCACCTCTGCCTCAGCTGATGGGTCCCTGAACATCACTGCCTCACAGCCTGGGCCCCCAGCACCCACACAGCAGAACATGGAGCTGCCTCCTTCCCATCCCTGGGGTCACATGCCTTGTGGGTGACCCCTGAGCTGAACTGCCAGCCCCACCCAGTCAAGGGGTCGTTCTTCCTGCCCGGGCTCTGCCCACACAGCCCAGCCCCTGCTCGGAGCATCCGTCTCCAAGGATGGGGACCTGGTTGCTAGGCGACTGGCAGCAGCGGCGCTAGGATACCTGGCGAGTCAGGAGAGGACAGAGCAGGCAAGTACCCCGGGGCTCAGCACCGCAGGCCCCCACAGGGCTTATCTCTGCGCCTTCACCGCAGTCGGCCCAGGGACATGTGTGGAGGCGTGGGGCACATCCGCAGAGGCACTCAGGACACAAAGGCTCACAAAAACACACACAAAGGTGCCCAAACAGGCACACAGGTAAACAAACAGACATGGGTACATGCTCAGAGGACGCACAGACACTCGAAGGGACCCAGAGGCGCATGGGTCACACCCACGCAAACCCACACTAGGGTGCACGTGAGGCACAAGGTAGACACGGGAGAAGAGGCAGATCAAAGCCTCAGACGCCCAGGGGACACACGTGCACCACATTCTCCAGGCAAAGCTCGAAGCCCCATCCCATTGACCTTGGGAGCCCCAGCAGGGCAGGAACCCCAGGGGCTCGCCCTCCTGCAGCCTCCCCGACCTGGGCTCCCCGAGGTCTGAGCAGCCAACCTCAGCCCCTCCCACCCCCACTGCCTGGGCCCACCTGCCCGCCAGTTTACGAAGCTGCTGCGTTTCCTAATGGCCTTCAGCCTGGGGAAAGGGCGGGGCTAGGAGGCTGCCTTGAGGCTGGGTGTGAGTTCCAGTCTGGACAGACCTCCCATGAGGGCACACCGTGGGGGGCCAGGCCAGGGTACTGACGACACTCCCTGGGGATGGTAGCCCCCAGCCCTGGACCCTGCAGGGTTCCCACAAAGGGGGCCTGGCCCAGGAAGTGGCCCAGCCTCTCTTGAGCCCTGTACGGCCAGGATAAGACACAGAACATATGTGTTACACATGGGGCAGCAGGTAACACGTGTGAGCATCTGTATCGAAGCAAGACAACCTCGAGCACACACGTCATATGCAGGCAAAACAAAACACGCAAGGGCACCAGCGGCAGCCCAAGACGCGCAGCTTACGTGATGGACGGCACAGAGCACGGCGCCGCAACGTACCAAGTGACAGCTGACCAGGGCTACACCTGGAGGTCACAGGCCTTCCGGGCAGGACCCAGGTCCCAGAGTGCCGGTGACACCCACAAACTGGGGTGAACGCACCTCACTCTTGCACCCAGTGACCCAGGGCCCGTCAACGCCAGATGGCACACTGTCGGCTGCCCCTCGGTCCGCATGTGCTTTGCCACCCCCCACACCCCCCGGAGTAGGGCACGGGAATCAAAGCACAGTCGCCAGCAGCCTCACCCAGAACAGCCATCCCCAGGGAATTCAGCCACCAGGCCAGTTGTGCTGTTGAAAAGTAAAAGGAATGGGGCTTCCCTGGCGGCGCAGTGGTTAAGAATCCACCTGCCAGTGCAGGGGACACGGGTTCAAGCCCTGGTCCGGGAAGACCCCCACATGCCGCAGAGCAACTAAGCCCCTGAGCCGCAACTACTGAGCCAGTGCTCTAGAGCCCGCGAGCCACAACTGCTGAGCCCGTGTGCCTAGAGCCTGTGCTCCGCAACAAGAGAAGCCACCGCAATGAGAAGCCCGCACACCGCAACGAAGAGTAGCCCCCGCTCGCCGCAACTAGAGAAAAGCCTGCGTGCAAAAAAAAGTAAAAGGATTTTCATAATTCTGGGCTTCTTCATAAAATATTACTTTTTCCTTGTGCTTTTAACTTCCTAATATTTACACACTGTGACAGAATTGTAGATTTGCAGTATAATGTTAAATTTTGCAGTCATTTAATAATCCTTATTGATATTATTTTGAAGTTTTCAGGTCTTGGCGTCGATCGGCGCGCTCTTAGATCTCAGCATTCCCCTCAGCCCTTGAAAAACACATGAATCCTGGACACAGAAACAGGCGGGAGACGTGGCCCAGGGCCTCACAGTGGCTGGGCCCCAGACACAGGGAGCACCTCTCCTCCCAGGGGAGCTGTTGGGGGGGTAGAGAAGCAGGAAGAAGCTCCGCTCAGGAATGTGAACTATGCCAACACCAGGCCCTCTGGGAGTTAAGGAGGAGCGGGTGTCAAAGGTTTTCAATCCTACAAAAACAGAGGGAAAGTTACAAGTCCCTTCCTGCAGGAGAGTGCGCCCATTCTCCCCCTCCCCCCATAACTCCCACTCTTGCAAGTCACTTCCCCCCTGCATCTCCCTGGCCAGGACCCTGGGAAGCTAAGAGGAGGGCCCAGACTCCTGTCTCAGAGAACTCACTCCTGTGGGAACGCAGAGTGAGGGCCAGAGGTGGTGCTGGCCTGGGCTGCGTGTATCCAGGAGGACTGCTTGAAGGAGGTAGGTCAGCCTGCCTAAGCCCTCACTGCTTCTTCTGGAGCCCATAGACCTTCGCCTTCAAAAGCCCCTCGGTGATGCTGAATCCCAAGGCCCAGGCCTCACCCTAAAGGCACAAGCCCTGCGGCAGCCGGGGGCGGGAAGGGGAAGCATCCAGGGAACAGCTCCTGCAAAGGCTTGGGGGCTGGAAGGATGGACAGTTCCATGCAGCTTTGGGAAGCGGGGGATGGCATGCCAGCTCCCGAGATATGGGGCCACAAAAGCGAGGGGATGTATGTATGCATGTGGCTGATTCACTTTGTTGTACAACAGAAACTAACACAGCATCGTGAAGCAATTATACTCCATAAAGATGTATTAAAAAAAAAAACAACCTTACCCTCTCACTGGGAGGCCAGAGCAAACTTCCAAAAACAATGGCAACAGTCAACAGCCTCCTTCGGAAAGGCCAGAACCTCAGCTGAGACGCCACCCCCAAAGCCAGGACAGTCTCTCCCCTCAGGGACTCAGGTCGTGAACTCCCAAAACGGCACCATCCATGGGCCTCAATGCCCACCTTGGCACATCCATGAATGAAGGGAAGAGGCATGTTTACACTGTGGGAACCACCAATACATTAACAAATTATGGACTTAATGCACTAATTTTGGCCTAACATCAACTGTGGAATGAGTACATGGATTACTGAATCCAGAATAATCTGATGAGTGCATGAACACATTAAAGAATTAATCAATTAAGTGAATCAGTTATAAAATATTATGAAATTAACAAATGCACAAATAAATTACAGAAATCTAGGACCCAGGACCCAGAAATCAAAACCCGAGTCTGGGGACTTCCCTGGTGGTTCGGTGGTAAAGAATCCGCCTTCCAACGCTGGGGACGCGGTTTGCTCCCTGGTCGGGGAACTTAGATCCCACATGCCGCGGGGCAACTAAGCCCGCGCACCACAACTACTGAGCTCACGTGCCTCAAGGAGAGAGAGAAAACGCACACACCACCGCTAGAGAGAAGCCCACGCGCCGCAACGAAGAGCCCACGCGCCGCAACTAAGACCCAACACAGCCCCCCAAAAAAAAAGAAAGAAAGGACTTCCCTGGTGGCGGAGTGGTTAAGAATCCACCTGCCAATGCAGGAGACACGGGTTCGGGCCCTGGTCCAGGAAGATCCCACATGCCGCGGAGCAACTAAGCCCATGCACCACAACTACTGAGCCTGCGCACCTAGAGACCCTGCTCCGCAACAAGAGAAGCCACCGCGATGAGGAGCCCGCGCACCGCAACGAAGAGTAGCCCCCAGCTCTCCACACCTAGAGAAAGCCTGTGCACAGCAACAAAGACCCAATGCAGCCAAAAATAAATAAATGAATAAATTTATTTGAAAAAAAGAAAGAAAATAAATAAATATTTAAAACAAGAAAACAAAACCAATGGTCTAAAAAAAAACACCACCCCTGTTCTTACACCACCCCTGGAACCCCCAGACTTGCCCTGGAAGAGGTGAAGAGTCCTGGGTTCTGCTGTGGGAGGCCTCGAGGGCCATGAAGAGGGGGAAGGGGCTCAACCACGAAGGTCTCCTCAGATCTGCGCCCCCTGACCCCAAAACTAGCCAGCAAAGACCTCTCCAGCCAGGAAGCTGGGCCCACAGCCCGCAGAAGAGTGCGTTTGGGGCTCTTCAGAAAAGAAAGAGAGCGCACCGGGCTGTTAAAGCTGAGGGTCATCTCCCTCGTGGTCCTTGACAGCCGGGAGGTCCCGGGGCGGGGCATCTGGCCGGGGACCTCGGTGCACTTGGACCGAAGTTCTGACCACGCACCTCCCCGAGGGCTCGCCCCGCCCCCGTTGGCTTGGGGGAGGGGCGGGCCTCCTGGTTGCCGAGCAACCGCGTCAACAAGTCCCAGAGAGTCTGGGCTGAGTTGGAGGCCCAGACCCGAGAAGGCAGAAAGTATGGGGTGTGGAAATGGGAGGCAAGGGCCGGGCGCTCGACCGCCGCCGCTAGGGACGGGGCGGGGGAGGGTGCGGACGCCAGCCTCTGTCCCAGTGTGGGCCAGGACCCGGCCCAGGATCTGGGGTCCGGGGTCTGAGGTGCTGTGGGCTGGGCCGGGCAAGGAAAGGAGCCCTGCAGGGCTGCACCGGGACTTCCGGGGTGTTTCCCTCTCCCACCTCGGGGGCCCTTCCCCCTCTACCACCTTTTCCCTGGGCTCCTCTCTCCCTTACTCCATCTAGACCCAGCGTGGGACAGGCTGGGGGGATGGCGTCTCCCCTGCAGCAAGCCAGCTGTCCATTCGACTCTGAGACTCCGCCGCACACAAGTGAGACCTCCCACAGACACACAAACGGACCCACACAACATCAAACACACACACATCTCCCAGAAAAGCATGAGTCCTCTGCCCAAGATATAATGAAGGCCCACCCCCTCCATCTCCAGCCCCTAACACTAAGACAGAGAGGTCTGAGGCCTACGCAGACATGGGGGACGGACACAGCGAGGGTCCTGGCATGGGAGGAAGTGTCCTCCTAGCCTCACCCAGAGCAGTCTCAATCTGTCTCCACCCCTGGGTAGTGCCTGAGGTCAACTCAGGGGTCTCAGCATTTTCCCAGTGCGGGAGAAACAGCCCGTGGGCAGGAAGGGAGTGGATCCGAAAGTTCTAGCGGAATGCAGGAGTGAGTAAGGAGGCTGAGCTGACCGGGACGTGTGCCAGGTTGTGGCAAAGCTGCAGAGACCAGAGGTGTGGGCCCTAAGGCGGGCTGCACGGGTCCAGAGGGGCCGGAGCTGGGAACCCACGGCGGGGCCGGGTCAGACCGAAGGAGCGGGCGCGAACGGGACATCGTCTTCCCTCGGCAGGGCCCGAGGATGCAGCCAGAGCCGGCGAAGGGACCGCGCGCAGGGTCCCGCGGCAGCGAGCGGGTAAGGGCGCGCAGGGCGCAGGGGCCCGCGTGGGGTGTGCCAAGGCGGAGCCCCCGACGCCGAGCTGGGCCCTCACGCCGGAGGGCCTGGAGGCCATGCGGCCCGCGCAGCGCCACAGCCACCTGCTCTTCGGCGACCTGCTGGAGGACGTGGGCGCGGCCGCTTCCGTCTTCCCGAGTGAGTCAGCAGAGCTGGGGCACCGCATGCCTGACCCGCGCGCGTGGACGCTGCAGCTCGAGACGCCCGCGCAGCGCCAGGACCGGGTCCTCGGCGTCCTCAAGGCCGCCGAGGCCCGCGGCCGAGTCCGCGCTCTCCGACTGCGCTACGCCCGCCTGCGGGTGAGGCAGGGACGGGGCCGGGGCGAGGAAGGGGCGGGGGGACCACCCGGCCGGGGGCTCTGAGGGCGAGGCGGGGCCGCCCGTCGCCAAGGCTCCGCAACAACCCCGCGCCCTGACCCCGGCACCCGCAGGCGGAGGAGATCTCGCTCCTAATCCTGCGGCAGAAGTCCGCGCGCGCCGCCCTCCGGCTGGAGCTGTTCCTGCCGCCGCAGCCGAAGCCCACGCGGATCCCAGACCCCCTAGACCGTCGAGAGGTGACTGCAAGCCCGGGAAGGGCCGGGGAGGGGCGGGGGCCCGCCCTCCGCCCTCCGCCGCGCACACCCGGCCCCAGCACCTCCTCCCCCGCAGCGGAGGCGCGTGGAAACCATTCTGGAGGAGAAAGTCGACGGCAGCATCTTCCCGCGTTGATGGCGACCCCACAGTGCACGACCGTTCCCCACCCTCCTACATAAAGTTCTCACTTTCAAAGCGCCCCCTGGTGTCTAGGCTTCCTTTCTCTAGGTCCCCTGGGAGGGAAGGGGGGAAGGATGGATGCTGAGTCTCCCACATCCGATGTCGCAGGCATTGGGGTACTCAGAGTGCAGCTCCTCCAACAAAGTGGAAAGCTACAAGCTGGCTGACATCAGACTCACAGGGGGCAGGGACACCCCTAATCCCCCAAATCCCACGCTGCCCCCATCAGGCAATCTGGTGCCCTGTGAGTCCGTGGGAGCCCCCAGCCTGGGTGTGATGGGAGGAAGAGCCTGGCTCAGCAACAGTCACACCCCCAGAGGTAAGGGCGGCCTCAGGGAGAAAGTGGTACCCAAGCAGGACCCCAGACTGCAGGTCATTCCATCAGAGGGTCAGCGAGGAAGGTGACATTCTGGACAGGAGAGTGACTGCAGAAGCCAAAGCTGGCCTTTGGACAGTCAGCCATGCCTGGGAGGTCCTCAGAGGACCAGGAGACTGGGGAGGGGGAGACCCTTCAGGCAGAAATCACCCTCGGGTCTTCCTCTCCATCTCGATCATCTTCCTCTGGCCCTGTGATCCCCCTTTCTGGACCCCCCCCCACACGCGCGCACACACACAGAGGACAGGAAGGACACCGCCCCTCTCCATTCTGACAAACCCACATCCTGCAAACCCTCTGGATTCTGAAGAACCTCCCATGTTCTGGACAGATCTCCCCTTCGAGAATTACTCTCCTGCCCAACACAGGCTCTTCGCAGAGACTGAGATTTCTCTTAGCCGGCTCTCCCTTTTCCTCCCTCCCAGCAGTCCAGTGGGCTACGGGGGGGGGGGGGGCCTCAGACAAGGCCCTCCCCTGCCAGGAGGCTCTGGCAGAGTTGCCAGCCTGCAGCAGAGAACTGGTCCTGGAGGGGTGGGCCCTCTACTGGCAGAGGTCAGAGCTGGGGTCCAGCAAGGAATCCTGCTCTGTGGCGGCCAGTGCCCTCCCTGACGCAGCTCAGAATGGGGACCTGAGCCCTCTGTAACCTCAGCAAGCCCTTCCCCCTCACAGGACCCTTCGCCTGTTCTGGGTTGTTGCACCCTTGGCGTTGATCCAAGCCCAGAACTGTGTGTGGAGCTGGAGACTGGAAGCTCCATGAGGGAGGGGGGAGCTCTCTATGGGGGGGGATGCGGGGGGCGGTTCAGGCAGGTAGGGGAAACAAGGAACAGGGGAAGAGAAGGTGGCTTGGGCGAGGGGAAGGGGGGCATCAGGCAGGCACTTGAGGACAGAGGATGAGAGAGGCACCCACCGCCCCGAGGAGGCCAGCAAGAGGGCGGCCTCACAGACAGCTCTGCACCAGGCGTGGGGCTGGCACATGGGCACCCTTTGATCCCCGCACCAGGGAGGGGTCCTCGGTCTGCAGAGAAGGCCCGGGAAAGTGGCCGAGGACAATTCTGCAGGGCCTGAAGGAGGCTTCTGCTATGGGAAAGCAAAGTATGTAGGCCGCAGCCCAATGTACTGGGGGCTGGGAGCTCATGCTCTAGACAGAGGGTCCTGGGTTCAAATCCCACCCCCAGCATTACCTGCTGCACAGCCTTGAATGAGCCCCTGCCCGGCCCACCTGGTTCCTCCTGTGGAATACGGGATAGACTCCCCAGAGGAAGGGCAGAAGACCCAGGAGGGCTGAGGCAAGGGGCACGGAGAGGCCTAAGTGGCCGGGGGACATGCGGGGGTGGTGAGAGGAAGGACAGTGTATGGGGGGCTGGGAGGGGGAGGGGAGGGCCAGAGAAGCGTACAGAGTGGGGCCTGAGTGGAAGAGAAGTGCGCTGACCCACACCCACATCCAGCTGCCCCACACGTCTCAGGAGGCGGGTGAAGATGCCACGTCAAGTACCATGGCGTAGGCAGGGCTGTGTGACCTTGACTAAGCTCTGGCCCGTCTTTGAAGGACCTACCTCCCGGGACCGTTATCTAGGCTAAATACGAAGCAGCCACCTCCCATCTGGGCAGGCTTCCAGCATCTGCCCTGTCCCAGCCAGCCTGTCAACATGGCAGCCAAGCCCCCTGGGCACAGGGCATCAAGACGCCCCCCGGACTGCAAGGCCCCTCTCTCCTCCCTGACCTTGGCCCGCACCCTCTTCAGCTCAGCTCCTGCCCTGCTGCCCTGCCAGCGGCTCCAGCTCCGTCCCGTGCTGAGCAAGCGGTAGCACTGAAACACCCCCCCTCGTCGCTCTGCAGTTCTCCTTAGCTCTCCTCACCTCTCACCCAGTCTGCAAGTCCACTTCTTGTCTGCTCCGGGGCTTGTCTGTCCTGCTCGCTGCCAGGTCCCACGGACTGGCACACAGGGGACACGCAGACATTTGCTGGATGAATGAGGAGCTCACGTAAAATCTCCACTGCCCTTTATGCCCCCAAGAGCGCTGAGGACAGTGAGCACCTGCAACCTGAGCAACTGGAAGGCACTCTGTGAGCGGGCCCTGGGTGCCGGGGACAGGAGCTGCCTACGGTTGGGGGCCAGGGCCACTCAGACACTGGCCCAAAGCATGCTGGGATAAGGGATTTAACTCACAGGCCAGGGGGACTCAGACACTGCAGACCACTTCCAGAGCAGGGTCAGGGCCCCCCAGACACTGGCCCAAAGCATGCTGGGATAAGGGATTTAACTCACAGCTATACCAGGTCATAAGATATGAGGAGAGTTGTCCAAAGAGAAGGGACGGGCATTCGTGGCAAAGGGGAGGTGTGGCTTTAAACTGTAGAACATCTGGGGGCAACTGGAGGGGTTGAAAGGGACTCAGCCAGGCCCCGCAGACAGGGACATTTGGCGACCCCGGATAGAAGAACCAGTACCCCCAGCATCACTGGCACCGAAGCCCAGGAACCACCTTCCTTGGGAAGTCCCCTACAGCACGGTGACAGCGCGCCCTTAACCCTATTTCACAGGTGAGGACACCCAGTGCCGGAGAGGCTAGGGCCAGGCCGGGACTGACCACGGGAGACAGTCCTTTCCAGGGGGCCTCTCCCTCGAGCGGGGCAAGTAACCTATGGGGACGCCCCCCCCCCCCACAACCTCCACCCCACCCCACCCCGTAACGGCAACGCTGGACCGGCCCTGCCGAGCAGAGCCGGGGCACGGCCACACCCCCAGCTGCCGCAGTACCAACTCAGCCGCCCCGGGGGGCCAGAGGCCCCATCAGCTGCACGGGCCATCCTAAGCGACGGCGGGGACGGAGGCGCCGCGCTCCTGCGCGCGGGGCGGTGGGGAGTGGGCGCGTGGGGCGAGGAGCCGGCCGAACGCGGGGCGGGGCGCGCCGGGCGGGGCGGGCCGGGCCGGCGTCTGCCCGCGCGAGGAAGTCCCGGCCCCGCGCTTTGGGGAAGTGAGGCCGAGGCGCCTGCGCACTGAAGCCTGCGCCCGCTCCCCGACGATTCGGCCGGACCTCGGAGCGCGCGGGCCGGCGGCTGCGGCGCGAGTGCCTCGGGAGCGCGGCCGGTGAGTGCGCGCGCGCGCGGCGCCGAGGACCGCGGCCCTGCCCCTCCGGCCAGGGCCCGGGGGCCGTGCGGGGCGGGAGCCTCGGAAACCGGCGCCGGAATCCGCGCCCCAAGGACTCCGCCGCGGGGTCCACGTGGACCCTGGGCCGCGGCGGGACTGGAGCCCGTCCCCGCGCGTGGGGGAGGGGCCGTTGCAGCCGGGTTCCCCTTTTCTGCAGCTCGAAGCCTGGGGAAGTGATTGCTCAAAGCGAGGGGGGGGGCCGGAAGAACCCAGGTTTCCGCGTCTCCCGTCCCCCCCCTCAGCCTGTGGGGAGGGGCCGAGGCGGGACACCCGGTTTGCCCCCGCCCCCACCCTGTTGCATCTGGCAGCCACTCATCCCTGCCAGTCGCAGGGAAGGCGCTGCGCCCCCGGCCCGAGCCGATCGGGGGCTCCAGGCGCCAGCCTCGCTCCAGAACGCGCAGGAGGACCTCCTGCCGTCTGACTTGAGTCCTGCTGCTGCAGTACACGCCCCTTCGGCAGCCAGGGTGGGGCCCAGAGCGAACCTGGCCCCTCCCGCCCCTGCCTCGCCTTTGGGTCGCTGGTGAGTGGGGCGCACGGCGAGTTCCTTGAGATTGGGGTGGGGGCGTCAGAGGCTGGAGGAAGGGGCAGACTTCTCCAGGCCAAACCCCACCATGAGAGAGAGGGAGGGAGAGAAGTGGGTTGCCCCCACCATTGTAGAGGTGGGCAGTGGCGAGGGTCACCAGGGCTAGGAAAGACCTGGCCTGCCTTGGAGGAGCCAGGCTGGGACTTACCTACGGGGGAGGGGGGCGGCTCGGCAGACAGGAAAGGTGCTGAGGAGGATGAGAAGAAGGGAATGGAGCCCCTCTGTCAACCCCCCTCCCAAAGGTTATGGCATTTTTTTCCTGGGATTGTCACATTTTCTTATTCTTTTTTTGGACTGGGCGGGCTCGGGGACGTTCTTTTTCCTTCTGTGGAGCAGAGCAGCAGCCGCTCCCAAGGGAGCCTCTGTCCCCAGAGGCCAAACTTGCTGCCTGTCCAGCTTCTCCTATCCCAGACTTAGGGACCAAAGCCTGGAGGGGCTGGGGGAGGGGAGGGAGCCCCCTCCCACGTGCCCGAATGAGGGGCGGGAACCCTGGTTCAGACCCTGTACCCCCACCAAGAAAGAGAGCAGGTGCCCCAGGGGCACAGGTGGCCCCAGCCAGCCTGAGGAGGGTGCACGGAGCCAGGCCCAGGGATGGTGACCAGGTGCAGGGCCTACAACCAGGACAGAAGGGACGGCCTCTCCCCCGCCCCTCCTGCCCCAGCACCTGGGCCCTGCATCCTCAGGCAGGTCCCCTCGTCCAAGTCAGAGCTGAGTTGGAGAAGGCAGCCGAGAGGGGTACAGTCTTCAGGGTGCTGGGGGGGCAGGGGTTGGGGCCCTGCCCCCGCTCACACTGGGCAGGGGTGCAGAGGAGGAAGAGCCGCTCTGCCTGGGGAAGTCACAGCCCGTCTGGGGTACAGCTACCAGACCTCAGAGGTTGCCACACCCCTTCCTTTCCCTAGAAACTTGACCCCTGAGGGTAGGCATGCTGTCGGGCTGCTTCTTCTCCATCTGTTTGCTGGAAGCCAGTGGGATCCAGTTGGAGGGTCCCCCCCCCACCAGCGATCTCAGGGGAAGCCAGGCAGGTGGCCAAGTGGCCAAGGCCCCGTGGGACCCTACACCTGGCCCCCAGATTTGGGTCAAGGCCGAGGCCTCCGCATGCCCAGGCTCTGGAGGCAGGGGTGCCCCAGGTGTGCATATCCCGGGCTGTCCCCTCTGAGCGCAGCACCCGGTCAGTGGCTGGGAGGCAGGAGCTGCCTAGCCTGGTGACTGCCCCGGGGCCTGTCCCAGAGCGTCCACTTTCCTCTTCTGCCATTGGACACCCCACGAGGCCAACAGGGACCAAACAGACATTAAAAGGCCAAGAGCTGAGGGATGGGGGGCAGCAGGGCGGATGATCATTTAATGAGAAAATAAACTGAAACCAAGTCCTGAGCACCTCGCGACAGGGTTTCAGGAAGGTCCGCGCGGCAGACGTGCCAGGGGGCGCACCCGGCCCCGGGGGTGGGCCGAGGTGGGCGCAGGCCGAGGTAGAGACTGGGAGGCAGGTGGGGAGGCGTTCAAAACTGCCTCCTGGACCCTGATTGGCCGCCCCCGCGGCTCGGGTCCGCGGGTTCCCCGCGGGGGCCGCTCACCCGGATGGGGCTCCGGCGCCCCCCGCGCGTCCGCACCGTGGAAGGTGCGCCCCGACGCCGAGCGGAAGGGACCCCGCGGCTCCGACCTGCCCGGGAGCAGGACGCACCCCATCCCCCGCCGCCGCCCGGCGCGCCCGCCCTGCCCTGCGGCAGGCCTGGGGCCGCAGCCGCAGCGGTTTCCGCAGCCTGTGGGGGGGGGAAGGGAGGCCGGGAGACCCTGGGCGCGGGAAAGTGCCAGCCGAGTGTTCGGGTGCCGGGCCAGTGACCGGGCCGAGAAGGTGGCGGTCCCTGGCGGCTCTCGGCCGTCCTCACCGGTGCCTGCTGCACTTCCCGCACCCTCAGGACGTCCCGCCCCAGCCCCAAGTCTTCCTTGTCTGCAGGCCTGGTCTGCTGCCCCTGCTGAGTCCCCAGGAGCAGGTGGGGAGCCTCCCCAGGGCTGATCCGGACTCCTCGTGGGGAGCAACCCTCACCACCTCCCAGCAGCCAAGGAAAACCTGGGATGGAGGGAGCTGGGATGGGGGGTCTAAATGTCTGACCACCACCCCTATGCACCGCCCTTATAGCCCCAGACTCTGGGGGCCTCCAGCCCCCTTGGGAGGGGCCAGGAGCCGGAAACCGAGAAAGAGGAACCCTGGCTTCCGGCTTCCCAGGGAGCGAGTAGATGGGGGTGTCCCAGAACCTCCTGTGGAGATCTTGTCTGGGGTCCCCTCCTTCCTGACCCCACATACCCTCACAGCCACAGTGTAGACTGGAGTGGGGGTCAGGGCCTGGGCAGAGCGGTCTGGAGGTGGGAGGCCGGGCAGGGGGCCGGGGGACACCTCCGGGAGGAGGGAGAGACTCGGGACCTCTTCAGGGGGGCAGGCTGCCACCGGTGTCAGGTCCTCCATGAGAGTCCCGGCCTCTCTTCTCAGAGCCCCAGGCTGTGGTGAGGGTCCTGGAGCAGGCACCACGGAGCCCCGGCAACCTCTTCCACCCACCCATGCCCACCCCACCTGAGGCTGAGAAGCAGGTGGGCCGCCTCCACCGCTGACTCTGTCCCTCGGGGGCTGGGGGCATGACTAGGAGTTGGGAGACCCCTGGACACCTGGGAGGCCGGAAGGGTCACGCCCCGCCGGGAGCAAGCAGGCCCCCAGCAGGCGGGGGGGGGGGGGGGGGGGGGGGGAAGTAGGTGGTTCTGCCTGGAGGCTGACGCGGCCCCGTCTCCCCCCAGCACACAGGGCCAGAGGAGGGGGACCAGCCTCCCTCCATGTCCAGTCGTGATGCGGCCCCCCCGGCCCCCCCCCAGGCGCAACCCCTGCTGCTTGTGCTGGTGCTGCTGCTGCAGCTGCTCCTGGTACGTGGGCCGGGGGCGCACCGTGTGCCCGGTGGGCAGGGGGCACTGAGCAGACCTGGGATCCAGGGCCCCACTCCTCAGCCCCTCGGGGGGCTTTCGAGGCATCACCCACAGCACTCATCCAGGGGTCTGGTGACCGGCGGCCAGTGCCCAGGCCCCTCTGTGTGTGTGATTTTCACGGCTGGTGTGCCGAGGTTGTGTCCACATGCAGGCACCCAGCCAGCACGTGCACGTGTGTGTGTGTACGCGCGCACGCGTGTGTCTACTGTAAGTCCGCCCAGACTGGCCCTGGGGACCTACAGCAGAACAAAAGCAGGTCCTACACATTGTGTCAGGTGGAGGAGCCTTAAGCAGAGACCTGGCCCTGGGACAGTGCAGGGGGTGGACGTGGGGCCTCCAGGGGGGATGTGGTTTCTAGGCGCGTAGGGAACCTGTTGGGGTTTTTGTGCCTCGCAGAGGCCTGGCCCTTTTCGGGCTTCCACCCCGTGGCTGTTGAGTGGACAGCGCTGAGGGGACCCAAAGGGGGATCAGCAGAGCAGTGAGCAACTGAGGCCTGAAACAGGAGAGGGACCGCCTGGGGGTAGAGACACGAGGCCGTGAACTGTTAGGGCTCATGGGGGCCAAGCGAGGAGTGAGGAGTCTGGCGTCTGGCGTCTGGCGGGTGGGGGTAGGGTGGGAGCTGAGTTCTGTCTGGCCCTTTGAGGTTGAGGTAGGTGTCTGTTAGCCGTCTCAGTGACCCTGGGGCGAGGTCCAGCTGGAGGTGTGGACTGCGGAGCCAGCACTGATGCTGTGCCCGGAACTAAGGAGAGAAGCAGGGCCCCGAGGGAGAGTCAGGGGCCAGACACACGGGCTGGGGGCTTTCTCCCCATCAGTCGGAGTCTCTGGGAGAAAGCAGTGGGGGTCGAGGTCAGGCCAGGGAGGGAGAGGTACCCGAGGGGCCTGTGAAGCCCCAAAGGCAAGACAACGGGCCCAGGGCCGGACCGGAGATTGGGAAAGGAGCCGACCCACCCTGCAGGGGGTTCACATGTGTGCTGAGAGCCCCTAGGCCTCGTGCCCATACAGACGCGTGTCGGTGTCACTGTGTGGCCAGCGTCCTGCGCGCACACGCGTGCCGCGGAGGGCAGTGCCACCGTCCCCTCTGCCGGCAGGAACGAGGAGCGGCGGCGAGCGTGGCGGGCCTCCCGAGAGAGCAGGCTGCAGCCCCTCCCCAGCTGCGAAGCCTGGTGAGTCTTGGCCGCGGGTCTGCGCGGGGCGGGGCGGGGGGGGGGGGGCGACCGGGGGGGGGGGGGGGGGGATCCGGGCGGAGGGGGCGGGGCCTGGCGCGGCCTGTGGCCGATACCCGGATGCCCGTGCCTGCAGTGCCACGCCGAGCCCAGAGGAGGTGCGGAGCTGGGCGCAGTCCTTCGACAAGCTAATGCACAGCCCAGCGGGCCGCAGCGTGTTCCGCGAGTTCCTGCGCACCGAGTACAGCGAGGAGAACATGCTCTTCTGGCTGGCCTGCGAGGAGCTCAAGGCCGAGGCCAACCAGCACGTTGTGGACGAGAAGGCGCGGCTCATCTACGAGGACTATGTGTCCATCTTGTCCCCCAAGGAGGTGCGCCGCGCGGGGACCGGGGTGGGGGGCGGGGGCGCCTCCGGGCCCCTGACCGCGGCCCCTGTCCCGCAGGTGAGCCTGGACTCCCGGGTGCGGGAGGGCGTCAACAAGCAGATGCAGGAGCCGTCGGCGCACACATTTGACGACGCGCAGCTGCAGATTTACACGCTGATGCACCGAGACTCCTACCCCCGCTTCCTCAGCTCCCCCGCCTACCGCGCCCTGCTGCTCCGGGGCCGCTCCACATCCTCCAGTGAGGCCTAGACTGCCCACCGTGGCTGCCTGGACGCGGGACCCCTCCCGCGGGCAGAGACTCCTTTCACAAATGCGCTTCACGTGTGGGGCACACCCGCCGGGCCCAGCGCCCGGGGCGGCCCCAGGCAGGAGCTCCAGGTGCTGGGCAGGCCAGAAGCCCCCTTCCCCACCCAGAGGACCCAGCGCCCCAGGATCCAGCTGAGAGGCGGGCGTGAGGGCCTCTGGGCCTAGGCAGCCCCTCCAGCACCACCACCCCTACTGAGCACTTCCTGCTGGGGTTCCCACCTGGTGAAAGGAGGCGCCCTCCCTGAAAGCATCCTGGACCCACAAAGCTCACAAGGTCCTCCTCCCCGGGCCCCTGGGGGCCCTGAGAAGCGCCTTTGGTGGAGAACAGAAGCTCTGTGCCGCCTAGTTTTGTGACAAGAGGAAACCTCCAACTGGTGCCACCTGCACCGCGGGGCCAGACCCAGGGCCTCAGAGCCAGGCCCAAGGCGGCAGCCGGCTTCTCTTTTATATGTTCATTGAGTTTACGCCAGGAAACATGGCACCGTGTGCTTTATCAAAAACAAAAAAAGTTTTCATATTTAACTCCACTCCTCTTCCCCCCAAAACAGAACCTTATTATTGAAGATATTTTTAAAGTAAAAGCCTCTCCCCTCTGTCCACATTTGCGGGGGAATTAGAGAACAAGGAGTTGTCCACGACCCCCAGCAGGGGAGCAGCCACGCTCAGTGAAGGGACCCTGTGCTCTGCTCCAACCCCACCCCTCAGAGCAACAGCCTCAGCGGGCAGCTGTGCTCAGCCCTCCCCATGCGAGGGTGCCCCCAAGGCACCTGGCCACCAAGGGTGACAACGCAACGAGACACTGGGCAGGCAGGGTCCCTGGCAGGGGCTGGCCGGCTAGGGCAGGACACTTACGGGGGAGACCTCCCCGAGACCCCGGGTGCCGGGCAGTCACCTGTACTGTCTCACAGGCCCCACAAGGCACACGCATGCCACCCTGTTCCCTGAGTTTCTGCTTGGTAAAGCGATTCAACGCTGCAACCGGGGCGCAGAGGGTCTGGTCAGGGGTCCACCCCCATCCACACTGCTTCCACGAGCAGTGGGGCATCCTGAAGGGTTGCAGGCAGGCACGGCTGTGGGGCCCAGACTTAGCCTCCCGCCCATAATCCCTGGACCCTGAGCTGCGGTGCCCGGAGAGGTCGTGAGACCCCGGCTCCTCTGTGCGCCCACAGCCCCCCCCCCCACCTGATCCTCGTGCTATGCAGGCCCAGCCCTGCCCCTCCCACGGGCACACTCAGGCCCCTCTGAGAGCCAGCGGGCTCTTCCCTCCAGTGCTGTCCCAACAGGCCAAGCCTCAGCGTCACCTGACCCCAGGGAGGTGGGCTGTCTCCGCAGCGGCGGGGGTCGGGGGGATCAAACCAGAGATGAGGGGATGGGGGACCCAGCTTGAAGCCCAGGCCTGTACATGGCCCACCAGGACCAAGGGCTAGGGAAAAAACAGTGGCAAAAAGAAACATTTAATAACTGGGGGGTAAGAGGGGGAAAGGTGCACTGCAGGCAGGGTGGGGGGCAGGGTGTGCTGCCTTCTGAGGAAGGCCAGGTGGGCAAAGGGCAGATCTCCAGAGAAGCTGTATCTGTTGGCAGAGGATGGGGAAAGGGCGACGGCCAGCACTGGCCGTGGCCCAAGGCTGCAGGCACACATGCACAGGGCTCAGCAGAACTGCAAGAAACAGGTGAGAGGCGCCCATCCAGCCACGTGGCCTGCAGGACCCCACAGGGCAAGAGGCAGGGCTGGGGTCTCCATCCGCCATCTCCAAGGCTCCCAGGAGGCTGGCTGGCATGGCCATCCCCCAGTTCACACCACAGACCCCACAAAGGCTGGAGACACCCACCTCCAGAGAACAGGGCTGGGGATGGATGGCCTGGGCTCACCCACCTACCTTCCAGCGGTTTCCACACTCGTTGCAGACAACGAACGTGGTCATAGGCTCATCGGAGCTGCGGGTCTGCACCTGTGGGGAGGGCCACGGTGGGAGGGGCCCAGCCCCAGGGCCTCAGTCCCTTGCAGCTGGAGGCCCCAGGGAGCAGGACTTCCCAGGAGTCACAACCTGGGGAGCCCGCCACCCACGGCCTCAGGCCGTGCTGGCCTCACGTCACCTGGGCTGAGGCTGCCCTGCAACCCCCACCTTGCAGTCGCCCCAACCGCTTTCCTCTTACAGGGCCCCCCAACATCTCTTGGGGCCCACCTCCACAACTCTGAGTGGAGTCCTGCTACCACCACTGGGCACCCATCCTCCCACCAGCAGCAACACAGGGGGGCTGGGCTCCCAAACTTCAGTGCCCCAGAACGAACGGGCTGGACCCACCGCCCGAGACTGCCTACTGGGGAGCAGGGGTCCTCGGCAAGGGGGAGGCCCCAAGGGTGACCGCAGCTCCCGGCCCCATCGGAGACTAGGTTGTCGGACCCCCATCCCAGCACCGCTCACACCGCACGTGTCCAGGCGCAAGGGGGATCCGGCCTGCACAGCAGGGGCACGGACGGCTCCGAGGAGGGGCGGGGCTCCGGGAGGGCTGCCGACGCTCACCTGCGTGTAGGTGCAGTTCTTCTTCCTGCACTTGCCGCAGGTGAACAGGTCGGTCTGCGTGCCGCCCGTGCGCGCCATCTGGTGCTCGCGGATGGCCTCCTTGGTCATGGCCTTGCGGATCTCCTTCAGCTCGTCGCTGGCCATCTCCTGGGGCGAGCGGCGCGTGCTTAGCCCGCGGCCCCCCAGGGGCAGCCCCCAGCGCCCCCACGGGCTCACCTCCGAGGTCATCACGGCGATCTGCTGCGGCGTGATGGCGCCGCACAGCACGTTGCGCCGCAGGCTGGGGTTCTTGGCGTCCTTGAGGTTGGAGAGGCGGCTGCGCACACGGTTCTTGTACTTCATGTCCGTGTTCCCCACGTCCCGGAAGATGCGTGCGCACGTTTAAGGAGCCGTAGGGAGGCCGATGCCCCGCCCTCCACCCCTGCCCCCAGGTCAGCCAGGGCCTTTGGCGAGGCATGTCGGAAGAGCCAGCCACACCTGGGCGTCGACAACTGACACTTTCCCGGCTGAGACCCAACTGCAGGCTGGAGGCCCGGGACCCAGGCCCACCGCAGGCCCGCTCAGACCCCAGAGGGTCTGGGAGGAGGCCCCTGGCCAAGACGAGCACGCCCACCCGACCGCCCCATCCCCTGGCGAAGGCGCAGGACAGTGGCCACCAGGGGAGCTGAGCCTGGCTGGCCCCGCCGTTCCTCCAGATCTGCAGCCCCCAAGCCGCTGCACAAAGGATATATTCCTCGATCTGGGCCGACAAGCGCTCGCAGTCTGCACCGACAGCCACGTGGTCATCTGCAAGAAGGAGCCCTGACCAGCTGCCCTGCCGGCTCCCCCCCACACCTCAGCCTGCGCAGCATCCAGGCGTCCTGCTCCCCAGAGACCCCCGGCTCCCCGCCCCCAAGGTCAGCAGCACGGGGTTGGACTCGGGCCTCCACAGGCAGGCGGGGCCCAGGCCACCTGGGAATCAAGCGTGTGTCAGGAGCCAGGACCCCGAGGTGTGCTGGGTGGCCCCGGCCCAGGCACTCACGGTCCGTCTGCAGGGCAGCGGTCAGCATCTCGCGACACTTGTTGCGCACGGCGTCACAGGTGACCGGCACCGGAGGAAACGTGGTGATCCTGGGTGTCGACGGCGTCCTGGGCAGCTCTGGCCTCTTGCGGCTGGAGAGAGGCCCGCTCGGGCCACGTGGACCTCCGTGAGATGCCGGTCCCCAGAAAAGCCAATGTCACAGCCACGATGCCCCCAGACCCCGTCTGCTCCACTCTGACAGCGGCCCAGAACCCTGCCCATCTACAGTCAGGTCCAGCATATCCACGCGGTCTGGCCAGAGGCAGTGAGGATCACTGGGTGGGACACACCCCCACACGGGATCCCCACCCTCAGGGAGACCTGGGACACGGGGCCACACTGCCCAACGCAAACTGCCAGGTCAGGGGGAGGCAGACGGGACGAGGGATCACTCAAGACCAGGCACCACTATGCAGGCAGCCCCACCCCGTGGAGGTCTGGGCACCCCCCTCCATGGGTTGCCTGTCCACAAGGCTCTGTCCACCCACGGCCCTCCTCTCACACCCCTGCATCTCGTGACCCTGTGACCTCCACGGAAGCCAGTGGAAGCAGGCGGCTTCCTGGAGGAAAACTCAAACGTGCAGGTGGGCAGACGAGCCCACGTCTCTGCACAGCCATGCGGTGAATCCAAATCTCAGCTTTTCCTCTCCCTTGACCACTGCTGCCCAGTGGGGTCAAGGGCAAAGCAGCCTCTCAGCCACAGCCCATCCCTGGGGCGGCAGGAGCAGGGAGGCCTCAGTAGCCCCAAAACCTGCACCATGCCACAGCCTGGGGCATCCCCGGTGAGGGAGGGGCCGGCAGCCAGAGACCCCAGGCCAACGTGGGTAGCCAGAGTTAGCCAGCGAGAATCGGACCCTGGCCCGGGGCCTGGATCCGGGGATGTGAGCAACGGGCTCCCACAGGCCCGCTCAGGGCGTGGGTCAGCTCCGTGTAGCCAGGCAGACAGAGCGCCCCCCTCAGATGCTTGGGGCTAAAAAGGTCCAGAGGAGTCTCCGGAGGGAAAGTGTCCAGCAAGAGGCTGACCCTGGGGAGAGTCCCTTCCGAGGAGCTGAAAGGGCTGATGACCTCAGCACCCCCACCCAGCGCCCCTGGAAATCCGCACCCCGGTCTGCCGAGAAAGTGGGGCCATGGGCGGGGCGTGTGTCTGCCTTCCAGACGTGCTACCTGGGGTCCTGGGCCTCGGAGGCCTCCTTGGAGGACGATGTGGGCAGAGGCCCGCCCCTCCTCCGCTCCCTGGCTTTGGCGTCTGAAGCATCTACACGTGCCGGGAAAGAAGGGAGGGCTGGCTGGGAGAAGGCAGGCCCGGAGGGCAGGCGGGGCCAGGGAGGGAGGCAGACCACCACCAAGGCACATCGGACCCTGCCTCCAGCCCCAGCTTCCTGCGAACCACTGCGGTCCTCTCTCCCCAGCCAAGGAAGGTCCTGAAAAGTCTCCCTGAGTACAGAAGTCCCCCCCGAGAGTGACGGCCTTCACGGACGGCACGGTTGGACTTGGACAAAGGCTGGTCACCGCAGGCAGGCCGGGCATGGCCACTCCCCAGCTGGGCCTCGGCCCCAGAGCGAGCCATCGAGTGAGTCCCAGCCTGCACTGGGGACCTTCCCACAGGACGAGAAGCGTCCCATATGCCACCAGAATAAATACGCTTGTCCAACACGCAGCCCAACAGCCACGCAGGACTGGAGAGAAGCCCAGGACATGCAGCTCTGTTTCCCAAGGGTTTGGACAGAGCCCAGGAGGGGCTGGGAAGGGAGGGGAACCTCAGGGTCCAGTGGGGGCATCCCAGTCGCCCCACTGTCCCTAGAAAGAGGCTGCCCCTGTTCCCTGAGGGGCTCCAGACGCCCCTTCCTCCTCCTCCCCCTCCTCGCCCCCCCTCCCCCCCACGTCCGGAGCTGCCCCCTGCCCTCTGACTGCCCCACACTCCTCCCCTGGGCGACCTCCCCCAGCTCTGCCAGGCCCCCCTCCAGGGCTCAGCGCAGCCTTAACTCCCCTTGCTCCTCATGGAGCCCCCTCCTCCCAGCCCGAGCCAGTGCTTCCTGGACTGGATCCCAGGTGGCCCTGGCTCGGGAACAGCACAGTCTGCCAAGGGCCATCGCGTCTTGGGTGCCCCTTGCCCCCACGCTCAGCCTAGGCTGCCTGACCCGCACCCAGGAGCTTTTTCCAGGACTTGATGAGAGACTTGGCCAGCGTGACGACCTCCTCGTCCGAGCTCTGCTTCCGCAGGGCGTTGACAGACATGCCGACGCGGGTGGACTGCAAGGCAAGCGGCCAGGCTGGGGGCAGCGGTCAGACCCTCCCCACAGACCCTCGGTGACTCCCACAGGGCAAGCTGGGCACCAGCGAGGGGAGGTGGATGCCCCCCCCCCGACGGTTACTGCCCCATGTGCAGGAACCTCAGCGAGGAACACAGTGGATTGTCCTTGAATGCCCCTCCCTGTCTCGTGGAGCAACAGAGAAAGGCAAGGGACAGTCTCCTCAGAGGCAGGGATTCATGCCAGCCAAGGGCCGGGGTGGGGAGCAGGAAGCTCTGCCAGGTGCCTGGGAGCTGGGGGACGGGGCACACGGGGCCCTACCTGCAGCAGGTGCAGCGTGACGGGCATGGCCTTCAGTTCCCGCAGCAGGTCCATGGCTCCCTCCTGGAAGGAGAAGGGAGGACCCGCGTAAATGACTTTGAGGTCTCAGTGGGCAAGCTCAGCTCCTCCTACACACGAGGGTTAGGGGAACACGAGGCAGTGACAGTCTGGAGATCCACCTGGGGTGAGATGCCCAGGGAAGGCAGGCATGAGAAGGGAAGCAGCTGTGCACTTAACCCCAGCCCAGGGCCCCCGAGGGCCGTCAGGGGAAAGGGCCGAAGCCCATCCCCAGCAGGGGCGGCGCACCAGGTGGAGGTGCCGCCCCAGCGGTGCCCGCACCTGCCAGGTCCCACATCCCCCACCCACGTGGCTCAGGCAGCCTCTCCTCAGTGCCGCCTGCTGGGGCCAAGCCCTCAGGGACCTCTGCTCCCCTCATGTGCACCCCACGCCCCCTGCTCACTCCCTCCAGCCGCTTCACCTCGCCTGGACGGCTGTGCCAGAACCCCATCTCCCTTCTCTGTCCGGCACCCCTGCCCACATCTGCTTCCTCGTAGCCGCACACACAGGGGCCACATGGCTCCACAGCAGACAAAGCTCCCCAGGGCCCCTCAGGGGCCGAGCTGCCCACCCCGGGACCCGCCGCTCCCACTGCCAGCGACACGCCTGCCCCACTCTCCCTCCAAAGCTCTGTGCAAACGACATTCCTGGTGAGGCCTCTCCCGCTGACGACGGCAAGCAGCCCGGCACCACCCCATTCGCTCCCTGCCTCGCCTTCCTCCACAGAAGGCTCACAGAACCCACCGGTGTGGTTTCACGTGTGCATGTCTCCCTCACGACATGAAGGAGGCAGCCATCCAAGGGGTGACAGCCTCAGATGTCCCGCAGCCTGGCCGTGGGAGGGGCAGAGCCTGCCCCATCCCTGATCTGGACGGCATTTCTGCTCAAGCTGCAGCTTCCCCCTCGTCACCCCCGCGGGCCCTGCCCCTTGGGCTACAGAGTCGAGCCCTGTAGTCAGCTCCTCAGAGGGGACAAATGGTCACCAGAACCGAGGGCACAGCGCCACTCTGCGATCGATCATCTTCCCCCAAACGGAGCCCCGGGCTGCAGAACGCCAGCTTTCTGTGGCCTCCGGACCAGAGGGGCATAAACGTGATTCCCAGTCACGGCCCCCAACTCCCCCAAGGGGCCTCAAAGGCACTGGGACCCACCAGGAGCCTCTGCTAGCTCTCACCCCCCACTCCATGGCGCCCCAAGCCCCCTAGCCCCCTTCCCAGTCCACACCTGTCCCCCCTCCTCATTCTCCCCTGGGCTTCCATCCATGCGGTGCTCCACCTTGATGCCCCCTCCCCCAGTCCTGCCTGGCCCGACCCAGCCCTCCGTGGGTTCCGTGGCCCACCTCTGCCCCCAGCTGGGGCGCATTTATTTTGTCTCCTTCAGAGGGGAAGCAGCTTCTTTCTCTGGTCATCTCTGGAAACAGCCATAGATGTTCCCACATCCCTGCTCTGTGCTGCCCACAGCCCCAGGGGTGTGAGCATCATGCGGGCTTTGGGGCAGGCGCTGCTGCTTGATGGATGAATGAAAGCGTGGGAGCCAGCCCCCTTCCCAGTCCCGGGGGGAGAACCCTGTCCAAAGACCCAGACTCAACCATGCTCAGCCCAAAAGTCACCCCCAAACCACCAGTACAGGCACACAGCCCTGGGGTGGTGAGGCAGGCGTCTCAAGACCCCAGCTGACCCTCCCTCACGGCCCCCACCACCACTCGGCCCCGCCCCAGGAGCTCAGTCTGGGGAGAGAGCTGGTCGCGTTTATTGAGCCTCTCAGGGAGCCAGCAGTACTCCTCTCCACTCCCTAGAGGCAGGTACCACCCACCAAAGATGCTTCCTGCGAGGATACCCAGATCACCAAGGTCCAAAGTTGAGAGGGGCCTGAAACTGAAGCCCCATGTGCTGTCCGCCCCCCCCACCACCAGCCCGAGGCCGGGCACAGCCTTCCCCAAAGGCTCACCGGCCGAGGGACGACAGAAGCCGGCCACAGGGTGAGCACAGCTGGTCGCGGGGGTCGGGGGGAGCCCTGCGCCTGGGTATTCCCAGGCCAGGCTGAGGGCTTCCTAGGGCTCTTTCCCAAGGGTGCCTACGCACCTACCCACTCCCCAGTAGCTGCTGGCTGAGCCCTGGCTAAGGAAAGGAAAGGATTTATTAGGGCAACCTGGTTCTTGGGGGACTGAACAGACAAGGAAAAAAAAGGGCCTCCCAGACAAGAAAGGCCTCTGGCCGGCTGGCCGGTGAAAATGAGATGATGGGGGCCGCAGCCCCAGGCCCGGCAGAGGTAGGGGAGGCGCTGTAGCTCCAGGGGAGAAGGGGGTCCAATCTCACACTCCAAACTCTTGAAGGAGGAGAATGGGTGTGGGAGACCTAGGGTGGGACAGAGGGCTCTGAGTCGGGGATGGGGCTCGGCGGGGAGTTCTGGAGGACTTCGAGGATGCCCAGGCTGGGGAGGAGGAAGACGGGGGTTGGGGGGCGGCCAGTCAGGGCTGCACGGGCCGGGGCTTCCGCAGGGCCTGGAGGGACTGGGCCGAGGAGGGTCTCCGCCAGCCCGGCCTCCCGAGGGGCTCCGGAGTGAGGGGAGGAAGCGGGCGGATCCCAGGCCTGCGGGGTCTCAGTCTGGCAGTTTGGGTTTGAGTCCAGAGCGGTTGGCTCCTGGGACAAGGTTCAGACCGAATCGCGGCCTCTGCCGTGGGTGCGAGGTGAAGGGCAGGGCTGGCCCAGGGCGGGGGTCTCGGCCTCCGGCGGGGGTCTCCCCGTGTCCCGGGAGTGTCTCCCGGGGCGGAGTCTCGTCCTGCCCCTCGGGTGGTCGCCGCGGCCCTGACGGGGGCTCGGCGGGCTCGGCGGGGGCTCGGCGGGACGGGGGTCCCGGGGTCCTGGCGGCCCGCGCCCCTCACCGCGCTCTTCTTGGTCACCATCTTGTCCAGCCTCCGGGCGATCCGCGCAATCTCCTCCTCCTTGCCCATCATCGCCTCGGGGGCACCGCCCCCAGCGCCCGCCGCGCCAGCCTCGGCCTCCCGGCCCGGACCCCAGCCCCGGCCGCCGCAGCCTCCCGCACCCGCCGCAGCAGACGCAGCCCCGCCACGGGCGGGAGACCCTCCGTTCAAACCTCCGGCCCCCGCGGCACCGCGCTGCATCTTGGGATACGTAGTTCTCGCGCCCGCCCGCCACGCGCGCGCCCGCCCTGCCCCGGACCACAACTCCCAGGAGCCAGGGGGCGCGCAGGGCATCCTAGGAAGTGTAGTCCTTACGCGGGCAGCCGCCAGTGGACCGGTTAGCCGGCGGAGGGCGCTGCGGCAGCGCGGGGCGCGGCCGTGCGTGGGGGCCGCGGCGCCGAACCCGCGCTTTCCTCCCAACACCTCGCGGGGGCGGCCAGGGTCCGACTGCGCGGGGCCGAAAAGGCACGCTGGGGTCCGTCCCCTCTCCCCGCCCCATGAGCCCTCCTCCGCCACCTTCCGCTGTCCCGGGGACGCTGCCCGACCTCCTGAGCGCTCTGGCCGGGATTGTGGCCTCGGGGACCCTCGGAGCATGGTCAAGGGGGGGAGGGTCCTCAGGCTGGTTTCCCGGGGTTTCTGCATGCCCACCCCCAACCCCCAGCACTTTGTCCTCCTTTGCCCTGCGGAGAAATCAGATGGGGACTGGCCTCGAGGCTGGCTCCGTAACAGTGACCTACTCCTGGGGGCTGTGCTGATGGCCCAGACCCTGCCTCAACTGGTGCCTCCGCCAGGGTTGGACTGTCTGGCACGAACCCTTCTTGGCAGCCCAGGTGATGCTTCTGAGAGGCCCCTCTTGATGCTCACCTTTCTGACTGTAATCTTAGGGACCGGAAGCTGCTTTGAGGTTTCTCGGAGATACACCCGCCCACTCCAGAGGGGAGAGGCTGAGTGCTTTGCTGCATGCTGACCGTGTGGTTGACACGCTCTCGCCTGTGCTCTAGCCTTTGGCAGAAGCCATGGCTGAGCTCAGCATCTCAGGATGCCCTGTCGTGGTGCTTGGAGGAGGAATTTCCTCCTATCAGTCCTCGAATCAGCTTAACTTTGTCTGTTGGGGAGGCCTAGCTGGGCAGCCTCCTCCGTCCTGGCTTTGAGTGAGGGAGGCTTCTATGTGTGGGACTGGATTGGATGTTTCAAGCCACAGAGACTCTAAAGCATGACCTAGAAGCTGGTTAAGAAGGAAGGGCCCTGCCCCTTGTCCCCCAGGGGTGGGGCCCTGGGGTTTTGTCCTTTCTCCTCAAGTGGCAGAGCCAGCCGGGTAGACACTGAACACTGGGCACACAGAGGAGAGCAGGGTCTTGGGGACTGTATTCCAAGGCTGCAGAGTTTGTACCTCAGCCCCTGTGACCGTATCCAAGCTGCCGAGAGGGACAGAGGCGGCTGCAGGACAGGGACCAACCTGGGGAGGTGGGAGTGGGCAGAGATGGAGACAGGGCAGGTCTGGGAGCTGAGGAGGGGGACTGGGTCGGGTGGGAGGGAGAATAGGACAGGGTGTCAACCTGCGGGTCAGGAACCAACCACCTGGCAGAAAGACTAGTGGGAAAGACTCCCGGTTGCCTCTGCATTGCTCTCTAGGGGACACATATTGTCCCGCAGCAGGGCTGGGACTGACCACAGCACAAACTAGAGGCACCTTGTGTCACAGCCATCCTGCTGATACCCCAGCGTCCTGCCGACGCTCACTGCTGTCACTGCCGGGAGCTGCAGCGATAAAGAAGCACTTAGGTTCTATATCACACATTTTAGAAAATAATTTGGTAACTGTGTTTCAGTGTAATTGGTTTCCATGGTAACCCCATGGGCTTACTTTGTGCGCTGCCTTGCAATGTGGCACCAAAGCAAGGACAGGGAGGCGAGGAGGGGCTGTCAGCTGAGCACCAAGGCCCTTCCCCGGTTCAGCCAGTGGAAAACCCAGACTGCCCACCTCAGGCCCTCGTCCTCTTTCATGAGAAGCCAGGTGGTCTCTACCTCTGGAGCTTCCGGCAAGGGCCACAGAGACAGCTCGTCAGGAGCCTGACGTGTCTCAGAAGCTCTCGACTAAGGCCACCGAGGCTGCAGACAAAGGGAGACCAAGACGCCATGGCGCTCGAGAAGAGTGGCCAGGAGGTGGGGCGTCCTGCGGGAGGAAGGCCCAGCCTGGGGAGCCTGGCCCGGGCAGGGCAGGTGATGGGGAAGGGGGAGTGGACAGGCAGGCGCGGGTGCGTGGCAGGGGAGGTGGGGTGCTTCGCAGCTGGGGACCTGCGGATCACGGCCCTTCGCCCCGTCACGGGAGCCCTGAGCCCTGACACGGTGCAGTCCAACGTGGAAGCCACCCCCACGCAGTGTCCGGGCCGGGTGACCCGCCTTGTGTCCTGCAGGTCCCACAATGAGAAGAGGCCGCTAGGTGGCAGGAGTGAGCCACAGACGGCCTGCGGGCCAGGTGGCCACCACCCTCCCCCACCCCCCAGGAGGTCCAGTTGGTTCTGGCCACAGCCTCGAAGCATCCCGGGTGGGGCTGTGTTTAGTCCTGGAGAGTGACCCTCACGTGTGGGGTTTGTCGGTGGGTCCCACCCTGGCCAGGGTAGCACTGACTGACCAACCCCAAAACCCCCGACTCCCCACCTTAGAAGTCCCTGGTCTCAGGGCCCCTCATGAATTCACAACCCCCAGAACCTTGCTCAGGTCAGTTACGGCCCACCCAAGATCCCTCGGACCCTACCCAAACTTGAGAACTTCTTCCTCCAAGGAACGTCCCCCAACAAGCTGCCTGGGCCCCCAGACCCTCCCGCGCCCTCAGAAAGCTGTGCCTGCAGGGTGACATCAGGACTGCGAACCTGGCTGTACCCACAACAGGGTGCTCACCGGGGCTCCAGACCCCATGTCCTCTCTGCTGCATCCAGGGAGTCGGCATACCGCCCGAGTCACGTGGGGGGGATGCGTGAAGCTGCCCACGTGTGTGCACGCTGGGCATCGTACAAACCACACGCACAGGGGCTGTGAGGCGTCTGTCTCCCCGGACTGCTCGGCCGGCCAGAAGAACCAGGCCTGAGTTCCACCCTCTGCTGCGTCCCAGCCCCCAGACACCTACTGGGTAACGGAAGGAACGTGGCACCCTGGGGGGAGCTGGAAAGAACTTACACCTTCACCTTCTGGCCACCCCCAAGCAGGGGAGCCCCAAAAACACCCACCCCGCACCCCGTGAGAGGCCAGCCCGGGACCAACTTGCCTGCTACTCTGGGCTGCAGCCCTGACACACAGACCTTCCTAGAATCAGGTGGGGCCCTGTCCCCACGACCCCCAGCCCCTCCACTTCCTCCTGAGATGGGCCCAGGAGGGGCAGCAGTGGGGCATGGAGAGTTGAGGGCCAGGGGCACCCAACAAGGAGGTGCCAGGCCGTGTCTGGAGACTGTGAGCCATGAGCAGGGGTGGGGTGGGGGCAGGGCTCCTGATTAGAGGTCAGAGGTGAAGAGGAATCAGCAAGGAGCAGGGACAGAGCCCCCAAGGGTGGGGGACAGACGAGCTCACCTTCCCAGACCCACCCAGCCCCCTTACTCCAGGATGCCCTCCTGGACACCCCACCAGTCCACCGCCAGGGGGCCTCCCTCCGTCCCCGCGATGGTCCCCAGGGAAGCGCCTAGTAGAAGCCCCGTTCCTGCCCCCACCCTGGGGCTGACCCCCCAGCTCCCCCTTAGGGCTGTGTCCCCTCCTGCAGGGGTCTTCCACGCCTGACCCCTTTATGGCGATAGATACATGGGTCTGCCCTCAGGAGTCCTGCGCCGTAGGGAGCCTGGCCCTGCCCTGGGGGCTCTGAGGGGGCAGACACAGCCCTGACAGGGGTCTGGGGATATCCCAACAACACGTCCAGGGTCCATACCCCAAGAGACAGGCTGCACCTTTGGCCCAGAGGCCTGCCCCTCCCCCGTCCTCAGTGCACGGAAACATCGGAAGCTCAGGCCATTAATTTTTCTATTTGTGTCCCCCACCACTTGCCCGCCCAAAGCCGGCCATGACCCCAGCAGTTCGAATCTGTGCTTCCCTTCTGGCTGGGGCAGGGGCCTCGGTGGGAAGGCCAGTGCCGCCAAACTCACACGGAGACCGCTCCCCGTCTCCCCATGGCCACGGGGGGTGGGGCGGGGAGATCTCTCAGCCCCAGAAGCCCCCACCCCTCCCCTGTCACCCTGTCGGCAGCTCTCCCCCGACACAGGCACCCAGCTGTTTCCGTACCCTATTTCGTCAGACCCTCCAGCCCACCCTGGGGGCTGCAGTTCCCCACCACAGGGGCTCTGTGGAGCTCAGACCCCAGCCAACCCCATCCAGGCCGCCCTCAGATCCCGGCCTCTGAGGTCAGGCAGGGCAGTGACCAGGGACCAAGTCCAGCACGAGTCCCCTGTCCCATGTGCCAGCGCATATCTCGGCTCTGCCATCCAGCCGCCCCCTCTCTGGGCCTCGGTCTCCCAGTCTGCAGAATGGGAAGAACCGCTGCCCCCAGCAGCCTCTCACGGAAAGTCCCCAGCCCAGCCCACAGCCTTGGCCCAGGCCCAGCTCCCTCCCCCAGAGGCAGAACTTTGTGGGAGGCAGGAGGCATCCCCCAGAGGCCAGCAGCAGCCGGCCCTGGCGGCCTGCTCCAGGCTTGCTCTAACAATGCGCTTCCCCCACACAATTCCCAGAAACACCGCCCTCCCTGCCCTGCCAGCCCGCCAGCCTGGCGGCCACCCCACCCTCCCCCTCCACAGGGGCCCCAGCAGCCGCAGGGTCAGGGGCTCCGGTGAAAGCAGGGGGTCTGACTCACAGGGGTCCCCAAGGCAGTGCCTCCTGGCAGTGCAGGCACACCAGCCCTGCCCTGGTGGAGAGAGACAAAGGAAACTCCTGAGAGAGGCAGACTGGGGGCCGAGGAGCCAGGCCTTGGGAGGTGACCTTGGCCAGCCCCACTCCCACAGCAGACCCCTGCCCTTCTCTCCTAGTGGTGAGTTGGTGAGTCCATCCTTCTGCCTGCAAGGCCCATCTCCACACAGCAGCTGTGGAAAGCCAAGCCAGATCACACCCCTCCTCTGCTCAAAACCCTCCCAAGCCACCAAGTCTCCTTCAGATAAGAAAGCGAGACCCTCCCAGGCCCCACACGGCCCCGGGTTCCCTCTCCAGCATAGGTCCCTGCCCCAGGGCCTTTGCATGTGCTGTTTCCTCTGCGCAGAAGACTCTTCCCCACGTGTCCCCTCATTGCTTTCACGTGTTTCCTTCAGGGTTGGCTCCACAGTCACCTCCTGAATGGGCAGGCAGTGAGCACCCCTCTCTCCTCCACAGCCTGGCGCTCCGGATTCTGACTTGTTTGTGGATTTGTTGATCGGCTCCCTCTCCAACAGAGCGGAAACTCCCCACAAGCAGGGCTTGGGGCTGTTTTGTTCCGCTGCTAAATCCCTATCTCCTGGAACAGGGCCTGACCCACGGTGGGGTCAATAACCAATCGATGGATGGATGAGTGGATGGCTCCTGCCCCTGAGCAGGAAGGGGCAGATGGTCCCCCAGGAACACAGGCTGCCCCCCCGGCCAGCTGGCAGCCCCAACCGGTTGGACCATCAAAGCCATTTGTCACCAAAGCCAGGGCAACAGCCGAAAAGAAACTCACAGCTGCCGTGCCCACCAGGCCCCGTGGGCCAGTGACCGACCACCTGGGGGGCTCCGCCCCTTCTCCCCATGCTTCCCAGGGCCAATGAGAACGGTCACCAGAGCCCAGTAGGCGAGAAGACGAGCCAGGCCAGCCCAGGGCAGGGCAGTCGGGGTGGGAGCCCGGGATACGCAAGTGTGCCAACACACAGTCCCCCAGGCAGGACACGCAGAGAGCCCCATCTCTGCCCCACCAAGAGCCCCTGAGGGGGACCAGGGCACCACTCCTGGAGAACCGGGGCCGGGGTCACCGAGGTCTGAGCAAAGACAGCCTTCCCAGAGGCTGCCCGGGGCCCGGACTGAGAGGCATAGGGGGGTGGACCCAAAGGCAGGAACACGGGGCCTGGCTGGCCAGCTGGGCCGGACAACTGGACAGACAGAGTGTCTGGCGCCTGCTCAAACAGGCTGGCCCTCCTCTCAGCTGCAGCCTTCCTTCCTGAGCTGGTGTTTCCTGGCTCCTCCCTGCTGTTGCCGTGGAAACCAAGAGTGGCCTGGGCCCCCGCCCCAGCTTCCCACGGAGCCCCCGCTGAGCACCAAGCGGGGCCCACACAGGACGCAGGTCGCTGGATGACGAGCGTGGCCCCGGTGCCCCAGGGCTCGCCGGGCTCAGCACCCCAACTCCCCTCCAGCACAGCAGCCCGGCATTCAGAAACGCTTCTTCACGACCCCAACACCTGGGACGCCCACAAAAGTGACCTAAGCCAACTGCCCACAGCCTGCCTGCCCCCCTGAAGCCACCGTCACGGGGTCCTCCTCACACACGCTGCATTCAGTGCCCTCCCACCCACAAGGCCCCTTCAACCCAGAGAAGCCCCCCGCCCATTTGTTCCTGCTGGCCCAAAGCACTCAGGGGCGCGCCCAACCCCTGTGCGACAGCCCTGAGACCTGCAATGGCACCATTCTCTCCACGCGCCCAAGAGGCCCACGGGGCACCCCGACGAGCACACTGACACCCTAGTTCCCGCAGCGCCCAGCTCTTCTGGGACTCCCAGGTCCCACGACGGTGGCAAACCGTGCACTGACCCCAGCACTTCTGAGAGCACTGCCCTGCAAGCGTGAGCACCGTGCCAGCTCCCTCATAGCCCCGTGGCCCTCTGCACACTGCGCCCGGCACCCCAGGACTGAGCAGGAAAGCATGGGTGGGGCGAGCCTGCAGCCCCAGGCCTGAGCCCCAGGGTCCACCAGGACCAGGCCTGCTGCTGGGCGTGTGCCCACTGGGTTCTAGGCCATCGGGTGCCCTCCCCAGAGGCCACCCCCATCCCCACCCGCCTCCAGCCTTTGGAGCAGCCGCAAGGACAAGCCGGAGGCTCCGGGCCAGTCCTGGAGCCCTGGTCTCCAGGACCACAAGGAAGGGTCTGAACTGGGCGGCCTGGCTCCAAAGCCGAGGTGTCAGGAGACCAGCGACCTCTCCACCTGGATGAGCGTCTGACAGGGACCCCACCCCCGCCCTCTGGGAGCAGGAGGGTCCTGCCCCACCGGACTCAGTAATTGGTCCCAGCCCCTGCTTCTGCCCCTGCATTAGCCAGGCCTGGGCGGCTGGGAGCCTGTGAGGTCGATGCCCCGGGCAGCAGCGCCTGGGAGGTCCGCCACCCCCAGGGCCCAGCCAAGCCCCCACTCAGAGCCACCGAGGGGATTACCCAGCATCCCTTGCAGGCTTCGACCAGAGCCTAGGGGTCCAGTCCAGGCTGAGGGAGGGAGCGGGCGGAGGGCCAGGAAGGCAGTGTCCACTGGACGCCCAGGCCAGACCCCGCTCACAGAGCAAGCTTGCCCGCCCTCCCACCTTCTGTCTGGGGAGATGCGGGCTGCAGACAGGGCCCCCCCCAAGGGTGGGCAGCAGCAGACCTGGACCAGGCCAGCCTGAGGGGGGTCCTGGAGACGTAGGAACACCCCCAGACTGCGGATGGATCAGGGGCCACAGCTTGGTAGCCAGAGAAGTCTTGGGGAACCCCTCCCTTGGTGGGTGTCCAGGGCCAAACCTCCACTCTACTCCCCGCGGGGCCCCATGTCCCCATGGCAGAGTCCAGCCTCACCCCCACACCTGGGCAGACAGACACGAACACACAGACCACACACAGATGCACAGACACGCACCTTGGATGCACAACTGGCCACACCCATGCCGGCCCTCCTACAGCCCCAGGGGGAACCCCCCGCCCCGAGGCTCCAAGGTCAGGGCCACCCTGCCTGCAGCTCCCACCCCTCTGTCTTCCCAACTGGACCACGGGCCAGAGCCACCAGCCCTGTGCCTGCCGGGCAGCACACAGGGAAGGGTAGCCTGACCCCCAGGAGGTGGGTGTTACCCCAAGAGACGCTCCCCTTGCCTTGCCCAGCCCTGGCCCACAGGACGTGACAGCCGGACACCTGAGTTCCACAGCCCAGCCAAGAGGGAGGGTCACTGGCTGGCGCCAGGAGAAGCGGCCATCCTGGGGGGTGGGCACTGGTGGTGAGGTAATTCTGGGCACTGTGGCCACTGCGCTCCCAGCAGCTTGAGCAACTCAGCTGTCAGGGGCTGCAGGGGGCCAGGCAGGGCCCCTAGGGGAACCCAAAGTCCATCCCAAGGTAGGGCACTTGAGCAGAGGAACCGGGAAGCCTCCTTCCCAAGCCCAGTGATGATAATCCCAGACCCACTGCTGCCCAGGCTGAGCCAGGCCCTGGTGACCCAGACCACACTCAGAAGGCTGCAGGGAGAGGCCTGTCGAGTGCTGGCCCCTTGGGCCCATCCTTCAGCCTGGAGTGTTCCTCACACATTTCTCCCCACCAACCCCTGCAGGCTGCCCAGTCCACCCACCTACACTGGTCAAAGGGGAGCTGGCAGCACTGGGAGAGGCTGTGCACCCGTCCACCCCCAGGCCCCCCGTTCTTGCCTGCCTCCCAGGAAAAGCCAGTCTTCCCCCGAGACCCAAGAGGACCCACCTTGACTATCCCCAGTGCCCCAGCATGGGGTCAGTGTCCATGAATTAGGTGCCAGGGCCTGGGAGATCTGGAAGCCACCCAGGCCTACACCACAGGACCTGCCCTGGGGACAGGGTGCACGCCCAGCGGCCCCCAGAGGACCCCTGCAGGCACGCTGGCCCCTCCCCAGGACAGCTCAGGAGCAGCCGCTGGGGCGAGCTGTCAGACCCACAGGGAACCCACCCCACTCATAAGCACTGACTGTGCCCTAGAGGGACTACCAGGGACAGAGGACCCAGAAGCTCTGGCCACACAGACCCAGGGTCACCGACACCTATGGTCACGCACGCACCGTGGAGCTCCCAGCACATGGGGTGGGGCTCCTGATGTGGTAGTGGGGCTACAGAGCTCCCAAGCTACGAATGGATGTGCAGGAGGGAAAACTCATCCCAGCCCCAAAAGAACCACCCTCAGCAGGAGGGGCAGGGAAGGAGCCTGCCCCGGGGGAGACACCTCAATGTCTGGAGCCCAGATCCCCTGCTGATGGGGTGGGAGGGGACTGCAAGGAGGCTAGAAGCTCCTCTGGAAACCCTCTGGGGTCGGACGGCCCAGCGGAAGGCCCCTCTTCCCCCCATCTGCCCCAACTCGAGGTCCAGCCTCATTCTCTTGCTGCAGCGCTGGTCTGGCCCGCTGGGTAACCAGCTACTACTGGTCCCATCAGGCCCGGGGGAGGGAGATGAGGCCCGGGGCTCCACCCACTCTGGACCCCTCCCCTCCGGCTCTGCTATGGGTCCGGGGCATCTAAGCTCTCCGTCCCCTCCCCGTACTCAGCTGCGACTGGCCCGGTTCCCAGTCGGTCTGGGAGTGGGGTGGGGGACACGGAGACCGTCTTCTCCTTTAACCCCGTGAACAGGCCCGAGGTGGCGGAGGGTCTCCAAGCCCCCAGCGCTGAAAGTCCCACGTGTGGGTGGAGGGTGGGCGAGCATGATGCCCCGGGGTTATCCAGAACAGCTCCCCCAAGACACAAGTTGCTTTTCCCAAGGCGCCCTTCCCTTGGAGCCAGCCTCTGGTTGGGGAGGCAGCCTTCCCCACTTCCTCCCCGGGGACTCTGACTCGTTGCGTGTGTGGGTCCGTCTCTGAAAGCCTGACAGCCCCCAAGAGGACGCCCCCTGCCAAGCTTCGGGTCACATCAGCCACCCTCTCCCACTCAGGGGGTCTCTCCTTCAGAGGGTGCGGGGGGCGCCGCGCAGAGGAGGCGGAATCCGGCCGGGCCGAGAAGAAAGGGAGCCCCCGGGAGGAGGGGGCGGCCCGGGCCCGCCACGCCACGCCCCGCCCCGCCCCGGCCGCCACGCCGCCCATTGGCCCCGCGCCGCTATATCTGGGCGCCCACCCGGCGGGAGGCCACCGCCGTCCCTACCGCCGCCCGCCCGCCCCACGCGTCCGACCCCGACGTGCCCGCTGCCCACCCTCCGCGCTCCCGCGCTCCGTTCCGCCCAGGCCGCGCCCAGCTGGAATGCAGAGATCGCCGCCCGGCTACGGCGCACAGGACGACCCGCCCGCCCGCCGCGACTGTGCATGGGCCCCGGGCCCCGGGGCCGCCGCTGAGCCGCGCGGCCTCCCCACCGCCCCGTCGGGAGGCGTGGGGGGCCGGACGCGGGCCCGGCGGGGCGCCTGGCGCTCCCCGCGGCCGGCC
>NW_021703769.1:224774-283792 GCF_005190385.1 Monodon monoceros
GCTATGGCCTCAGCCCGGCCGGCCGCGGGGAGCGCCAGGCGACCGACGAGTCGCGCATCCGGCGGCCCATGAATGCCTTCATGGTGTGGGCGAAGGACGAGCGCAAGCGGCTGGCGCAGCAGAACCCAGACCTGCACAACGCGGTGCTCAGCAAGATGCTGGGTGAGTGGCTGCTGGGCGGGGGCGGGGACGTGGGGGGTTGGGGCGGGCGGTGCGCGGGGCCACCTCACTCCAGGGCGCTCGCGGAGCTCGGCGGTCCGCCTGCCCGCCCGACGGCACCCGGCTGACCCGCGCCCGCGGCCCGCAGGCAAGGCGTGGAAGGAGCTGAGCCCGGCGGAGAAGCGGCCCTTTGTGGAGGAGGCGGAGCGCCTACGCGTGCAGCACCTGCGCGACCACCCCAACTACAAGTACCGGCCGCGCCGCAAGAAGCAGGCGCGCAAGGCCCGGCGTCTGGAGCCCGGCCTCCTGCTCCCAGGCTTAGCGCCGCCGCCGCCGCCGCCGCCGCCGCCGCCGCCCGAGCCCTTTCCCGCGGCCACCGGCCCGGCCCGGGCCTTCCGCGAGCTGCCGCCGCTGGGCGCCGATTTCGACGGCCTGGGGCTGCCCACGCCCGAGCGCTCGCCGCTGGACGGCCTGGAGGCAGGCGAGGCCGCCTTCTTCCCTCCGCCCGCGGCGCCAGAGGACTGTGCGCTGCGGGCCTTCCGTGCGCCCTACGGCCCCGCCGAGCTGCCCCGGGACCCGGGCGGCTGCTTCGGGGCGCCCTCGGCCGAGGCGCTCAGGACCGCGCCCGCCCCCGCCGCGCCGCTCTGCGGCCTCTATTACGGCGCCCCGGGTGTGCCCGGCCCAGGCCCCTACCCCGGCCCGCTGTCGCCGCCGCCCGAGGCCCCGCCGCTGGAAGGCGCCGAGCCGTTGGGGCCCGCCGCCGACCTGTGGGCCGACGTGGACCTGACCGAGTTCGACCAGTACCTCAACTGCGGCCGGACTCGCCCCGACGCCGCCGGGCTCCCGTACCACGTGGCACTGGCCAAGCTGGGCCCGCGCGCCATGTCCTGCCCGGAGGAGAGCAGCCTGATCGCCGCGCTGTCCGACGCCAGCTCCGCTGTCTACTACAGCGCCTGCATCTCAGGCTAGGCCGCCCGGGGCGCCGCGTGTCACCGTGTCACCGCTCTGTCTCTCTCGCAGGCGGAGTTGCCGCTACTCGTCATAGCCCCGCAGGAACCGGCAACGCCGGGGCTTGGCCGGGCGGAGGGCGCCCCTACGGGGCGGTCCCCACACGTCCCGGGGCTTGGCCGGGAAGCCCAGGCCCAGGACGTGTGGGCTGGCCCTGCCAGGGCTAAGTTTTTGAAGCGCCTAATCCTTTTCTTGCCGTGTATTTTCTAGAACTAGGCTGTATTTTTTATTTTGCCTTTTTTATATACATGAAACAATATATTTAATTTTTAATTAAACTTTTTCTTGCAAGGGGTTTCAGTGATGCAAAGCACCAATGTAGCAAGGGCTCTTTAAATAACGTTCGTTTGCTGTAAAGGAGGAGCCGGGAGCTGGGTGCCCCAGGCGAGGCCACAATAAAGCATGAAGCGCCTCTCCTTTCCTCGGAACTCCCGCGTCTGTGGTCGCTGGGGGTGGGGAGCAGTCCCCCCAGGGCCCTGGGCGTGCCCTTCCCTCCAAAGTCCAGGGAGCCTGACTCGTAGCTAGGCCCCACAGCATGCACTTCTCCACTCTTCCAGGACACTACCCCAGACAGCCAATGGGAGGCAGGGGGTGTGGGCACTCCCCACCCTGCCAGCTCTCCACCCCCCAACCCCCATTTTAACTCAAGCCTCATAGCGGTCAGACTACACCCAGAAATTCCTTCCACACCCTCACCCGGGTTTCACCATCCTCATCTCATCCTGAAAACAACTTCCAAGCCCAGTGAGTGCCCAGAACTGCCTCTCTCTGAAGGAGGCTGGTGGGGTTGACGCCTGTCTGCAGACATAACATCCTGGGACTCCCATCCGTCATTCTCTCTCAACACAGTGTCCCCAGAGAGGGCAGCACCGTGACAAATGCACACTGCTTGCCAGGGTGACGTGTGCGGGCTCTACCAGTGACACGCGGTCAGTGACCAGAGCAGGGGAGCTCAGGCCTCACGTCTCGAGCCTCCACCTCTGGAACCCATCACACTAGCCTTGGGCCCTCTCCCAGCAGGACCGGACACCCTGTTTTCACTCGGCTTCCTTGCTTCCACTAGCGCCCCCTCACTGGGGAGCCCATGGGTTCAGGGAAAGTTGGCAACAATCATCTTGGGCGATTCTTCTCTCCTGGGACCGGGTCCCGAAGTGAGGCACACCCTTCTCAGGGCCTGACGGATCTTCCAAACCAAGATGAGAGGTCGTGTGTCCCCCTGGCCTGTCCTGCCCCAGTAGCATATGGGGGGGGGGGAGTCCCGCTGATCTCTGACAACTCTGATGTAGTGCGTGCGCCATGGGGCGTGGGCATCTTGTGATGAGGTGCGCTGCTGTGTGGCTGCCGTGAGCCTGAATCCAACTGCGTGTGTGTGAGTGCGTGTGAGCAAGTGTGTGCACGTGCTCCGAGCATGGCTGTGATGCTGTGACAGTGTGACCATGTGACTCGATGTGACCCTCCATGAGGATGACTGTGTGTGACACCCAGGGTGTCTGAGACTCTGTGTGCGCGTGCGTGTGTCTGTGTGTCAGCCTGGGTGTCCGTGCACATGGGTCTGCTGTCTGAGCGTGTGTGCAGAGGTGAACAGGGTGTGGGGCTGTTCTTACAGGTGTCCTGCCTCTGAGAGGCACGAGGACATCACCTCTCTGTTAGCTGGAATGAGCCCCACACCTCGGCGGGTGGAGTCGGGGAGTGACACCTGGGCCCCCATCCCCACCTCATGGTGAGCAGGGCCCGGAGACCTCAAAGACAAAGGGACAGAGAAAGACAAGCTGACGGGGGGGCAGGCGACGGATTCGCAGGTGGAGAGAGGAGCCCTGGGCGGGTCGAGGCACAGACAGAAATGGCCCCCAGACACCAAGGACAGTGCTGGTACACAGGAAGGAGGCAGGGAGTGAGGCCCAAAGGGACAAGGGTGGTCCAGTCCAGCCGCATCTGTCATGGTGGGAGGCAGCTCTGAGACACCAATGCTGAGTCCTGGGCTCACGCACGAAGGCTCACATCACCCACGCGTGTGCACACCCAGCTCTCATGGCCCCTGACTCCCACTCTGGGCCTGCCCCTGGTAGGGGGACCGGTGACCCACCCACTGGAGACCTGGGTTAGCAGGGCCAAGGTGCGCCCCCCCCCATCGTGGGGTTGGTCTCTGTACAGATGGGGACCCATAGCCGCCAGAGTCCAGCAGCCTCTGCCCCCTGCCACACCCTGGGGGGCAGACCCTCCCATCTCCTCCCCCAACCCCCTGGCCAGGGCAGGGGGAAGGGAAGACCAGCCCAGCCTCTCCTACCGCCTAGAGCCATGTGACCAGACCCTCAGAGGGCCCCCCTGTCTGGGCCCAGGCATCACCTCACCTGTGCCCCACCCCAGAGACACCCGTGGACACACATTGAGAGAGGGTGCAGATGTGCAGGGAAGGCCGTCTCTCATGTACATGGAACAGCTTTCTAACATCCTCCTCACCCCACCCTTGGAGTCAGGAGGATGGCGGCCTCAGGGTGCCTGGGGTGGCACAGGCCCCACTGCCCAAGTGGGGAAGGGCCGAGTAGCTTGCTCCCCAGAAGACCCTCCCTCAGTGCCAGCGTGGGATGCCGGGGGGGGGCATGGGGGGGCCTGGGGGTCCCCATTTGGACCAAGTCCCTGGAGCCAGGGGCTGGGGGCATTCAGGAGCAGAATCAGGACTGGGGACACACACACACACACACACACTCACACACACACGCACACACACCTGCGGAGGGCAGCTGTTTTCAGGGAGTGCCTCAGGTGGGCACCATGCCTGGGGCCCTCCCAAGGAACCTGCCCTGCAGGCTGGGCAGCCCTCCTAGGCAGGACCACAGCTCCAGGGCCTGGGTGGTTCCAGCCCTGGGTCAGGCTTCCCCCCACCCGCCACCCCCGGCTCCACCCACCTGCTTCCCCTAAGGTCAGAGAAGGGATGTCCCCACCCCCAGCTCCCGCTGAGTCAGGCCCGCCAGGAACAGACCCAGGCGACCTAGCTCCTGGCGGGAAGTTCTAGCAGCCCGGCCTGGCCTAAGCCACAGCTCCCACACCCAGGACCCAGCCTAGCCTGGGGGTGACCTGAGCCGAGGTGTGGAACTCTCCCCAGCAAGCCGCCCACAGGAGGAGGTGGGGGGGGGGTTAGAGCAGGTAAGGTGCACCCCTCTCCCCCGTAGGCACTATCATCACCTCGACACCCTCAGGAACACCCCAGACAGAACCAGCCACACACCACACCAGGAGCAAAGCTGTGCTCACACACCCGCTCCCAACAAGGCCAGGCTGGGCAGGCGAAGAGAAACTGAACTGTCCACCCACTTGATGGACAAATACGCTAGACAGTCCAGCTGCTCAGCTGACAGCCTCCAACACCTACAGACACTTCTAAGGGGACAACTCAGTGGTTTTTAATCTGTTCACAGGGTGGTATAACTATGATCACTAACTTTAGCACTTTTCCATCACCCCAAAACAACCTCGTCCCCACTAGCTGTCACTTCCCATCCTCCTTGCTCCCAGCCCCTGGGAAACACTAAGCTGCTTTCTGTCTCTGTAGACTTGCCCGTTCTGGACTTCCATGTAAGTAGAATCACACAGTAAGCGGCCTTTAGAGCCTGGCTTCTCGCACTGAGCATCGAGTGTTCAAGGTTCATCCATGTTGTAAACTGAATCAAAAACTTCATTCCTTTTAAAGGCTGTATAATATTCCCTTGTATGGAAGGAACACAGTCTATTTATCTCTTCATCAGCTGATGGACACTGAGATCGTTTCCATGTTTTGGCTACCGTGATTACCGATGCTATGAACATTCGTGTGCAAGGTTTTACGTGGATGTGTTTTCAGGAAAGTAACATAAATGTGTATCTCTGATGACCAAGTCTGAACAAGTAGATTAAGTACCTCAAATTCATATGCTGGGTAAATGACCCTGAGAAAAGCATCATTCAAAAGGACACATGTACCCCGATGTTCATTGCAGCACTATTTACAACAGCCAGGACAATGGACAAAGAAGATGTGGTACATATATACAATGGAATATTACTCAGCCATAAAAAAGGAATGAAATTGGGTCATTTGTAGAGATGTGGATGAAGTTAGAGCCTGTCATACAGAGTGAAGTAAGCCCAAAAGAGAAAAACAAAGAGTGTATATTAACGCATATGTGGAATCTAGAAAAATTGTACAGATGAACCTATTTGCAGGGCAGGAATAGAGATGCAGAGGTAGAGAACAGACATGTGGACACAGGGCGGGTAGGGGAGGGTGGGAGGAATTGGGAGATTAGGTTTGACATAAATACACTACCATGTGTAAAATAGAAAGCTAGTGGGAACCTACTGTATAGCACAGGGAGATCAGCTCGGCGCTCTGTGACAGCCTAGATGGGTGGGATGGGGGGTGGGGGTGGGAGGGAGGTCCAAGAGAGAGGGGATATAGGTATACATAGAGCTGATTCACTTCATTGTACAGCAGAAACTAACAGGACATTCTGAAGAAATTATACTCCAGTAAAAATCAAAATTCATATGCTAGAGCAGCTACCCCCAAAGGGGGGGCTCCAGAGCAGCTGACCTCCAATCCCAACTGGGTGCTCACAAGCAAGACTAAACCCTCCACGCAGCCCACCCACCCCCACTCCTGCCCCAGGCTTGGGAAGGGGCCCCAAGGAGCAGGCTCCAGTCCAGTCCACAGTGGGTTTTGGCCAAGCGTGTGGGAGTTCCTGGCCCAGGACTGGGGAGGAGGAGGGATGGGAGCGCCACTGTTCCTCCTCTTTGTGTTTCAGAACACAGCCCACTCGGCTTCCTTCCACCCCCTCTACCTCTGCACAAGCACCCAGCCTCCCAGGGAAGCCCGGCAGGGCTCCCCACTCTCTGCCTTATCTTCCACGCCCCCGACCCACGCCCCCTTCCTGCTCTGGCCAGCACAACCCGGCCCATCCCCCAGGACCCCTCTCCCATGCCCCCGCGCTATTCCCCCACGACCCCACCCCCCTGCCCCACGACCCCGCCCTGTCTCCCACGCCCCCGCCCGCCCGCGCGAGAAAACAGGAAGGGGCCCGCGGCGGCGGCGGCGGCGCTGGAAGGAAGCGCAGGAAGCGGCGGCGGGTGCGGCGCTTATCTCGGGCCCCAGCCGGACCCCTGGCCTCGCGCCCCGCGCCGGCCGGGCAGGGGACGTGGGGGCGGCCGGAGGACAGGCCTGCTCACCTGGCGGGGGGCCCTGGCCGCCTTACCACCGAGCCACAACTGTCACAACTGGGCCATGTAGGGAGGCGACGGGACTTCACTGAGCCAGGCTGTTGCCCCGCCAGCCCGGGGACCCAGGGGCCGGTGTCCAACCGCAGGGCGCCCCACCTCCCCACAACGCTCACTGGCCCGCCCCGCCCCCAGGCCCTGACCGCCCCGTTTCCCCCCTTACAAGGACTCGCTTTGCCCTGCAGGTGCGGGCTCCCTGCTACTTCTTCCGGGCTTTAACTCTTGGAGGGGTGGGGGGGACGACGCGCCGATGGTTGTTTGTGTGTTTACAAAGCTGGGTCTTTTCCTGGGGAGGGGGCAGGATGGGGACTGTCCCTGGGCGCCCCCCAGGGTCCCGAAGGCCACTGGCAGGGACAATGGGCTCCAACACCTGGCACTCCACCCCCCCACCCCACCCCCGCCCCATGAGTATGTGCTTTGCTTCCTGGAGTGGGGGGTCGCGTGTGTTTCCGCGTCAGCCACGACTGGAACGGCGCCTCCGCGCACACCTGCAGGCAGGGACCCCACACTCAGGCTCACAGGCAAGAGCCCGAGGGCCCTCAGGTCTGGTGCAGGTGTTTCCTCCCGCGCCTTCGCGGCACCCAGCGCCAGATGCAGGGTCCGGCCGACTCACGTCCTGTCCCAGAGCCCTGGCTCCGCGAACGCGGAGGTGTGTCTGTTCAGGGCCTGGCATGGCGGGCACCCGTCTTTCCCACAACCTCCCACCGCCTCCTGGTGCTCAGCTGGGCTGGGGTGGCGGCCAGTAGGGGAGGGGACACGGGGGAGGTGCCGCTGGAGCCCATGAGTAGGCCCCAGGCAGGGCAAAGGCGCTCTGCCGCCCTCAGAAGGGCCAGTGCTCGAGGTTGGCACGGACCCCACCCCTGTGGTCTGTTGGCAGCCTGGGGAGGGGCAGAGGTGGGAAGTGGGGGTCGAGAGAGAGAGGGGCCTGTGGGCGGGGGCAGGGAACACACAAGTGGCACAGTTGGGATCACGTTTTTGGTTTTCCGAATCCAGAGACTAGTTTGCCTGTTGCCCGTGTTCCAGATGTTCTTTCAAAGGCTCCCAGTCTGGGGAGGCCGTAGGACCCGGACTACCCTTCAAAGCCTGCCTGGCCCCTCCTTGCAGCGCTGCACATGGGCGGTCTGGCTCCCTGGCCAGTGCTCTGCGGCCGTGTCTGCCACCCCGGCACAGCCCCTCCCCCTGGCTCTCAGCCACCGCACCCCCCGCCCCGGTGAAGCAGCTGAGAAGGCACGTGTGTAGGACAGAACACCACAGGTGCAGGCCCCAGCCCCGCCACGTGTGTGCCCCAGAAAGGGTGTTTTATGGAGGAAGAACCAGGCTCAGGCCACATGCCTAGGGCCTTGGCAAGGAAGGCAGGGCACAGGGGCCTGGCAGATACCTCTAGTCCACGAAAGGCGGGGCCCATCCACCGGGTCACACCGCCTACACTCTGCCCTCCGTGGCCCCGTGACCCCTGGCCAGTGGCTCTGTCCTCACCGTTGAGTCTCTTTCCATCTCTCTGTCGGTTCTGGTCAGTTCCAGCCAGCAAAAGATTTGGGTAGCTCATGTGCCCCGGTGCCGAGCCTGGAGGGCCAGACCTCAGATCTGAGCAGGGCGGCCCCAGATTTCCCTCCACCTGCCCCAGACGTGGTCTGGTTGGGGTGTCCCCGCCCTGGACAAGTGAACTTCGTCCCAGAAGCCAGAAGCCCACCCTGCCCTCATCCTGCATGAGCAAAGATGCTGAAGTGGGTTGAAGGGTGGCCCCAGAGATACGTCCACCTCCCAGAACCTACGAGTGGGACCTTACGTGGAAAAAGGGTCTTGGCAGATGTAATTAAGGATCTTGAGGTGAGGAGATCATCCTAGATTACCCAGGTGGCACTAAATCCAGCAGCAAAGATCCTCAGAGAGGAGAGACGGCCACACGAAGCAAGAGGCAGGTATTGGAGCGACGCAGCCACAAGCGAAGGAATACCCGGAGCCACCAGAAGCTTCAAGAAGCAAGAATGGCTTCGCCCCTGGAGGGAGCACAGCCCAGCCCTACAACACCCGATTACAGGCCAATGATACTGATTTTGGACGACTTCTGGCCTCCAGAACTGTGAGAGAAGAAAATTTTCTTGTGTTAGGTCACCTAGTTTGTGCTAATTTGTTATAGCAGCTCTAGGAAACTAATACAGATGGTTTCTGAGATGTGGGGACAGCGGCCCATGTCCCCACAGCCATGATGCTGACCCATCATCTGGGGGTTGGCAGAAGCAGGCCTGGGCACGATGTGCAGAGCCTGTACCTGGCACTGAGGCCTCGAGAGAAAGTGCAGAGGGTGGACAGCGGTGGCCGGGGTGGGGGGTGGGGGTCTCGTGCTGAGAACAACGTCGAAGTGAGATGAGGGAGGGACCACTGGGGTCTTTGAGCTCAGGCCACAGGCCTCCAGCCCCCACGCCCAGGTGGTCAATTTGCCAGGACAGACCAGGGTTAGACATCAGGAGGGTGTGCCTGAGAGGGGCACCCTGCCAGACAGGGTGGGGCAGGAACCTGGACCTGTGCGCTCACACATCCCTGTGCACACACACCTCGACATATACATTTGTGTACACACACACACACACACACACACGCTCACTACCGGGGAGGCTCTGGCAGGGGCCCCCAGGGAGGAACAGCCGGGCCAGGGTGCAGGAGCATCTTGTCCACCACCATGGTTGCAGTCCAGGACTCGGACGGAGATTGTGTCCCTGTAACTGAGGTCTCTGCTCCTCCTCCCAGCCCCCCTGAAACTGGGGTTTGTTGGGAACTGCCTCAGGCATGGGCGGACGGAAAGGGCTGCCCATTGCCCGCTCACCACGGCAGCAAGGAGGGCTGTGGGTGGGCAGCAGCCATGACGGCCCAGAGGCCACGCCCAGGCGCCCTTAGGAGGCGCACTCTCCCCACAGGCCCTGGCGCTGAGGCAGGTCCAAGTGCAAGGAGCCAGGTGCCCTGGGGAAAGCAGGAGCGTGGTGGGGGCCTCTGTGGAGGGCCTGTCCCTCCCCATCCCCGCACCCAGACCCCCGGACTCTCTTACTGACCTTCTACCAGGCCCGATTCAGCTCCCCCAAGCCTTGTGCTCCAACCAAAGCAGGACTTTTCCCTCCTACCTGGACGCCCAGCAGGAGCCAGCGGCATGACTGCTACCCTCAGCTTGCTCCTCCACCAGCGTTCCCCGAGTTCAAGATGGGGACTCCCCCAGGGACCCAGGCCAGGACCCTGGGGCTGCCCGCACCTCCCCTCACCCCATTCATGTCCAAGCCCACCTCCTCCAGCCTCACCTCAACCACACAGGCCCCCTGCCCAGGCCACCCTCACAGAGTGCGACCACGTGGCCTGGGAACCTACAAGGCGACTGCATGCACCCTGAGGTCCCCAGCCTGCACACAGGGCACATGCGGGCTGTCACTCTGCTTGGGGCCTGGCTCTCATCCCGGCCCTTACACTTCGGGCTGTGAGGTCTGGGGCAAGTCCTGTAACCTCCCCGTGCCTCAGTTTCCTCCTGTACGAACCAGGGGCAGTGGTTCCTGCTGCTCGGACTGAACGCGTTCACACGCGCACGATGGGGGCGCTCAGGGCCAGCTGTGCCCTGCTGACGGCTCCGCCAGCAAGGCCTGTCTGCATCTCCTGCTCGCCTCTGTTCTGCCAGGGTGCCCAGGGCAAGGCCTGCTTCGGTGCCTACTGGGTCCGTCCACCTGTCAGGGGAGAGCATGATGACAGGTGTGCCGACCAGGCACCCACCTTGACCAGGTGCTCTGCCTGCCCTGCTGCGCCCCCTCCACAGGCTGTGATCCGGGAGGGGGCCACGGACCTCCAGGCCTACGCGGCTGTAGGTGCGGGACTCCAGGGATCAGCCCTCCACCGGGCCACGCAAACATAAGGTCCCAGGACACAAGACGGTGGGTCCCTGGCTGGCCTGTCCAGTCCCGCCGCCGAGGAGCTGCTGCCACCCTTCCCAGGCCACAGGAAATGGCCTGGCCCAGCTTGCAGCCAGGGCCGCAGCTCGCTTCCCTTCAGGCCCGTTTCCTTTATCCGGTTGTTTTGCTCCGAATTCACAAAGCTCAGCCTTCCCCTCCCCTCCATTTCCACCCTTCCCCCATCCCAGAGTGGAGCAGGACGGATACGATGCTACATTTTAGGACCAGCAGGAGTCCCCATCTGCCCCCGCCCAAGCCTGCAGCGCCGACTTAGCAGGAGTCCCGTCCCGAGGCGCCCCCTGCTGGCCGAGCCTGGGAACACCGCCGCCCCCCCCTCCCCCACACCGCGTGTGCGGGAGGCCCCAGCGCCCCCTCCCCACCGAGGCGCGGACCCGGGGCGCCCTGGCCCCACAGCTGTTAGGCGAAGAAAGAGCGAACAGGGCCGCAGCACCAGCTCAGTTTATTGGGGCCTTGCTGGGGGCGGGGGGCGGGCCCCTCCGGGACCAGCTCGCCAGGCGGGCCCCGCCTCCCAGTCCCGGGCCCTCCGAGGAGTGCGGGCCGCGGCGAGGGAGGGGCCGAGCCGCAAGGCCCTTTCCCAAACCCCGCGCGCTCGGGGCGCTTAGGAGTCCCAGGAGCCGTCGGTGGCCGCGGCGCGCAGCGCGAAGAGTTTCTCCCAGCAGGTGGCGACGGCGTCCAGGGCACGCAGCAGGAGCCGCCTCCGGCCGCCCGGACGCCGAACAGGGCGCGTCTCGGGCCGCCGGCTCCGCTGTCGGGGACGCGTCGGTCAGGGCGTGGGCATGGTCCCCGCCCGCCCCCTCCCCCGCAGCTCGTGTTCAGCCCCTGGGAAGGGAGACCGCGGGGCCGTGGGAGCGAGCGGGGACGCGCACCTGGCGCAGCGTCCGGCAGTGGCGCCGCATCACCGCCTCGGTGCGCATGGCCACGGTCCAAGCCGCCTTTTCCAGAGACCCGCGGCGGCCCCCGGCCACCGCCCCACGTAGGGTCCGACCCAGGGCCACGATGGACAGTAGAATACTGTGCTCCTGGGGAGGGAGGAAGCGGGGGGGCTGGGGGAGGAGCCCCGTGGGGAGGGGGCTGGAGGGCTTGGGTGGTGATGTCTCCATACCTTCTGGGCGCCACAGGAGGCTCCCACCCGGCCCCGCCATCGGGAGGCCGCGGCTCCAGTCAGGTTTTTCTGAATGAAATGGAGCTGTCTGGAGCCGGGCCCAGTCCACCTCACCGCGGCCTGCAGGTCCTCGAAGATGACCGCGCGGTAGTGGTGGAGCACGTCGGGGACGCTGCAGGCGCCGAGCCTGGCCCGGCCCGGTGCAGCCCCCAGCAGTGCCAGCAGGAGCGCCCAGAGCGCGGGCCTGGGGGGCCCCTGGAAGGGATACAGGCTCAGAGTCTGCGGAGGGGCCGACCCTCCTGCAGCACTGCGGGCAATGTGCTTCCCCCCCCCCGCCCCCGCCCCCGCCCCCGCCTCCGCCTCCACACACACATGTACAAGGGAATCTCTGAGCTGGTATAACGGAGACGTCGCCATGCCATTCAACAAATGCTCTAGGCACAGGGCTGGCAGGTTTGGGGAAGGACAGACAACAGCACCCGCGGCTCTGGTCTGCATGGGTGTGAGGGCCCAAGTACCCATAAGACTGGAGGGCAGGACTGACCTAGGTCTGGCTACAGCGGGAAGCACCCCCTGTACAGTCTCACCCTTGGCCATGCCCTGACCCCATGCCCACCAGAGCTGGGCTCATCGCCAGGTGCCCCACAGGAGAGGGCAGAACTGATCTGCCCCCTCAATGGCCGGGCAGCTTCTCCTCACCCTCCCCATGGCTCTGCTACCAGCTCTGAGAGCCATGGGGGCTGGGGTTCCCTTGCACCCCCAACCCAACCAGGACAGGGGTGAGGGCTCAGAGCTCAAGGCCACACCCCTTTGGGAGGGGAAGGCTTGAGGAAAGCCCAAGGCAAAGGGAGGAAGGGGACCGTGGTCCACACCACCAGGGCTCCCCTCCCCCAGAAAGAAAACTGGCTCTCATGGTGAAGAAGCCCACCCCCACTCAGAAGCCCGAACATCAGAGAGAGAGAGCAGCTTGTCTGCAGGCTCCCAGCCCCCAGGCTGGAGTCACACAGCACTGGAAAATCAATCATGTGAACCCAGCGAGACTTGGGACTCGAGACACAGGACTCGACTCTGCTTCCCAGCCTGGCAGGAGAGCCTGACCACGCAGGGCCGGACCTGGAGTCCGTGGGGGCTCCCTGCCTGAGGCACCCGGCAGCGTTGGCCGGAGGACCAAATGCAATTAGCTGTGGGCCCTTCTCGAAGCCCACCCCCTCCCTAGACAGGCTTGGCATGATGGCCAGCTCAGTCGCCCTCTCTGCCTGCTGAGGGTCAGAGATCATAGTGAGCACAAGAGCCGTTGGTGCTGGAGGGACGTCCAAGTGGGGTAGGTTGGTTGCCCAGGGGGTCCCGGGAAGGCCTGTCTGCCCCTGACCAGGGCCCGAGGCTCAGGCCAGTCCAACCCATGAGGACAGGGTGGCCCCAGCTCCAGGAGGGAGAGTCCCTCCCCCCGCCGCTGCAGCTGCCGGGAAGGCCCGTCAGGAACACCCAGGGCCAGGCTGCGGTGACGGGAACCAAGGGGGGTTTCCCGGTGGGGACACGGCGGGACAGCAGCCTCTCCTGGGCTGTGCATGCTCCCTGCCCAGCCGAAGTCAGCCCCCTCCCCAGCGGCCCACAGCTGCTCACCATGGGCTTCTCAGGCTCAGGCCCTCCCTCACTCCCGCCAGTGGGCCTGGGACATGATCCTGGGGTCCTCAGGTGGGGAGCGACGCTGCCACTCCAGGTCCGCTCCAAACCCGGCCAACAAGGCTTCCCTGGACGGCAGGCAGCCGAGGCTTTTGAAGTTGGCTCCTCTGAGCAAAGCGGGGAGGGAGGAGGGAGGCCCCAGGATCCCAGCCCTGCCACCTCCCTCTCCCCACCGCTATCCAATCACTTCTTCAATTAACCTGACCCCGGAGCCCAGCCCCACCGGGCTGTCTTCCCACCCAGTGGATCTTGGATTAAGCCGGACCTGGGAGATCTTCTCTGCTGAGGAGGGGCCAGGGCGCTCGGTGGGCAGAGAGCAGGGTAGGGCCCGGCTGCTGGGGAAGGGGGGCCAGGAGAAGCGGGGTCGCCCTGCGCCCTCCTCCAGGGCCTTCCTCGGTGGTCAGCAGGTGCTACCTCTGCCAGGAACTTGGCCACCAGCAGGACCAGGTGAGCAGGACGTCACCCTCCCACCCCCCAGCTCCCCCACCCTGACGTCCGGGGGGTCCTGCCCCAGCAGGTCCCAGGCAGGGGACTTCCCGGCTCCCCGCTGGCCCAGCACTCAGGGGAGAGGTGCTTCCCACTGCTCGCCCGTCCTGGGCTGAGCGGGGTCTTTTGCCGGGGGAGCTCACGGCCACCCACCAACCAGGCTTGCAGGGAGCCGGGCCACAGCACCCTGCCGGGCAGTGTGCTGGGGCTGCCCAGCCCTGCCCAAGCCTAGGAACTCAGCTAGCCTTGAGCTGGAACTGAAAAATTTCAGTGGAAGAAAAGCTAAGAGATGTTTTCCCCAGGGAGAAAAGTAGTTTCACCACCACCTCGAGGCATTGAGAAAACAATCCCCAGGCAAACGAGGAAAGACATTTGCATGTGGCCAATCAGATGCTCTGGAACGTTCCAAGGGCTCTGTGGGAGGCCTCACCTGACCTGAGATCAGAGAAAGTGTCCGGGAGAAGCCACAAGCAACTAAGGGCAGCCAGCTGCCCTGTGGCCGCAGCCAAGTCCCTGCCCCTTCCTGGGCCTCAGTTTCCACATCCGTACAGGGACAGGCTGGCTTTCAAGCTCCTAAAAACTTCAGGACTCACTTTCCAGTGCAATGGGCAGGACCTCCTCCAAAAGGGATCAAAGGAAACTCCTGAGGATCAGTGACAACACCCAGGAACCTCTGGCATGGCCCTCTGGGACTGGCTGATCTCGGGTAAGGAGAGGAAGGATTTCCAGAGCCACAGACCATCCGTGAGCGGGGCCTGCCCCGGGGGCCCACCCTGGCACCAGCAGTTCCTGACCCCACACAGGGATGGTCCGATCCCGCCCAGGGCTGGCCACGACCTTGTGGCTCCCAGAGCAACGGAGGTGGACCCGGCTGGGCCCGCGCTCTGCAGGCAGATGCCCACGCCCTTGGTGCTGACGAGAAGGGCGTGCTCCCCAACCTCGGCTGCTGCCAGAGGGCTAAGCCATGGGTCAGTGACTGACCCGCAGAACGAGCACCGAGGAGCCCCTCTGGGATCGTTTCTTACAAAAGAATGTGTGGGAGTAACCACCAGCCACCCTTCTCGTCACCACACGTGACGATCCGCATCTCTTGCCCCCCCTGCCCGTGGCCTCTGGACCGACCCTGACCTCCGGCCAGATGTCTCCAGCCGTGGCCAACGCACCCCCTTCCAAGAGAACTAGCTAGTTTCCAACTGGACACAGACGCAGGGATCCAGAGCCCGAGGAAGTCTTTCATCCTCACGTGGTGAAAACACACTCAAGTCTCCCAAGTAATGAATGCATTTGCAGTCTAAAGAGAGGACAGTTACAAGCGCTTTAGCATAAAATTGCCGACTCCAAATTAGCAAAAGTGAATTCACCTGCCAATGGGAGTGAGCCTCTCACACGCTGGGGGCAGCACCTCAGGGGCCAGGCCCGTCCGCACCCAGGAAAGTCACCTACCCAGGGGCACACGCAGCCTGCCGCTGCGGGCTAGTGGGGGCCGCAGACCACCCCGGGGCGGGAGAGCGCGTGCACCAGCAGAGGCACTGGAGTCGCCGGGCCAGCCAGACCCCGGCTGTCCCCACGCGGGGCTTTTACCCAGGACATGAGGTCCTGCCACCATCTCCATAAAGCCCTGGAGAGCCTCACCGCTCCCCTGGCGTCTCCTCTGTGGGCACGGGTTCTCACGAGGCCTCCTGGAAAGTGAGCCCCGTCCAGCGCGGGGCAGACTGGGGCGGCCAAAGCACGCGAGGGGAGGGCTCGGAGAACACCCGCCGGCCACAAACCCCACAACTACTAGAAAGCCTTTAATCAAAGACAGGACAGACAGCTCTCACAGCCCCCGCCCCGCCCCCAGCCAGGGCAGGGCCGGGACAGTCAGAAGGTGTTCTTGATGCGGGCTGCCACCAGCACCAGGATCTCCCCGATCTTCCGCTGCCAGTTGGCAATGTCCTTGGACGTGGCGCACCACAGCTCCCCGTGCCGGGGCTCGGCGTTCTCGCAGCGCCTTTTCACCTCCTCCCGCTGCTCCTGGGTGGGGACCGCGGGCACGTGAGGCACCCCCACTCCCCCGCCGCCCCCAGCCCCGCTCCCCGGGAGCAGGCCCGCCACATTCCACCAGGCCTCACACCAGTGCCCGCACCCGCCCCCCAACTAGGAGCCAACCAGCTCCCCCAAGCCTGGCTTCCACGTCCCGTGGGGACCCAACGGGACTGGGCTCCGGGAGGGCTCCTGCATAGCAGGACAGGTCCCCTGAGGCACAAGGACGACTCCCAGGCCTCCAGCTCCAGCCCCATTTGTGCCATGGCCCGAGCCCCCATCACAACCAACTCATTAAAAGATGCCCCAAACATCTAAATCTCAGGCTGAGAGGCTCCAAGGCTGTAGCCAGAAAGCCGCGTGGAAGCTGAATCAGCCGTCAGCGCTGCGGGACAGGTGGGGCGGGGGCAGCGGGCGGCAGGTGCCTCACCTCTGTGCCGTGCTGCAGCTCGAACTTGTAGAAGAAGGCCCAGGCATCCCCCAGGTCCGAGTCGATCTTCACGGTGCGGTGGAACCACTCCCGGGCCTTGGTGATCTTCCGCTCGCTCCAGAACAGCCTGGGGGGAAGCAGCAGGGCGGGACCGAGTGAGCGGCCAGGGGACGGCGCTGGGGGGCACTCTGGGGCTGGCCCTGGCCTCCTCGGGCCACAGCCCGCTCCCGGGTGCGCTGGACGACGAGCCCGGTCTGTCTAGTGACCTGCCACAGGCAGCCACGGTGGCACAGAGCCTGGCTCAGGCGCTGCTGGTCTTGTCTTCTCCCTGGAGAGCTTGGGCTTCCCACAGGGGTGCCGAGGAATCAGTCCTGACCACCCGGAAACCACTCCAGGTGACTAACCTGAAATCCTCCTTCAAGCGTCTAACCAAAGCATTTCTTAAAAAACCACCCACAGAGCAAGAACTTCAAACTCCCTTAAATTATTTTCCTTTGAGTAAAATACAGGGAGGTGAAAGTAATAAACCTGACAGAAATTAAATCGAGGCTCTGATTAGGGAAAGTGAAGTGAAGTTTCTGCCTGCTCCTCCATATTCACCTTCTGGAACGTTCTGCCCTACCAGGCAGCTCCAGCAGGAACCCAAGCCAACACTGAGAACCTGGGCTATACCAGCAGACACAGCAACCTGAAAACTAGGTCCAGGAGAGGATCCACAGCCTCAGAAACCAAGTCAGGGGCCCAGGGAGCCTTGCCGACATGCCAGCGAGGGGAGGGCAGGCCAGTGGGGAGGCGCGGTGGGCACTCTGACAGCGGCCCACCGGGGCCTCTGGGTGGCTTCCATCCTCCACCCAGCTCCACAGCCAGAAGCACCCGAGCAGACATGCACCACGCACCCTCCAGGCAGCTGTTCGGGCTGCTCTCAGCTACAAAACCGGAATAATGTCATGCTCTGATAGCTTGATTGTTTTTTAAGCCTTGTGGTATTCTTAATTGCTAATGTTAGATAAACTGTGATTTAAAGAGCACAAACCCAGATAGCAGCACACAGAGCACCCGCCTGGGAACAGCAAGGAGGGACCTGTTTACCTTACAAAGCCTTTTATGAGGTTTTATGGCAGCCCTATCGGAGTGGAGTAGAAGGCGGAAGGGCGGGAGCCTCCCAGGTGGCGGGGGGCCCAGGCTGCGCCTCAGGGGCCCGAGGGAAGCGCCGCGCGCAGTGCCCTCGGCCCCCACGGAGGAGGTGCTGGCAGGAGCTGAGCAAGCAGGTGGGCCAGGCTCTTGCCGGGGCAGCAACAGTGCACAGGAGCTCCTGGGCCCCACATACCCCCTGGCCCAGGGGAGAGCCCAAGGAGCCCTCCTAGCCCGGCCACACCCAACCCCGGCCAGGTACTCAGGCTGCTCCTCTCAGGCCGTCCATCGTCCTCCTTCTAGAAGGGAGCAGAGACCCTGCGGGGCCAGGAGGTTCTGAAGGCCCTCCACGCCTCCCCAGGGAGCCCGGGACCCAGCACCCTGCATGAGCTTGCAGCGGGAGGTCACTTGCTCACCTCCTCTTGTCCTTGAGGCTGGGAGGTGGCCTCCACACCCTCAGGCACACTGAGCCTGACCAACAGGCCCTGGATTGTTCCCGGGCTCACACAGGTCAAAGGGTCTGCTTTCTGGCCCTAACGCAATGGAAACAACTGTCTTGCTTACAGCCCTCTGAACCAAAGAAGGTTCGCTTGTAACCTAAATTCCGTGTGGCCCAGCGTCAGCAGGCCTGTCTGTCCTGCAACCCAAGGCCCGCGTAGGGATAAACTGAAGAGTAGTGGAGACAGAGAGAGCAGAGCCACAGGAAAGAACCAGGACAGAGGGTCGGGGTCCAGGACGACCCAGGCCATCCCGGTAACCCATGTCCAGGGGGCCTCTGCCCAGAGATGCGCTCGGACATGGAGCTGTGGAGGCCGCGGACCAGGGGAGCCCACCCTGCTCCAGGGACCAGTGAGGGGCTCAGCACCGCCACGAGGACACCTACTCACTTGGCCACAGCCAGGAGCACGTGGGGGTCGTGCTCACACCTCTTCAGGGCATCCACGCTCTTGGTCTTTCGCTGGGGCCTCGCCTCCAGGAAGACGGCTTCAGACCACAGGACCCCTGAAATCCAGACACACAGACGTCTGCCTCAGCTTTCAGATGTGCCCGTCCACACACAGGCTGCCCAAGGGCAGCCTTCGAAGACTGAGGGTGTCCACAGCTGCACCTCCCGCATGGCCGCTCACGTCTGCTTGGGCAGAAGAGCAGAGGCCGCCTGTGCCGCCGGCCCCACTGGCACGGATGGGACAACATCCTGGGGGCGGCTAGGCTGGAAGTCCCAACAACTTCCAAGGGTTCACTCCCAGGGCCTCAGTGACTTCACAGCTGAGAATTTATTGTAACAAAATAACCAAAAGTGCTACTAAAGATTCAGGCAGAAAGACGACCTGGGATTGATAGCAGCCTGCAAACTGACCCCCAGTGAGTGGTGTATTTCTGACATACACGCAGGTAATTCTACGATGCCTCTAAAAACTGTGCGTTAAGAATTCAATAATGAAAAATTCTCACAAAATTTTCAGCTTTAAAAAAAGGCACGGGGGGCTTCCCTGGTGGCGCAGTGGTTGAGAGTCTGCCTGCCGATGCAGGGGACACGGGTTCGTGCCCCGGTCCAGGAAGATCCCACATGCCGCGGAGCGGCTGAGCCCGTGAGTCATGGCCGCTGAGCCTGCACGTCCAGAGCCTGTGCTCCGCAACGGGAGAGGCCACAACAGTGAGAGACCCGCGTACCGCAAAAAAAAAAAAAAAAAAAAATTACACACGTAACAGAAACTTTAGGAGAGATATTGAATAAAATACCTTAGAGACAGAAAGGATTGATTCTTAAAAAAAAAATAAAATAAAAAAATAAAAATAAAAAAAGGCACGGGGCTTCCCTGCCTGGTGGTGCAGTGGTTAAGAACCCACCTGCCAATGCAGGGGACACGGGTTTGAGCCCTGGTCCAGGAAGATCCCACATGCTGCAGAGCAACTAAGCCCGGGTGACACAACTACTGAGCCTGCACTCTAGAGCCCACGAGCCACAACCACTGAAGCCCGCGCGCCTAGAACCCGTGCTCCGCAACAAGTGATGCCACCGCGATGAGAAGCCCGCGCACCACAAGGAAGAGTAGCTCCCACTCGCCGCAACTAGAGGAAGCCCACGTGCGGCAACGAAGACCCAACACAGCCAAAAAAAAAAAAAAAAAAAGGGCACAAAACCAAACGCACAGTATGACTTTGATTTTGTGCAATAATACAAGTTGTAAAAATACAAACAAGCTAAAAGCAATGATTTCCGAGTACTGGGCTTACAGGTGATTTTCATGTCCCCTTTTGTGCTCCAAATTCGTTTATACCGCACGTGCACTAACTTACAGACTTGAGATGAAATAGTAAAAAACTAAATTATATATATCAAAAAAACGGTAGCACCTCAGAACACGAGGTCAAACTCCTCACGCTGAGGCTTGAGTTCAATCGTCTAAATGACCGAGTGTAACAGATGTATTTTTGTCTGTCTGAACCTGATGCCCCTGTCTGCAGCCTGGGAGCGGGGTGCTCACCGGAGTTGGGGCACTCCTGCAGCGCCTTGGCCATGAGCGTGCTGGCGATGTTCTTCAGCCCCGCGCGGTACTCCAGCCGCACAGACTCCAGCCTGCGGAGAGAGGCCCGAGGCGGGGGTCGAGTGCCATCCACTGGCAGCCCGATGACAAGCGGAAGGTCCTGGGGAGCTGCAGGGGCTGGATTTCCCTGCTCTGCCCAGCGGCTCATCTACCAGAGGAGGGAGATGCTGGTGACCCGCACCCTCAAGCCGCCGCAGTAGGCAACACCTGGGATTCTGATGTCATTGAGGTGCGAATGAAGACGGCCAGGATGAAGACAGACAGGCCTGCTGACGGCTGCTGGGGCACCTCATTGAGCTGACACCCTGAAGGCGCACGCTGCATCTCTGTGTGCACAGCCTCCTATGCATATTCTTCACCCGGCAAACGCCTATTCATCCCTCAAGGCCTTTCCCAGATATCACCTCTTCTGTAGAGTCCACTCTCTCGGCGTCATCCACTCCCGATGCCCTGGCTCTCCTGGGGAACCCTTAATCTGAACACAAGCTACACTGCGGCCAACTACCTTCAGGCCCGTCTGAACCCTCCCACGGCTGAGACAGGACTCCTCACGGCTGGCACCTTCCCACAGAGCCTGAGCTGGAAATGCTGCACCAAGTCCTCGGCCTGAGTGTGTGAGCGAGGCTGGCTCATGGGGGGCGGCGCAGGGACTCACCACAGGCCGGGGTTCTTCGGGTTCTTCAGGCGAGACTTCTCCAGAATGGCCCGAGCTCGGGTCAGCTGCCCAACCTTCTCCTCCAGCCGGGAGAGCAAAAGCCACAGGGGTGTGGAGTGGGGACATTTCTTCAACTGCAGCCACAGACACAAGTGAGAGAGGGCTCAGCTGGCATCTGGGGGGGCTGTCACAGCCGTGGTGGCTCCTCGAGCCGGGAGTGAGGACCACCTTTGCCCCCAGAGACCCAGCCGCTTCACACCCAGGCGTGTGTCTACACGCACGGCTGAACTGTGCACACGTGCACGGGGTGTGTGTTCATGAGCACGCTGTGGGTGTCAACACAGCAGCTTGTGCCTTACGTGGGCCGTAAACCGTACTCCGCTGAGTGCAGCGTGCACGGCTTGGCGGGGGGCAGACACCGGGACCGGGTTAGAGGACGGGCCTGCCCCGAGCCCACAGCCCCTCCGAGCCCGGCGCCCGCCCGGGGAGAGGGCGCCCGGCTCACCCCCTGGCTGTAGGCCTCCCGGGCCTTGTCCACAAGCTCCTCCTGCTCCTCGACCTGGCCCTTCATCATCCAGAGCTTGGGGAAGTCCTCATAGTGCTTCAGGGCCTCCTCGCACAGCTCCTGCGCAGCCGCGATGTTCCCCAGCACCCACTCCAGCTTCACAGACTTCATGAACACCTGAGGGGTCAGACGGCCTCAGCCCGGCTCTGGTGCTGGGCCTGGGCTGGGCCGGCACCTTCCTGGTGCTCGCCTGACCGAGAGCTCGCCCTGAACGCTGTCTCGTATCTTTTGGGACAAGCTAGGGCTACACACATGAATGCATTTTAAAGCCAAGAGCGAACAAATGAGCTCCGAGTACCGTGGCCTCAGGCGGGGTGCGGGGCGCGGCGGTCCCGCATGTGGCGGGCGGGACGGCTCTGCTTACCCGGGCGGTGGGCGCGCTGCTCCGGGCCTTGGCCAGCAGCCTGCGGGCCCGCTCGTACTCGTTGTTCTCGGACTCCAGCTTCACGGCCGCCAGCCAGATCTCCTCGCTGTTGGGGTTAGCCTGCGGGGCAAGCACGCAGCATGAGCAGCGAGCAGGGCGAGGGTACCCTAATCAAAGGCAGCCCGCCTGGGAGCCAGACCGGGCCTCACTCCGCAGCAGGACGTCTAATCCAGGCATGTCCTGGGCTAACGGGGAACGGAGCAGAGTCCAGCCCCAGGACACCGACTTCCTCACAAACAGGCCAGCCTGTCTCACTGCCACAGACGTGCAGCCTCCATGGCACTGGGGCCGTGGTGCCAACCGCCACCCTCTGCCTGCTGACGCCGCCCTGCGTCAGCAACCCTGCTCTTTCCCAAGCCTAGCAATGAGGAACTGGCCGTCCCAGTGTGTCAACGTGGATAGGACGGAAGGATGCCCGGGACATCACGGACGGCGCGGAGAGGGCTCCCGGGGTCAGGACTGGGTCACGTACAACCCAGAGTCCAGCAGACATGTGGGTGGTGCCCTCCAGCCTCCTGAAAGCACAGCCAGCTGCTGGCCACACTCAGCCTGACCACGTCCCCAACCTGAGAAGCCCCCCCCCCCCCACCGGCGGCAGCTAAGGAGAAGAGGGGCAGAGACAGGCAGCACTGCCCAGGCAGTGGCGGGAGAGCGCCGGAACCACTGGGAGAGGAGGAGTGTCCTCCACCCTGGGCGCCCAGACGACAGCTGAGAGCAGAAGGGAGACCCAGGCCAGGCCCCTGCATGTGTTTACTCAGGGAAGGACAGACTTTATTATGCCAGCCTGGGTGACAACACAGTGACATAGACTCTCTAGTTTATAAAAAAGGATGCTGCAAACCACTGACTAACACCCCTGTTGTCATAAAGTATTAGGATGTTACACGTGACAATAAAAATCAGGTCCTAAGAAAAATGCACGGGGACTGCCCTGGTGGTCCAGTGGTTAAGACTCTGCGCTTCCAACGCAGGGGATGCGGGTTCGATCCCTGGTCAGGAAACTAAGATCCCACATGCCATGTGGCGCAGCCAAAAAAGAAAAAGAAAAAAAAAACCAAAACACTAAAAAAAGGCAAGAGAAATGCACAGCTCACGGCATCAGCCACAGTGAGCCCGGCTAGGCACAGCTGTCTGAACTCAACTCCACCCGCCGACGGGCCTGGGCAGTGCCACGTGGCCCACGTGGGACCCCAATGCAGGCACCTATGCTCGGGCACGGGGCACAGGCCTTCCTCGGGCGGGGACTGGACACCCTAATGTTCACGTAGGAAAGTGGCTGTCGCCGTGCCCTCGTGTGGGGACATGGTGCTCCAGCTGCTGCCCTGTCCCTCCTGTCTCCCTGAGTCTGTGTTGTGGAACACTTAGCCCGAGGTCAGACTGAGTGGCGGCAAATGAGAGGTAGGTGTCCATCGCCTGGGCCATTTTTCCTCCTCTCAGGGCCCCTCAGGGCCCCACTGCCCACAGAGCAGCCCAAGTCCCACGCGGCCTGACCATGCTCGGCCCCTCTAGGGTCAGCTCCTGTCGGCAAGGGGGCGGGGCTTGAGGAGGGCACGGGACCCTGGAGCCCTCAGGCCAAGGCCCACCCCTCACCCACCTGGAAGGCCAGAGCCAGGATGCTCCTCGCGGCGGGCACGTCCCCGGCCAGCCACTTGGACTTGGCGCCCATGAGCCACAGCACCTCTGCTTTGGGACAGTGGGCCACGGCCCGCTGCAGCAGGGCCTCCAGGGACTCCCTGAAAGACAGGGGCTGGTCACCACCAGAGAATGCAGGCCACTCTCAGCCAAGCCGCGGGCACTGAAAAGACAGTTAGCGCTTCAAAGTTCCACGCCGTCAATGATTTACCAGACTTCTACAACGGGGAGCGAGTGGGGAAATCTTTTCTCTCCATAAAGGCTCGAAAGTCAACTACTGAAGAGGGTGCTACAAAGCAGTGCATTGTTCAAACAGCAGGGTCTGATGGAACCTCTCAAGAGAGCCTTTTACAGCCGTGTGTCCTGGAGGCGTGATAACTTTGCGGTCTGGGGGCCGGGGGCCTTTTCATCTCTAACCACAGATCCGCCGATAAAGATTACGACCCGAGTCTACTCTCCGGCATCCAGAGAAACTGTCTTATTGGAAGAAAGTTATTTTAGGTCGCCGTCAAGCAAGAAGCCTGGGCTTCAGGTGTGAAGCCCCGACCCCTGCACAGCCCACCAGCCCAGTAACATCCCCGGCACAGACGACTTCCCCGGGGCTCGGCAGCAAGACCGAGGGAGCGCACAGAATCGTCTGCGTGGCATGGAGCTCGACACCGGAACCAACACCCCCAGGTCTGAAGCACTTGGCCCCCTCACCCCGCCAAGGACACCAGAGCCAGGGGAGGGGAACTGCCCCTGAACCCAGGGACCAAGACCCCCGGGAGCAGCCCTGCTCTAGACAGGACTGTCCGGGTGAACTTGTACAGGGTGAACTGGCAGGGTCATTTCAAAATGTCCCCAGAGGAGTTAACTGCAAAACACACAGCAGCCGGTGGGACCGGGAACTTCGGCAGCAAAGCCCAAGACTGATCGATGAGACAAAAGAAAAGCAACAGGGGCTCCGTGCTCCCAGCTGCAGCCCAGGTGGGACCAGGAGGCCCGAGCAGAGAGGACGCAGCAGAGGACCCAGGCAGAGGCTGCCCACCTAACTGCAGACGTTGCAACATCTAATTTAATCAGCAGTTACAGCCAATAAGGCAGACCCGAAAGGTTTTTTCAATTAAAGAGGACAATTAAAGAAAACTGTCAAGGACCTCCTCGGAGCACAAAAACCAGCCCAAACCCAAATGCAGCTGAAATGAAAAACAGGCCTGCCGGGGCCCAGATGCCGCACCGCCCACGCTGCCGAAGCCAGAGCCCCACAGACGTGGGACTTCGGGCTCCAGCCCTGCCCCAGGGACCCCTCAAACCACCAGTGCCCCTGGCTCAGCTGCAGGCACTTGGGCAGATGGGCCCCTCAGTGCCTTGGCACTATACAACAGCAGCAACGCTAGCACAGAAGGTGCCAGAAAGACAGCCTGGCTGAAAAGCCCAAGAGCTTCCGCCCCTCGCCGCAGAGGCTGGACCTCGAACAAGGCCCTGGCCCACCCGCGGGGACGAGAGGCCTAAAGCCGGCGCAGGGCGGCGGGCCTGCCACGTACCTGGTGCCGTGGTTCTTCTCAAAGTACGCGGCCCGCAGCCACACACTCTTCTTGCTGGGGAAGACCTGCAGGGCGTAGGCGTAGATGGCTCGGGCACACTCCAGGGCGCTGTGGGCTACACACTAGGGCAGAAAGAGGGCCATGAACAGGGCGGCTCGGCACCGACCCAGAAGGGGTACCCACTCTGTGACTCCTGACCCGAGCCCTGTAGGCCAGTTACAAAGACTCTGGGGCTTCCGTGGCCCCATGGGACCAAATGACAGTCGCTCAGGGCCTGGGGGATGGGCAGGCCAGCCCATCTCAGGGGGTGAGCCCTGGAAAGCCCCACGCTCGTGGGCACCGAGGGCTTCCGCTCTTCCCGCAGCTCACAAAGTGCCGAGGACAGCTGCCTGCTCCAGCCCAAGTGAAGAGACGAGAGAGAAACGGAAGGAGGTCTGAAAGGGCTCCAGAGTTACTGCTCCCACAGTCTGTCATCTGTCTGCAGGGTGATGGCCGCCGAGGCCCCCGTGTTCTCAAGGGCGATGAGGAAAGCAGGGGGAAGCACAGAGTTCAAGTCCACACTCAGAATTAAAAGGGCCCGACAACCAGAGGGAGCTGGGCTCTTCCCACGGGCAGAGGCCGTGGCGGCCTGCGAGGTCATTCTTCACACTTCTCTGTCTGAAATGTCATGTAACAAAAAGCCTTGAGGCCACGATGGTTGGCACTGGAGACTCTTTAGTGCTTACGAGGCACCCGGGTCGCACGTGTGACACCGCATGAGTTCCATGCAGACAGCGGCCACGGCCTGCATCCAGGGACCAGAGGGGCAGGAGAGCGCCCACACGAACAAGGGAGAAAGAAAAGCTCTGCCCTGTAGGAGAGTCCAGCTGATCAACTCTCGTCAAACACAGAAGCCACGATATCTAGAAAACCAGCACCTGACAGATCCCACAGTAATAACTGACAGGAGCCAAAAGCATCCTTAATAGACCCGCAAACTCGTAGGTCAAAGTTTGGAGAGCAACGGCATGTTTACACAGTCTCAGTGTCTTCCCACAAAATACTCACTAGTTACAAAGGGCCACAGCAGCCTTCCAGGGGAGGGACCTGGCGGGCACCGCCTGAGCTGCTCAGAGGATGTGCCCCCACCGACCCAGCAGGACAGAGTCCTACCAAGATCAGAGCCCGGCCGTGAGGACACAGCGTGGAGACCAAACCAAGGGGCCTGTACCCTCAAAAAAGTCACACTCATGAAAAACGACAGACCAAAGCCCTCCCCCGAACTCTCGGGGCCACGGAGACCTGTGGATATGACCCTGGGCAGCTCCTCAACCAGAACACAGTTGGGTTTTTCCTTTTGCCAAAAGGCACTCAGTGAGCCAGGTGGTGAAATGTGAGTAAGGCCTCAGATTACATCGTAGTCCTACATCAGCACTGATCTCCTGAGCTTGACAGCTATGCTGTGGTTGCGTAAGAGAAGGTCCCCTTTTAGAGAAACACACACTGAAATGTCTAGAGGGAAAGGGCCACCACAGGCGCAATGTACTCTCAAACAGTTGAGGGAAAATAAGGGGCATGTGTGTGCAAGTGTGTGCACGAGTGGAGAACACAAAAGCAAACGTGGTGAAATGGGTAAATCTGGGGGAATCTAGGTGTAGGGTGTAAACGAATTCCTCTTACAGTTTTGCAACTTTTCTGTAAGTCTAAAGTTATTTTTAAATCAAAGGCTATTGGGCTTCCCTGGTGGCGCGGTGGTTAAGAATCCGCCTGCCAATGCAGGGGACACGGGTTTGAGCCCTGGTCTGGGAAGATCCCGCATGCCGCAGAGCAACTAAGCCCGTGAGCCACAACTACTGAACCTGCGCTCTAGAGCCCGCGAGCCACAACTACTGAACCCATGTGCCACAACTACTGAGCCCGTGCGCCTAGAGCCCGTGCTCCGCAACGAGAGGCCACTGCAGTGAGAAGCCCGCGCACCGCAACCAAGAGTAGCCCCGCTCACCGCAACCAGAGAAAAGCCCGTGCGCAGCAACGAAGATCCAACACAGCGGGCAGGGGCGGGGGCGGGGAAGAGGCTATCACATTTAAGGTATTAAAAGCTTCAAATGTTTTTATTGATCTTGAACTCATCATCTCTTCTCTGGAATACCACTCCAAGGAAATCATTTCAGAGGGGACAAGAGCTTCATGTGCAAATGTTTTCTGAAGTGCAGGTTACAGCAAAGACCAGAGGTAGGGACGGTCCAGAGGTCAAGGGTGAACAGCTGGGAAGGTTTGGGAGATGGATTCCAGGTCCAGCTTAGCAAGCGCTCAAATTCTAGCTCTGCAGCAGACTAACAGAAAACTGTACTCCTTACAGTTGCAACTTACGTTTAAAAATCAGGGACTTCCCTGGTGGCACAGTGACTAAGAATCCGCCTGCCAATGCAGGGGACACGGGTTCGAGCCCTGGTACAGGAAGATCCCATGGACCGTGGAGCAACTAAGCCCATGCGCCACAACTACTGAGCCTGCGCTCTAGAGCCCGCGCGACACAACTACTGAGCCTGCACTCTATAGAGCCCGCGAGCCACAATTACTGAGCCTGTGCTCCACAACAAGAGACGCCACTGCAATGAGAAGCCCGCACACCCCAACAAAGAGCAGCCCCCACTTGCTGCAACTAGAGAAAGCCTGCGTGCAACAACGAAGACCCAATGCAGCCAAAAATGAATTAAGTAAATAAACAAATAAGATAAAAACCAGCAGATCAGAAAGATTCCCAAAGCAGAGCAGCTCCCCACAAACACAGACTCCAGGCCCATGTGGCCACACTCACGCTGTCGGCATCTTCCATCCACGTGTGCTTCCGGTCTTCCTCCTCAATGCCAATCCCGATCACGGCACGCATGACCGCCTGGCAGGTGGCCACACTCCCAGCCTTGTCACACTCCTCGGCATCCTGAAAGAGGGACACAGAACCGAACTTGCCACCCAGAGCTGCAGAAGCCTGACATGCGGACGCAGTGCCCGGACGGAGCGGGCTGCAGGTGGTGAGCTCCAAGGCTTCTGACGCCCTCGTGGCCCTGCCACTGCCCGCTGACTGTGCTCACCCTTCCCTGACACCCAGCAGGTGAGTACTCCACAAATCCCTGACCTACCCACTTAACAGACATCGCATAAGCACCTACTGTGTACAAAGTACTAGAGTAGGCAACTCAGTGGCCATAAAGGGTTGCTATGCAAAGAAAGTTCCAAAGCACTTGGGGGTAAAAGATGATGTCACTCACACTCGTACTGTCGGCCTGGGATCCAGATTTGAAATGGACAAAAGGAAGAGCCACTCTAACCCAAAGGGGCAGACCTGACTGGGGGAAGGAGCCCGGCACACGGAAGGTGAGACAGAAACCTGGGGAGGGACCAGCCACCCGGGCGTTCCGGCAGGCAGGGGGCGCGGGCTGACCAGCAGAAAAGCACTGGACTTCAGGCCAGCAGCTCTCAGGACAGGCAGAGAGAAGACCGTCGTGGTTCCAGAGACGAGACACCGAGTGCCACTGAAGCCTCCTGCACAGCCGGTGGGAAGGACCGGCAATGCAGAGAGGGACGCGCGTTTACACACGTCAGACCGACGACATTGAAGTGTGCGGGCAAAGGTGGGGACAGAGGCACATGCGTGCGGCTGAGGGTGGACACAGCGACGACCTCTACCGCGGGCAGCTTCAAGCTCCCTATCAAAACAAAACTCACACAGGCTGACCCAGCAACGCCTTTTAAGGAACATACTCCCAGTCGTTCAAAACGACGGATGCGCCAGGACGCTTCTGTAGTGCTGTCTGCAACAGCTAAAGGAGTAGGAAGCACCCTGCCGATGCCATCACCCAGAGACTCCAGGCCGGCTGGACACGCCGAGCCAGGCTTCCCTGGCTGTGAGAGGAGCACAGCACAGCAGCCCTCGCCTGAGCCCCTCGGGCATGGTAATAAGCATCAGAAAGGCATCCCAGGCAGACGAGAGCCAAGGGCAAAGGCTCAGGAGAGGGCACAGGCTGACCCACAGCCAAGGGGCAGAGCTCAGCGCCCCAGAAGAGCACGGAGGGCAGAGCACCAGGCATGAGAGAGGAGAGCCACGCAAGGAGACAGCCCCGGGTATCCACTCTACAGAGGGGCCCCCGTGCTCTCCACTGAGCACAACCCAGCACAGGCGGGCTGGAAAAAACAGTCCAAAAGGATTAGTGGGAGTGGTCCTCAGAGCACAGCTGGGTCCAGGAACAGCGCCTGTTCCCACTGGCCAGAGCGGAGACCCCCAGGAGATACATGGCACTGAGCACAACACCCAGAGGTCACCTCCACAGGAGAGTGAGTCCCAAACTGCCCACACTGACTACGGTCGGTCCCACCCAGCAAGTGTCGAGGCAAGACCCACGGGGTCAGAACGTTTCCAATAACAGAACCACGCTCAACATCGAAGCCCAGAATGCTCACGGCGGCACAAAAGCATCTGGCACCCAACAAGGGAAAAGGCACAGCGTCCGCAGCAAAGCAAACGTTATCAGGCATAAGGCAACCAGGCAGGACGGTTCATGATGAAGAAGATACTCAGCGTCTACCAAAGTCAACCCCAAAGCGACCCAGTGTTAGAAGGAGCAGACAAGGGCACTAAGACTATTATGATAATCACGGTCCACGTGTTCGAGTGTTATATGGCAACATGAAAGACGTGATAGAAGGTTTTTAAAAAGATCAAAATTCCTAGAAGTGAAAACTGCCAAGATCTAAGATGAAGAATGTCCTCGATGACATGAACAGCAGATTAGACGTTACAGAAGATTAGCGAAACCTGAGGACAAAGCAACAGAAGTTATCCAAGACGAAACTGAGAAAAAGAGAGTATTTCTGTAACCGACCAGAGCAGAGGGCGTATGAGCTCACACCACACCCACAGGAAAGACTAGACGTCCCCCAGCTCCATGACCAGAGGTGGGGGCCTCACCACTGCTCTTCTAGCCGGGCAGGCAGACGGGAAATAAAAGGCACCGTGCTGGAAAAGAGGAAGTAAAACTGTATTTACAGACGGTATAATCCTATACATAAAAAATCCTAAAGAATCTGCTGAAACTATTACAATTTGATAAATGATTTCAGCAAGGTCACAGGACATAAGATCAATATTTAAAAATCAATTGTATTACTACACACTAACAACGGACAACCTGAAAATGAAAGCAAGAAAAAATTCTATTTATGACAGCGTCAAAAATAAAAAAGTACTTTAGATTACATAAAATAAGTGTAATATTAGTACACTAAAACATTACTGAAAAAATTTTTTAAAAAACTAAATAAATGGGGCTTCCCTGGTGGCGCAGTGGTTGAGAGTCTGCCTGCCGATGCAGGGGATGCGGGTTCGTGCCCCGGTCCGGGAGGATCCCACATGCCGCGGAGCGGCTGGGCCCGTGAGCCATGGCCGCTGAGCCTGCGCGTCCGGAGCCTGTGCTCCGCAACGGGAGAGGCCACAACAGTGAGAGGCCCGCGTACCGCAAAAAAAAAACAACAAAAAAAAAACGCTAAATAACTGGAAAGACACCCCACGTTCACTGACTGTTAGAATGGCAACAGTCCGCCCAGGTGATCTGTTCTATCAAAATCCCAGCTGGCTGTCTTGTAGGATGTGACAAGTTGACCCTAAAATTCATATGAAAACACAAAGAACCAAGCACAGCCGAAACAATCTGTAAAGAGCAAAGTAGGAGGACTCACAGAGCCTCCTCCTTTCAAGGCCACAGCACAGTGTGGTGCTGGCACAAACCCAGACATACAGCCTAACGGAGCAGGACTGAGATTCCAGAAGTAAACCTCTACATTTATGACCAGCTGGTTCTCCACAGCACGGCCAGGACTACTCAACAGGGGAAGATCTAGTGGCGCCGGGACAACGGGACACGCACTTGTAAAAGCGTGAAGTTCAACTCTTTTAAGGCAAATGGGTCACAGACCTAAATGTAAGCACTAAAAAATAAAAATCTTAAAAAACACAGGAGTAATCTTCACAACCTCAGGTTAGGGAAGGTTTCTTTGATATGATACCTAAAGCATGAGTAACAAAAGAAATAAATAAATTGGACTATATCAAAAACATTTGTGCTATAAGCAATACAATTACCTGACAAATGACTTGTATACAAAATATATACAAAAAATTCTTACAACTCAATAATAAAATAGATAATAAACAATAAAAAGATAAATAACCCACTATATTAAAACCCACTGAATTACCCACTTTAAATGGGTAAATTTTATGGACAATTATAGCTTAACAGACTGTTAAAAAATGAAACAGAAAGAATAACTTAAAAAATGAATAGATCACCATGAGCTGGAAGACAGCTTCAAGTAGCCTAGTGAGCAGGTAATTGTGCCTGAAAGAGAATGAGTTGAAGAAACAGGGGACACAAATTCTCCAAATCCGATAAAATCTATAAATCCACAGATCCAAGATACTGAACGAACTCTACACACAAGAAACATGAAAAACCACACCAAGTCAGATTACAATCAAACTGCTCAAAACCCATGATACAGAAAAACATCTTAAAAGCAGACAGAAATCTTTTAATTTAGAAATCTAAAAAATTTTTAATTTAATTTTTAAAAAAAAGTACGTACAGAGGAGCAAAGATGACAGCAGGTGTCTCGCTGGGAACAACCTAGGCAAGAACAGTGTCTTTAAAACACTGAAAGAAAAAACTGTCAACCTAGAGTTCTACACCCAGAGGAAATATCTTTCAAAAGCAGGGAAGAAATAAAGACTGTTTCCAGACATTTAAAAACTGGAAGAACTGACCATCAGGCCTGCACTGAAAGAAATGTTCAAAAAAGTCCGTCAGGCAGAAGGAAGATGACACCAGCTGGAAAGCGGGATCCACACAAAGGAATGAGAATGTCAAAAATGGTTAAACAACACTAAATAAATAAAGGAGCTGAATCTAGATGGTTCGATTTTAGAGATACACATGAGGCCTTGCACCTGAGATTTTAAAACACCGCCCAAACACAGGAAGGGAAGAGAACAGAGGTACTGATCCATCGCCACCTCCTCGGGAGGAAGGTGATGCTGGAGCAGCTCCAGTGCACCAGCTGGAGCCACTGGGAGGCGGGCAAGCAGCACCGCAGCGGCAGGGGCACGAGAAGGGAGGCGGCAGGGGCACGAGAAGGGAGGCGGCAGAGGGCTGGGGCCAACTTCCGAGGCTGAGGGCGGTGGGTGAAGCACAGGGGCAGGACGAGGCAGGAGAGGGCAGCTGTGGCCTGGCGGCGGGTTAGAGTGCTTTCAAAGACCTCGCTGGCCACGATCTACAGAAGTTAAAGACGGGGACCTGAGAGACAGAAGCTCGAAGGCTCACTCTCCTTTAAATCGTATCCTCTCTACTGGAAAAGCGGGGCTGGTCGCAAGCATCGGGACACGAAGTTTCCCCCTAGATGCACTCAGGCTTGCACCTCCATAAAAAGCCACGAGGTGATCACATAAGAAGCCACCCCTGTGCCTGCTGTGCCTGCCAGCGTGAGGACGGGCCTCTCAGGTGCCACCCCGATGTCCCCACCCTCCAAGGGACTCTGACGAGCAGGAGGGCGTCCGTGTTTAAAGTGGACACCGTGGCACCTGCCAATCTCACCTGGATCCACTGCTCGCGGTTGATCTCCACGCCGTTGGCCCGCAGGGAGGTGATGGCCCGGTCGATGATCTTCTCCACCATCTGCGTGTTCCCGTTGGCCTCCTCCAGCTTGGCGGCCGTGATCCAGATGTGCCGGTCCGTAGGGATGTTCTCCCGGGCCTTATTTAAGACCTTGCGGGCATTTTCGTAGGTCTCTAGCCTGGCCAGGGCGAGCCAGAGCTGCACGGAGAGACCCGCCAGGTCAGGTGGACCCTCCACAGGCCACAGCCCTTGCACAAAATCCTTTGTACAAGTTTTCAAGGACCATTTTAAACAGGGCCCAGGAACGTGTGCGGCGGCATTTTCTGCCTCATCTGAAAGCTCTTTGGTTATGCTTCTGACTTACTTAGTGATGCGGTTAACATGAATAGTTGACGGGTTCTCAGCCCCGCGTTCCAAACACTGGTTAAAGGTACACGGCATTAGGACAGAAGGTGAGCAGGGTGTCACTGTCACCTTCGCAAACTGAAAGGACACGGGTGTTCAGCTGTCTGGAGTTCTCACACCCCAGGTTTTGATTATGCAACAGTTTATCACCAAAAATGTGTATGGGCTCTATTTATTTTTATGTAAATAAATTAAGATTAATTTTGTTTGGAGAATTTCACAACACCCCTTAGGATAATTAAAGACAGACTGGACATCATGAAATCATGACTAAAAGTCACTTCACAAAACGCTGTGAACAAGAAAATTTAAAACTAAAGAAATCCAAGTAGCTCTGAGGCACAGCCAACCTCCCGCTGGGCCGGCAGAAAGACATACCAGTCTTTTCTGTCACCCACCCTCCAGGTCCCACTGGCAAACTCCGAGCTGAACTAGGAGGCCGGGCCCTGAAGCAGAGTGCTCCGCGCGGAGCTCCCACGGGGTCGGGGCCGAGCTAGATTCTGCTCTGCGGTTCCTGCAGGAGCATACGGTCACTGTGCCGCCTGGCGCTGGACCACAGGGCAGCAGCCCAGGCGTCCGTCAGTGAGCTCAAGGCCCAGCTGACACCTCCTGCAGACAACGGCCTCGGGCTCAGGCCTCCGCGGGCAGGGGCTCACCTCCACGCTGGTGGGGCAGCACTCCACGGCTCGGCTGAGCATGATTCTAGCATCTTCAGGCTCCTCCAGCTCCACGGCCGCCTTCCACAAGCGAACTGAGTTTGGAACGTGCTCAAGGGCTGGGAAAGGTCAAACAAGAAACCAGATCACAGAAAAACGGAAGTGAAAGCAAGATACTGCGTCACAGAGGATGCTGCTGCCAGCAAGTCCAGATGGCCTCTGCCCTGGGTGACAGGCCGGGACTTCACATGGGTCCCACGGGTCTGGACAGACACCAAAGGGACCAGTGCAGACGTCCCGAAATCAGCAAGCAAGGGTGGCAGAGAAGGCTGTGCATCATCTCACACCCACTCACACTTGAAAATCAACATGAGAAAATGAGGCAGCGCAGACCAGGCACCCGCTGCCCAGGAAGGGCCAGTCGAGTAGGCTGCGTGTGAGCGAGTGTGCGGAAGTCACGGGGACACAAAGCGCCAATGACTCTGGGATCCGCATCTGCCCAGGACGGCAGAGCAAGGGCTCCTCCCTGGACCCCAAGGAGCACGAGAGCAAAGGCACCAGGTGCTGCACCACACTGGCAGCCTCGGGGCCTCAGTTCACACGAGTGACAGCAGGAAAGGGGGACCAGCTCCCAGGAGAAGCTATGACATCCTGCAGTCCGGAAACTCCCAAACCTCTGTTTAAGCAGCAGAGCCCTTCCTTCAGATGCAATTTACTGAAAAAGCCAAAACACTGGGCAGCTAAACACAGAGCCCTGCAGCAGGGGGACTAGGGAGGCTGAGGCAAGGCCTCCAGTCAGCCCCTGGCAGGAGTGACGGTGACTAAGAGCTGATGGAGGCAGGAAACCAGAACAGCCCAAAGGAGATCTTCTTTCTAGAAAACACGGGCCAAGCTTGCGGGAAACAGCCCTAAGATTCAACGGTGCAGAATCTGCGGCCTCACCAAGTCTCTGGCGTTCCTCCCTTCAGCAGAAGCAGCCCCTCCCACCTCTGGGAGACGGGCTTCCCTCCTTTATAGGCCCTGTAAAAATGGGGCACCCCTCTCCCCTTTATAGGCCCTTGAAAACGGGGTGCCCCTCCTCTCCTATGGCCAAACCAGATGGCAGTGGCTCCAGGTCACCGCACTCCACGCCAGTCCCTCCCCGGCTGGTGAGCAGGAAGCAGCACGGGCCCGAGATGCTTAAGACCAGTGGGCCAGAGGTGGGGAGACATACCCCATGAACCCCAGGGGCCCACCCCCAGTGAGTTTCAAAGGTTCCCATGGTCCAGGGCTCATGGGGACCTCCCCTCTATGACAAAAAACACGCTGCCACTCCGGAGCCACCTGCCATGGAAGACGATGCCCCAGCCTGCGGCCCAGGGCTCTGCAAGGACCACAGCGCCACCAGCCTGCAAAAGAGGTGCAGCCAAGGGCTTGGCCCCTGGGCTTCCCTGGCCTGACCACACCTGTTACTCGGCCCAGCGCCGGCAGGGCACCAGCTGCGGGACCCTCGCAGGAGGACACACGCGGTGACAGCAGTGCTTCTCGCTCGACCAGGACCCCCGGGGCCAGGAGGGAGCGCTGACAGGCACGTGGCCGCAGGCTACATGTCGTCATCCCTGGGGGAGCCTGGTCCCTGTCCCCACGAGTTTGAACTCAGCTGTCCAGAAGTCTCATCCCGAGGGACGATGTGTCCACCAAGGCCTGTGGCCATGGTTCTCCTGCACTGGAGGCTGAGGCTGACCCAGTTCTCTGGCCTCCACGTGTTGCCAGACCAGCCCCGGCTGGCGAGGTGAGCCCTGACCCCCACGGTGACACCAGTCTGCCACCGTGTGCGGGAGGAGAGACCTCAACCACAGCCCAGAGCAGCGTCCTGAGGCCTGGCTGAGCAGTCCCGCCTCCCGGAGTGACAGTCACCAGGTAGCACAGCAGCCCAAGAAAGCCAAGACCACCGAGGGAACAGCCCCTCAGCAGTGATGTCAGATAAGGAGGCCTGCGGGGGCCCGCCCCGCCCGCCCCCCCAGCCCTGCCTGCCCCCTCCCCCTGGTCACACTCCACGCCAGTGGCCATGGGGTCATTAACTTCACCCCGCGATGGGCATGAGGCCCAGGACGGTCCCCACTTTTCGGGAGAGGCTGGGAACTCCTCTGTTGGCATTTCATCAATAGCCCACAGGTACAGAGCTGAAGCCAACCACTGCTGACGAGTCCAGATCTCACCAAGGTGCTCCCCAGAGACCATCCACCGCGCCAGGTCAAGGCTACCTCCAAGAGTTGTGGCCAGCCGGGGTGGAAGGGCCAGCCCGGTCAGGAACGGAGCAGTCTGAACTAGACAGCCTGCGATCAGAGGCCAATGCACTCTCTGGCCCTTGGCCCCAAGGTGGGGACACATGGTGCCATCCTGTACTCACTTTATGGACCAGAGCACACTGGCTGGAGACAGAGTCACTCCACTGCTCCAGGCCTGCACGATTAGCAGAGGAACACGGTGCTTGACACCTTCATCGTGAGCAAAGCCCACAGGAAGCAGCCCCGCAGCCTGGCCCCCGGAACTCAGCGCTCACAGGCCCACAGGGGCCCTTATAGATGACAGCACGCAGACTGAGGCCAAGCACCCACCCCACGTCACTCAGCCTCCTAAGGCCTCAGGTCTCAAGTAGCATGTGAAGCTCAAGTTCTCCCATCAAAGGACCACAATGTCAGCTGGGACACAGAGCTCAAGCAGAACCTGAGAGCTGGCACAGAGTCCTCCCCAGTCACTGATGGAAGTAACTGTCATTGGTTTCCAAATATCAGATCCTTCCAGCAGTAGCTGTCAGGTTCACCAAGAGCTAAAGGAGGCATCGCCAGCTGTGCCCCAGGCACCTAGAGAAAGAGCACTGTTTTTGGAAACACTCTAAGGACGGGGAAGGCCAGGAACAGGGCCGGGGAGCAGGGTGGAGGCCAGCTGGGGCTTCACGCTCCCCCCACCTTCGCGCAGCCTGAAGGAAAGCAGAGCCGGGAGGCCCAGGACGGCCTGGAAACCGACCACTCGACACTCCCCTGGAGGCCCCCTTCCAGGCCCAGTCCCCTCTCCAAATCTGAAGCCAACTGGAAATGAACCCAGGTAATCTGGGGGTGAACAGGGAGTGGCCACAAAGCCATTCTGACCATTCATCACATTGTGGCAGGGGAAATTCAGTAGAGCTTTCCTAAATAAATCGTGCTAATTACCCAGAGTTTAATGTGTTTGTCATCAGAGAACTATTTTCCTGGCTGAAAAGAGATGAGCTGATTTCTATAAACCAAAACAGGTGCTGACTTTCCGCCCCGGCCTCATTTTAAGTGTGGCAGGGCTGCAATCAAGAAACCAGACCCGAGAGGAAAACACACTGGAACACACACACATTCACACGCGGTCAGGGTCACACACAAGGTGGCCACCACCTGGCCCCTAACAAACACAGAGTTAGAGCGCCACAGGCCGCAGCCAACAACCCCTGCACATCTGACATCACACGCCCCTGACGGTTCACGCAAACACACACCTTAGAAACAAGAGCTGGAAACTGCCCACTGCAAGCTGCCCTCAATTCCCCAAAACACACCTATTTTACCCACACTACAAATTCAAGGGGAACAAGCCGCCTGCACAGGCTTACTCCAGGTCAGCCTTCCGACCAGCTGGTGCTGAATCTGGAACAAAAGTCAAAAGCAGCATCTCCTCTACGGCTCCAGTGAAGGGAGCAAAGCTGTTCTTTTCTCACTTCTGCAACAATGAAAAGCAAACTACCCACAAAAGCTCCATCTTGGGGGCCTCCCTGGTGGCGCAGTGGTTGAGAGTCCGCCTGCCGATGCAGGGGATGCAGGTTCGTGCCCCGGTCCGGGAAGATCCCACATGCCGCGGAGCGGCTGGGCCCGTGAGCCGTGGCCGCTGAGCCTGCGCGCCCGGAGCCTGTGCTCCGCAACGGGAGAGGCGACAACAGTGAGAGGCCCGCGTACAGCAAAAAAAAAAAAAAAAAAAAGCTCCATCTTGGCAGTGACTCCTAGGTGGACTCAGTTTCCCCGGCGTGCAAACCATTCAGCGTGCCACGAGCCAATGGCACACACACCAACACACTGCCCTGCAGGAGTTTCCCAAGATGGGAAGCAGTTAATTCACATGCCACTCTAGTGCGACCACCGAGGCAGTTAAGACTCAGACCCGAGTGGCACCTTCTACCTGCTGCGGGCGGAAACGGGAAGGCTAGCGCCGCAAGGCCAGCTTCTAGTGGCTCCCTCGCCCTGCGCACAGCACCTGCACACAGCATTCCACAGCGCCACAGAGCACCTGCCCTCACCCAAGGCCACACAGCAGGAAAGGGCAGCTCAACCAGGAGCTTCCCTGACAGAGGCTCCAAGGGCAGAAGCAACCCAGGGCAGACGAAGGCCTGGAGAGCGTCCCCCACTCTCTAAGCCCTCCCAGCAGAGCCCGAGCGAAGCAGCGGCGAGGCTGCTCCCCGGGCCGGCAACAGAGCAGCGGGGCTGCCCCCCACCTCCAGGTACACAGCCAGGCGGCGCCGCTCCTGCCGGGTCCCTAAGGGAGGCTCACCTTTTCGAAGAACCCGCTTCTTGGCGCGGATGTCTGTCTCCAGCTCAGCTGCTCTGATGTAAATCCTAACGGACTGCGGGAGGTGACGGACAGCTTGGGCCACCACGGCCTTGGCTGTGTCCCCAGGCTGCAACCTCGCTGCTTCCAGCCACACATCTTCACTCTGGGGGGCAAAGGAACAGGACAGACAGTGTACGCACAGGCTGGTGGGGCGGCAGGCACCCCAGAAGGGCACACACGAGCCTTGGAGACAGGGGGGCCAGGGTCCTCCCACCCGCGGGGCCCGGGGTTTACGGTGAGCTGGGCGCCCAGCACGCCTGCGCCAGAGACCCCCTGAAAGCCCCACACACGGGAGCGTAGCTACAGCACGTCTGTGCCTGTGTGGGAAAGACACGCCACCACACTGTGAGGAGAGCACAGCCTGCGCTCAGGGTAGGAAGTCAACCCACGACGAGGTGGAGACACACAGGCAGGCAGCCCTGCGTCTGCCTGGGAGGTTCGGATTGATGCTAACGTCCTGGGGGAAGGATTCGCAGGGCACCTCTGGCTGTCAGGGTGCCCCAGCCTTCACAGTGAGCGTACAGTCCCTCAGAGGGTCTCAGGACTTTCTGGAGCTGATCCAATCACACCCCCTAAGAGTCAGGCCCACCTCCAGGTTTCTGACGTCAGGGAGGGCAAAGGGCTGACCAGCCTTGGTCTCTCTAGTTAAGGTTATCTCCCTGTTGAAGTAGCGGCAGTCAGGCTTTCACTCCAGGTAAAAATAAGCAGGAAAAACCCTTTCCCAACTTTTCTTCCCCTCCTCGCCTGTCCCACCGCCTGCAGCTTCAACACCAAAAGGCAGGCAATTCCCTCCAAGCCCAGCTCACTCCCACGGTGTCCTGCGCGGCCCAGACGCTGAAGCCCCTCGGGGCAGGGTGCAGCTTGGGGAGGGCGCCCTACCTTGGGGCACATCTCTGTCCCCTTCATGATGAGGTTCCGAGCCACCTGCAGCTTCCCAGTGACTTCCTCCAGGCGGGCCGACGCGATCCAGGCTGGCGGGTGGTGAGGGTTTGTCTCCCGAACAGACTTGAGCAGCAGCCTGGCCTTCTTGATGTCACTGTGCAGGCGAGAAAGCACTGGGTCAGGCCACCACCTGCTGAGGGCGCCCGGCCCGGAGGAGGGTGCCACTGCAGACAGTGTCCAGACTGTCACATCTGATGCCCCTGCTGACAGAACCAAGCCAGAACTCAGTCGGCACCCTTCCAAGTCTGCGGCACCTCCACACACACAGGCATCGAGCCCAAGGTCAAGGTCAGAAACATGGGACGCAATCGGCAAGCTGCTCGCTAGCTCGGCACACACACGGATTTGGAATGTCATCTGTAACAAATTTAATGTCCACAGTGAACGGGTACAGATATATTTTAAAGGAGAAATCAAACAACCCCACTCTACCTTTCTTAGAACATCCACATCCTGTTCTGGCTGCGTATTTTTCAAATAAAATCCAACACATTCCCGGCAAGCCGAGCCCACCCAGCCACTGGCCCTGCAGGGTACTCACTTGATGTCCCCTCCATGAGTCGGGATCATGGAATTCAAATCTGTCAGATAGCCTTTGGGGTCAACCACAGTCTGCCCACTCACCGAGTCAGATACCTGCAAGACAGGCCAAGCCCAGCTAGTCGGACAGAGCCAGGACTGCCTGGAACGAAGTCCTCGGAGGGTCCCTGGAGCCCCTTCCCCTAATCCCGACTACCAGTGGGCATGGGAACTTTTAAGTAAGAAAACAACCTTAACTCAAACAATAGTTTGTAACGATAATAAGCAAATTTCACCCATACAGAACAAAGATTTTATAAAAAAAAAGAAAACATAAAAGTCCCAGGGTGGAAAAGCCTAACTGAACATAAGGTCCATCTAAGAATGAGTGAAACCCAGAAATCACAAAGATTGATGATTTCAGCTAACGTTCTTTACATTTGCATGGAGCAAGTTCATTGTGGCATTCTCTCAAGTTGTGTCTTAAAGTTACCGTGACGACAAAAAACAAAACAACCTGAGTAAAAAGTGGGCAAAAATGCAGCAGGACAAGGAAAGGATGAGAGGAAAAGCGACGGGAAGAAAGAAAACTCCCTTTGTTTGCAGGCAACTTGATTGATTATCTATGTAGAAAATTTGAAAAAAATCAACAAAAAACCCCCGGAACTAATAAGTAATTACAGCAGGGCTGCAGGATACAAGGTTAATATCGATCACTGTCCTACATACCAGCAGTGAATATGTCGAATCTGAAATTAAAAACACAACATTTACAAGAGCACCCAAAACTGTGAAACACAGTGGACCCTTGAACACGGGTTTGAACTGCGTGGGTCCACTTATACCTGGATTTTCCCCCTCAACACATACACACCGCTCCACGATCTGCAGCTGGCTGAACCGACGGCCGTGGACGGCCCTCAACTGCACACAGGGTCAGTGCCCCTAACACCCCACACTGTTCAAGGGTCAACCATACCTAGACGTTAACCTGACAAATACGTACAAGATCTGTAAGAGGAAAAACTACAAAGCCTTAACAAATGAAATCAAAGAAAAACTAAATCAATGGAGAGAGATTCCATGTTCATGCACAGGAAAACTCAGTACTGTCAAGATGTCAGTTCTTCCCAACTTGATCTGTAGATCCAACACATTCCCAATCAAAATCCCTGTTACTTTGTAGATATTGACAAGCAGATTCTAAAGTTCACATGGAGAGGAGGCAAAGGACCCAGAACAGCCACCACAACATTGAAGCAGAAGAACAAAGTCGGAGAACACGACCCAACTTAAAGACTTACTATAAAGTTATAGTAATGAAGACAGTGTGGTACTGGCAAAAAAGACCTAGAAAACAACACAGGAAGAAATCTACATAACCTGAGGTTTGGCAGTGACTTTTTAGATACTACATCATCAAAGGCACAATCCATGAAGGTAAGAAATGATAAGCTGGACTTCATTAAAATTAAAAATTTCTGTCTGTGAAAGACACTGTCAGGAGAATGAAAAAACAAGCTATAGCCAGGAGGAAGCATTTGGAAAAGACATATTAGATAAAGAACTGTTATCCAAAATACACAGAGAACTCTTAAAACTCAAGAAAACACAAAACCGAGGGAATTCCCTGGCGCTCTCACTGCCAAGGGCCGGGTTCAATCCCTGGTCAGGGAACTAAGATTCTGTAAGCCACGCAGCATGACCCCCCAACCCGCCCCCCCCCAAAAAAAGGGCAAATGACTTAAATAGACATCTCTCCAAGGATGAGATACAAACTACCAATAAGCACATGAAAAGATGTTCAACGTCACCAATCAGGGAAATGCCAATGAAAAACCACCATGAGCTACTACTTCACACCCATGAGGATGGCTACTATCAAAACGCCAAAAGTAACCAATATTGTTCAGGATGCAGAGAAACTGGAACCCTTGTGCAGTGCTGCCCTGCTGGAAACCTAAAATGGTGCAGCTGCTGTGGAAAACAGTATGGTGGTTCTTCAAAAAAGTAAACCTAGAATTACCGTGTGCCCCAGAAATTCCACTTCTGAGTTTATATCCAAAAGAACTGAAAACTGAAACTGAAAACTGAACAGATATTTGTACACCAAGGCTCACAGGAGCATTAGTCACAATTGCCAAAAGGTGGAAGCAACCCAAGTGTCATGACAGATACCAAGATAAACAAAATGCGGTTTATACATACATACAATGGAGCATCATTCAGCTTCGAAAAGGAAGAAAATCCTGACACCTGCTACAACATGCATGAGCCTTGAGGACATAAATGAAAGTATGTGAAATAAACCAGCCACAAAAGGACCAATACTGTATGAATCTATTCATATGAGGTCCCTAGAGTAGTCAATTCACAGAGACAGAAAGCAGGACGGTAGGGGCTGAGGAGTGCGTGTCTCATATGGACAGAGTCTCCGTTTGGGAAGACGAGGAAGTGCCGTGGATGATGGTGGTGACGGGGCACAATGTGCATGCACTCAATGCCCCTGAGCTCTACACTTAGAAACGGCTAAAACTTTAAGTTTTATCTTATACATACCTTAGCACAAAACATTACTATTTTTTCTCTACATTTTACACACAAGTGTGAAAGATAAACAACAAACTAGATCTATGCAACGTAAATGAAGCTGAACTTCACCACTCACAAGGATGCAAATTAAGTGGAGGCTTGTTGGAGGGAATGGGCCTCCCAGATTGGTGAAGACAAAGACAAAGGCCCCCAGACCAGAGCTGCCAACGGGGTGGGGGTGGGGGGTGATCGATGGCACAGCCAGCTCCCCCATGTTGCCGAGTGTGGAATGTCGTGCCTTTGAGAGACAATTCGGCACCTAAGTCAAAATATGCCAGGGCTTCCCTGGTGGCGCAGTGGTTGAGAGTCTGCCTGCCGATGCAGGGGACACGGGTTTGTGCCCCGGTCTGGGAAGATCCCATATGCCGCGGAGCAGCCATGGCCGCTGAGCCTGTGCGTCCGGAGCCTGTGCTCCGCAACGGGAGAGGCCACAACAGTGAGAGGCCCGCGTACCGCAAAAAAAAAAAAAAAAAAAAAAGCCAATCCAACAATTCCACTTTAAAGATACTGTAAAAATATTTACTTAAATCTGCAAAGATACAAGCAGGAGGAGTTCATCAAAACATGGTTTGTGGGACTTTCCTGGTGGCGCAGTGGTTAAGAATCCACCTGCCAATGCAGGGAACACGGGCTCGATCCCTGACCTGGGAAGATTCCCACATGCCACGGAGCAACTAAGCCCGCGCGCCACAACTACTGAGCCCGCGTGCCCTAGAGCCCACGTGCCATAACAACTGAAGCCTGAGCGCCTAGAGCCCCTGCTCCGCAACAAGAGAAGCCACCGCAATGAGAAGCCCACGAACCTCAACGAAGAGTAGCCCCTGCTCGCTGCAACTAGAGAAAAGCCTGCGCGCAGCATCAGAGACCCAACGCAGCCAAAAATAAACAATAAATTTATTAAAAAATAAAAAAAACATGGTTTGTAACCACGAACAAGCAGAAACCACCCAAAAGGTCCATCAATCAAAGGCTAAATCATGATATTCACAATGAACTACTCTCCAACTTATAAAGTAAATACATATCTAGTAGCATGAAAACGTGCAATTTTTTGGATCTGTAAGCTACTACTTATTTTTTTTACTGTAAAATACCTGCTCACCGTAAAAAACTCAAGTATAGCAAAAGCTCAATTAAAATTTAAGTTTTCCACTGAAGCAACAGGAATGGCTGAGTACTTCACTCTGCTGTTTTTCTAAGTATGTGTGAAATTTTTCCATAAAAATCTTTAACACAAAGCATTCCCCAGTGGTGTGGGTGTGCCGCCCTGGTCACGTCCTGGCCTGTGCAGGTCCACACTCTCTTCAACACACACGACTACTCTGGGTCTGGTTTTCATGTGCATGACTCCCTCCCGATTTGCTGGTTCTCTTGACTTTACAGTGCTTTCTATCGTGCAAAAGTTTTTAATTTGTACGTAGTCAATTTGAAAGTATTTTCCTTGGTTCTCTTGACTTTACAGTGCTTTCTATCGTGCAGAAGTTTTTAATTTGTACGTAGTCAATTTGAAAGTATTTTCCTTCACGGTTTCTGACATGCATGTCATATGAGAAAGGGTCTTCACTCTGCCTGGGTTTTCTAGAGCACGGAACCAAGTGCACGCCCCGTAAGGACACAAGGATTCACTAGGGTGCAGGAGGAACACACGTACGTTTAACTTTTATGTAAAGAGGGAAGGGCATTAAGCGACATCAACAGTAAGCACGTGGCTTGTCACGAGCGCCTGTCTGGGCTGCTCCTCAGGCAGCCCTCTGTCACCTGCCACAGACCCCAAGCCCCAAGGGAGCAGGAGAACCGCATCAGGTGGCCCTTCGCTGCTGGCACCGAATGCAGCACACCTGTGCCCACCCTCTGGGTCGACACACGCACCAGCCTGCGTGCAGAATCCCATCACACTGTGTAACGGGACAGGGAATTGGACATGTCGCAGGTCTGTTTAACGTGTGACGAAGCCCTTCAAAGGGTGAACTTTTCACAAATATAAATTAGCTTTATAAGCAAAACCAAAAATTCTTTAATATGATCTGTAGGAAAATAACACATGACACAACCTCTCACCTGGCTCAGCCTCATGTCCATCAAAGTGTTCCTGGCTTGGCCGATCTTCCTCATGTCCAGCTCACCTGTGCCGGGTGTCATCAATCCAGGTGTCATCCCACCTGGGTATGGAGTGTTCAGTCCGCCTGGATAGGGTGTGTTCAGACCTCCAAATTGCTGGGGGAAGCAAGGACAAAACGCTGGCTTGCGTTTGCATGCATTTCATTCTCATCTCTGGAAACTCTTTCCACTGGAGCCCAACGTCTGAACCGTCGGACAGACTCAGCCGCGGCACAGCAGGAGCACATACTCCGGCTCCTCCAGCGCTGCCCCCGCCCCCCGTCCTGATCTGTCCGACCAGACACAAGGAGCCCCGTTTGCCTTCTCTGTGGGTACTCACAGTCTGCCGGGGATCTACCGAAGTGTGGTTCTCTCCAGTCTGTAGATGTTTGGCAAAGAAGCTGTCGGGAACGGGGGTCAGCTTCTCATAGCGGGGGTTCCGCTGCCGCTTGTTTCTGGCATCGCCGACCTCAGGGATGCTCAGCCACTCTTCTTCTGTGACTTCTGCCAACTTCCTCTGGAAACACCCGGCCCCCAAACATTAATTCTCTGGCAGAATTGCACATGCACAAGAAAAATTATGTTCTCCCTGACCCCTATCGCCCAAATCATGATACCTTAAGGACTCTGATGCAGACACGGTTTATCTACTTTGCTTAGAAAAGTCAACCTGTTGGATCTGCTCTACTTCACTCAGATTTAAATTGTTCTGTCAAAGCCCAGGGAACACAGTTCAGAAAACCTGATGTCTAAATGGACATAGTTACAAAGTTACAAAGAAAATCAGCTCCTCTGTCCCCCCTTTTCTGGGGAGGAGAGCTTTTCTGCACACACACGTATAATTAAGCACACCCAAGCAGGGCCCTTCTTCTACCCTCTGAATTAAAGAGAGGGCAGAGTGAGCAAAGTTGTGCTCGTCTCATCAGCTGTGCCCCAGAGCGTCTGTCCTCCGCTGGGAAGGCCACAAGGAACAGCAGGCCACCCATCTGCTCACTTTGAGATCCGAGAACTGCTGCTGGATTTTGGGGCGCTCCATACGGTATTTCTCAATTTCTTCTTTCTCCCTTTGCTCCCTAGAAGTAAAACGTGTGCACGTATTAGAAATCCTGGATGTCCATTCTGAAACAAAGTCACTTTACTATCCTTCCTAATTAAATCACCAAAAAGAGTAATTCCACACACTTAGCAGTTAAATCAAATCTATTTTAAGGCAACAATGGATACATTCACAAATAACTCAACTCGCTACCAGATAAAAACATGCAGAACTCACTAAAATAAAAAGCAAGTTGTCTTACTCCATTAAATACCTGCATTTAAATACAAGTATATTTACTGCTTTAAAATTCTATAAAGTCCCAAAGGTAGGGCCATCCTCTGAATAACTCAGCTCAGAAGAAAAGCTGAACCGTTGTCCTAGTTGCCCATCCAAATGGGTTCCTGGTGACTTAGGACCAGGTCACACGTGAACTCAAAGAGCTGTGGGCAATGGTGAAAAGTATCGACCAAGTTAGGCAAACCGGAGTAGACATGAGCCCGGCAGCCAGGGCTTCCCAACGCTGAGATTTATATTTCCCTCCACAAGGTTAGACAGGAACTTGAATGCGTTGTGAATAACGACGTGCTTGGAAAAGACAAACACCTCTCGACCGGCTGGAGACAGCCTGGCATCACAGCTCCTGATGGGAAGCAGCTCGCACAGATACCGTCAGGTTTTCTGGCCAAAGATGCTCCACCTGATCTGAATCAAGCCTCAGGCTCCAACTTCCAATCCACAGGAAACGCTGAGAGCGCAACGAGTAAAAGGGTGCCACGAGGAGGTGGGCAGTCATTCCGTAAAGGGGTGGTGGTGGCTAGGAGACATGCCTGAGGAGTGGTGCTGACTGCGTCATGGCTCGTAAAAGGCAGTTCTACAAAGTTCTGGGGACAAGCAGGGAACAGTGGATGTGGGCTGGCTACCAGGTAACAAGGATGGACTGCTCAACACCAGGGCGAACTGACCCCAACGGGAGCCAGCAAAGCCCACCTGCAGAAGCAGAAGAAGCAAATGTGCAAACCGAACAGTGCAGACTACGTGGGGGCACACGCCTGTCTGCTACGCTGTTCCTTCTGCTTTTTTGTATTGTGAAAAGTTTTCAAAAGCCAACCACTTCCCTAAAACCACTTAATACAACAACTTTCTGTATGTATCCACATCACTCAGATTTTTTTAATGAATGAATTCCAGAAGATTGGAATCAAGTCTTCTTTAATATGCAAAACCACCAAATTACGATACGTATAAGTTCATGCACATTGATTAAATAACGTGCTTTTAAAAAACTCCCCTGAAGAACGGTACTTCACTCTTCTAATATGATTTTGAGAAAACTAAAAATTCTGCAAGTTATGAAATGAAAACTGTATGCATAATGAGCAACAGAAAGAAAAAAGTAAACCAAAATGTTAACTGTCACCTTCCAGGCTTGTGAATAAACATTACTTACACTTAAACTTATTGTCCTAATATTCTAGAGTGAAAATGCATTCTTTTTGTAGTAAAAAATATAAACATGTTATGAAGCAATAAAACTTATCATAGTTTGCAAGATCCTACGTTGACTTTGCATATATTTCCCCAGAAAATGACAAGGAATCAGAAAGTTGCCAATGAGGTAACATCAAGGACAGACGTGCTGGGCCAAGTTCAGTCCAACACACCCACCTGAGAGCCCCAGAGGGAAAACAGGAGGGCTCTGCGGGGGAGTGGTCTTCCCCCAACGGACCCCCAGGAACAGAGGGTGCCCCTCCCACAGCCTGCCTGGGCCTCGCACCCTCCAGCTCACTGGAGTCCGTCCCCACCAGCCCAGCTCAACAATGACCTGTGCAGTAAGATTCTCAAGACACAGCCGCATGCCCACGAGGACTGCAATGGTCATTTGCCATCTTCAGTGAACCTCCAAATTACTTAATATACACTCATCAACATCACCACGCCCATTTCAAAGATGGTAACCCTGATGCATAGGCAGAATAATCCCCCAAATTCTGTCAACTTCTGGGAAGTCAAACACGGAGTTCCTAAGCTCTCCGCTCCAGTCCCCAGCCCCCAAGGCTACTGTGCAACAGTCCAGGGTTTTCCAAGTGTGGCTGCCACAGACCAAGCCCCAGGCAGCCTCAAAGCTGAGCAGACACATCTCCTATTCTTGCAAATTTTCTCCAAGTCTGAAATAAATCGAAACAAAACTTTCTGGGACTTCCCAGGCAGTCCAGCAGTTAAGACTCTGCGCTTCCACTGCACGGGGCACGGGTTTGCTCCCTGGTCGGGGAACTAAGATCCCGCAGGCCACGCGGTGCAGCCCAAAAACAAACAAACAAACAAACGCTTTTTTTTAAGTTGGATAAACACAGCATGAAGAGCAACAATTTGTCTTACCTTCTCTCTTTCCTTCTTTCATCCATCCTTTTATCCAGGGCTGCATAGATGGCATCTGCTTCCTCGTCATCTTTTTCGTAGGGCCCACTTGAGAAGAGGCTCCCAGCATAGCCGTTAAACTGAGAACCAAACAACATACTTAGAGTGTCAGCTTTTCTCCAATACGACCCCCACCAACAGAAACATCAATAATAGAACACGTCTAGCTGCAAAATGCTTGCTCAACCATGTGTTTCAGTCAGTCGAGCCCAAGCTGAAGGATAACAAAATAGCTGATGAGCACTCTTCAAAATTGTCAAGGGCATGAAAGAGAGAGCATCCACACCAAGCAGAGGACACTGAGGCAACACAACCAAGTGCAGCGTGGGGTCCTGGGCCAGAAGTAGGACACAGGCGGAAAAACCAGTGGAATTCAAGTAAGATCTACAGGTTAGTTAATACTGCTGCGTCAGTGTTAATTTCCTGGTTTCAATAACAGTACTAGGGTGCACAGAATACCCAATTCAATATCCTGGGATAAACCGTAATGGAAAAGAATGTATATATTTGTATAACTGAGTCACTTTGCTGTACAGCAGAAATTAATACAACGTTGTAAATCAACTATACCTCAAAATAAAAACAAAGATAAAATAAATAAAAATTTAAAAAATAGGGACTTCCCTGGTGGTCCAGTGGTTAAGACTCCGTGCTTCCACTGCAGGGGGCACTGGTTCGATCCCTGGTCGGGGAACTAAGATCCCACATGCCATGCGGTGCGACCAAAAAAAATGAAAATTTTTAAAAATTTACAAATAAAAAAATAATAATAGTACTAGGGTCATGTGAGATGGGGAGAAACTTGTGAAGAGTATGCAGGAAGTCTCCATATTATTTTTGAAAGTTCTCTGTAACTTTAAAATTACTCGAAATTGAATTTTTAAAAAACTTTTCTCTGAGGAAAAATGCCATCTGTTGTAACACATCTGTGGAAGACTTCAATAGACCAAACATGAATTCATTAAGAAAATAAGCACTAAAGCAAAAGAAGGTAAATATTACCAATTCCACTTAAAATTTTCATCATTAAAGACCAGCCAAGACACAGCAGCAATGCAACGGTTCTAATGTGTGCAAGTGCATCTCTTCTGAAGAGACCACAGAAGGGCACATTTCTTTATATTTTTCCTGCTCCCCTCTCAAACTCTGTTTGAGCTATCCCCTATCCCCTGACTAGCTGGAACAGTCAATGGACCCACCACTCCAAGCCACTCATCACAGATGCCAACAGCACACTGGGTTAAGAACGTGGACGCTGGCCGGGGAGCCCCTCACAAGTCACCTCATCATAGTTGGTGTCATTGAGGTCCTCGTCATCGTCATCCGCAGCCTGGCTCTTCTTCATCTGGTCCCCGACAGTCCTCTTGCCGGGGGGCGCATGGCGGTCATCCACGGGATCATTGGCATCCCGGGCAGGCCCGATGTCCGAGCGGGTGGTGAAGCCAGTGGCACTGCAGGAGACCCCAAGATGCCCATTTATTTGAGTGGCCTTGTTCCTGTGCCAAGACCCTCCGCAGCTGTCACCTAATGACACCTCTTTTTCTAACTCCTCCGGGAAACCTCCAAAGAGCCCAGAAGCAGTGAACTCCACACAGCTGTCCTCTTCAAGAGAGAAACCTGAGAAGGTTCTGAGGCTACCTTCTGCCACCCCACATTCTCCTTGAGGGAGATTCCCCCGGGCACCAGACCTCTCTGCTCCCAGGTCACAGTCTCCCGTTTCCAATAATCTGCCAAGCAGCCCTCTCTCTGAATCCAAGCAGGCCCCCAAACCCAACGTGGCCCAGTCGGAGCTCCCCTTCTGTGCCTGCCCTACAGTTGCTCTGGGTTGTTTCAGCCGATGGTGGCAGCGCCGTCCCAGGTACCACGGCATCAGCTTTGCCTCCCTCTCCCTCCCATCTGTCTCTAAATTCTACGGGGTCTACCGCCAAAATCCCTCCTCTGAGACCATGACTCCCATCACAGCTGGGATCCAAGTTAGCTACCCCTGCACGGAACTTTCCTCTGCTTCAACACAGCTCTGAGCACAGCGTACTGAGGTGTCTACTTCTCCAGTGCCTACAGGGGCTCTGGTCCCTCCGCCCCTGCAGCTCCACGCCACCCACCACACATCCCACCCACACAGACTCCTCACAACTCCTTCCTCTTCCTCCACACCTCATCTTCCTTCTCAAATGCCCAACACACAAAGCAGCAGTTTCTCCTCTAACCCTGCCACGTCTGTACACCCCTACGTCCTTCTGAACTTGGCTCAGATGTTGATAGCTGGAACCCCAGAATTCTAAATCTGTTCCTCTTTATGTACTTATTTATGCAAACACCTCATCTCCCCTAGTAAACTGCAGGTCCTCTGAAGACACTGTCAAGATCTTAGACTTGTGTGTGCCCCAGATAACGCTGGACGTAATACTCCCAACAAGAGAAACCTGATCAAACGAATAACAAATAAACACGGTGATGACGCCTGCTCACGTACTCAACAATACATGGTAGTCATCTGACCTGGGGGACCCAGTCACAAGGCTCACAGATGCCATCCCTACCCCTGGGGAGTAGAGAGTCTGAAGAAGCAGCAATGTGACCACCAGCACCTCAGAGGAAAAATGAGGTACCACCGTGAGAGGCCACACAGAGGACTCCAGCCCGGATCGTGGTTAGAGAATCAGTCACGCTCAAGCCAAAAATGGGGGGGGGGCCGGTCTGCCCGGCCTGGGCGGGGGGGGGGGGTAGCCACAGAGCTCCGACTACCTGACGGAGATCTGCGTCCTCGCCACGGCAGACTCGCAAGACGGTGCTGCCACCCACCCCGGGGACAGAAACCGGGCTCAGAGTCGTCGCTTCAAACCCAAGCGTCCCGCCTCCTAGGGGCAGACAGCCTCCCTCGGGTCTGCTCTAACCCAGAGCGCCGTTCTTCCCACCAAGATCAGGCCAACCCCGCGCCATCCCTGTTCTCGTCCTCCCCGTCGCTGTCGGCGGCCGCCCAGACCCGGGCCCCTTGCCCCAGCGCGCGGCCCGCCCCAGGCCTCACCCGCGGCCCAGCCCCGGCACGTAGCCGAGCGGGGCGGGCATGCCCAAGAACGGCTTCTTCTTCTTGTTCATGGCGCCGGTGACGGCGACGGCCAAGAAGGGAAGGGATGGAGGCCGCGGCCGGAGGCGAAAAACCACACACGTCCGAGGCTCTGTAACAGGAAGGATCACGGCCCGCGTCACCCGCGCCCCGGAAGCAGAGCGCGTGGTCCCACGTAGCCCCGCCCACCGCGGATTCCCTGGGCGGAAGTTTCCGAAACTCGACTTCCGGCGGCTCCCGGCGGCTCTGGACCGCGGCTAAGGGGACAGAGACGCGGCGAGCGCATGTGCTGTAGCGCCCGCTCCTGGTGCGGCGGGCAGGCGATGTGCTCCTGGACTAGCCCTGGGGGACCTCAAAACTGAGCAGGGGCGGCCCTGCTTACTGCGTGTTTTCGATGCATTTCCGAGACCTGCCTGTACGAGCAGGACCCATGGGTCCCCTTCCTCCCTGAGCCTCCCACCCTGCCCTTCAGAGTCGCCTTGGCCCCGGGGCAGGGCCTAACACACCTGAGCAGACTGCACACCTAGCCGACTGTGTAGGGCTTGTGCGGGGTGTATGTGCCCTGATGGCGGTACAGACTGCTGCCCTAGCTCTCCGCGCTCAGATTCCTGGGCCCAGTTCCGGCCCCGCCCACACCCCCACCATACCCTGAACATTCCGGTGATTCCGGTGACCGTGAGAGCCCAGACCCTAGAGAGCTAACTGACGAAAATAAATAAATGCAGCAGAACAAGTCAGTATGTGGGCACGGGCGGTCACAGCATGTGGGTGAATTCCGTGTGTGCTGGTGCGCATGGGTGCAAGTCCGACCACCCGTGCTCGTATTTTAGGTGGACACGCAGGACGGTTATCTGGATACTGTGTGTCCATGTGCACCTTCGCTCAGGTGGCGGTGGGACATTCTTTGGTCCCCACATACACCTGGGGAGAGCCCTTGGGCTCCTGGCAGAGCAGACAAAAAGCCGGTCACAAGTCTAGCCTTCTGCTGGACCAGGCAGCCCCCAGCCCACCCTAACACTTCTCACTGGGGTCCTGAAGCAAGCACATCCCCCCTGCCTGCTGCAGCCCCCTCGGAGTTTCTCTCTCCTCCCTGTCCCCAGCCTACCCCTTTTCGGTGCCACATCCTGGGCACTGAGCCAGATTCTGGGGCTACAGAGGGAAGGGGAGAGACCCTGATGTCCTCCTGAAGTTCACAGAGTGGGGAGGGGGAAGTAAGAGAGCGTCAAACTGGCTTCTCTGGGGAAGCAAGTGCCCATTCGAGAGAGAAACCTCCAGAGAGGTCTGGGGAATGCATGAATAAAGGAATGAGTACGTAAATTGACAAAGGAGAATGGAGGGAAGTGGTGGGTCTGGCCCTTGACCTAGGCCCCATGGGGCAGAGGGTCCCAGGAGCAGGTAGGATACCCCCTCCTCTCCATACGCAGAGAGGACTAAGGCACCCTCAGATGCTCCTGCAGACGCCTGGACCCCGGGCGGCCGCACAGTCACTCGTCCTTGGCGCCATGCCCAGGTGCGCACAGCCGCCCCTTGCCCCGGCAGACGCCCTCCGCGCTCGCACATCCGCGCGCCGCCGACACCCCTCGGAGCTCCCGGAGCGCGCCCCGCTCTCAGGGATCGGCAGCAGGTGCCTCGCCGCGCAGACTCGCCGGGCGCGGGGACCGGCTGGGGCGCGGGGCCGGCTGGGGCGGGGCAGCGGCGCGCGTTCCCCGCCGGCCACACGGGCCGCCCTGCGCCCGGCGAGGGGCGTGTGCACCGGCTGGGGACCCGCGGGCCCCATGTTCACGGAGCTGAGGACCAAGCCGAGCCCCCCGCGAGGCCGCGCCGGGGCTGTGCGCGCCGGCTTCGGGGAGCGCCGGGATGTGGACGGTGAGCAGGGCTGGACCCGGGCGCGGAGCTATCGCGGTCTGGGGGCTCGAGGACCGGAGGGACAGGGCCGGGTCCTAGCGAAGTCCAAACTGCAGCCGCGCTCGGAGTAGGGGGCGCGTCCCGGCCGAACGGGGTTCCCGGTGTCTTTATCCCGCGCTGGGGCGAGGGCGGGGGGGGGGGGGCGGGGGGCGGTTCTGGGGGGGGGGGGGGGGGGGGGGGGGGGGGGCGGCGGTCAGGCCTTGGGGATCGGCGCGCCCTGGTTTGGGGGAGATGACCCGCCGAGGCTCCTGTCCCCAGGCTAGCACCACCCCGCGGCCACCTTTTCCTTCGCGCGGGGAAAACCTTCCCCGGCCCCTGCAGTGGGGCCCAGAGGGGGTCCCCGCCCCATTTCCTCCTGGAATTCTGACGTTGGGGCTGGAAAGGAGGGACGGACCGACAGACGGACGGAGAGCCCTCCCCCAGCGCGGGCAGGAAATGGGCGGGGCCCGGCTGGCCCAGGACAGGTGCGGCGCGGGCTGAGGCGTCCGACTGGTTCTCCCGCCTGGAGGCCTCTCCAGGCGAAGCCCTGAGACCCGGGCGCCCCTCCCCCGAAACGTGCCTGCTTAGAATGAGTCTCCTCCCACCGTACTAGAACCACCCTCGGCCACGCCCCCTGTCTGACCCCAGACCTCAAATTCAGAGTTCCCATCCAATTCCAAAGTTGTAAGAATGGGGAGGGAGGAGGGGGTGGAAGATGTGGGTTTCCCTCATTACTGAAACCTCCTGGGCACATCACCAAGCCCTGCCCTCAGTGGGGGTGAGGGGCTGTGTCTGTGGTAGGAGGGTCACTAATTCTCCTGCTGAGGGGGTGGGGGAAGGACCCCTGCCTGGGAACCCGATCCTGCCTGCTGAGTCAGGGCGTGGATGCTGTAAGATGGGGCAAGGCTGGGCCCTGCTTCCTGTCTCTCCCCAGGGCTCTGTTGACTTGTGGACACCACACGGAGCCTTCATCCATCCATTCAGTCATTCACAATGTTTCTGAGCACCTCCTGTGTCCCAAGACCTGTGCAAGGCCTTGGGAGGGGTCAGTCCGGGTGTCTACCCTCCCCTGACTCCTGTCAGCCACCAGCACAGAAATGATGGTAAAACTAAAAGGTGATGAGCGTAACGAAGCCGGCGTGGGGAGAGAAAGCACAAAGAGTCAGCCTGGGTCCCCGAGCGCGTGCGTGCAGCCTGTGTGCTGTGCTGACACTGCCATGCATGGGAGCTGCCCTGGGCCAGGGGGCCTGCAGGAAGGGGCAGCAGGAACCTTGTGGGCTTGCCCAGAGTTCAGCCTTCTTCTTGTTCACAAGTCACAGCCAGTGAGCACAGCAGGACAGAGGCCAAGCCTCCAAGGAACGCCAGGTGGGGCTGCAGGGACCAGGTGCCTTCGACGACGACATGGGCAGGCAGCCCAGCCACAGGGGTCTCCCCACAGCACAGAGTCTCCCAGGACGCTGGGGCCACTTTTCCTCACAGGCAAGCCCTGTGCGTGCGTGCGCCCTGGTCTGATGTGGCTCTGCCAGCCCAAGGAGAAGACCAGGGCCATCCCAGGAGAGCCCCACCTGGTTCTGAGTGTGAGGCTCCCTGGTGGCCACGTCTCTCTCTAATTAAACAGAATCCATCCTGCTCCCCAGAGCACAGACTATGCTTCTTGAAGGTGGAGTTCTCAGGACAGCTCGCACACACTTCCTTCTCTTTGGGGAGGCTTGGGAACCCCTAATTGGGAACGTGCCTCTCCTCTTCCGTGGAGGGAAGATGGGCTGAGCAGGAAGCCGGATCACAGGGAGGGAGCCCCTGCCCCTGACCGCCGTGACCAGGCACCCCTGCTTTGCAGCCACTGCCCACTTCAGCTTCTGCCGGACCCTCCTGGAGCACACGGTGTCGGCCGAGAGCATCCCCTGCCCCCTGCCTCGGACCCCGGGCACCAGCCTCACGTGGCACGACTCCCGCAGCCAGAGGGCAGCTGGCAGCCGGCAGGTCAAGCTCCTTCAGCAGCCCGGCACCGAGGCCCCCCAGGTACCCACCCACACACTACACCCACCTCAGCCCCTGCCCTCCTTGCCACCCCACTCCACCGGCCACCCCTCTTCCCACAGGGCCGGCTGTACTCTGACCACGATGGCCTGTACCACACAAGCCCCTCCCTGGGTGGCCTGACGAGGCCCGTGGTCCTGTGGAGTCAGCAGGACGTCTGCAAGTGGCTCAAGAAGCACTGTCCCCACAACTACCTCGTCTACGTGGAGGCCTTCTCCCAGCACGCCATCACCGGTGCCGTGGGGGGCTGGGGGGCTGGGGTGTGGCAGGGGCGGGCTCCCCGGAGAGCCTTCTCCCCCTCCTCTCTCTCTTCTGCTTCCTCCCCAGTCGGCCTCTCCCGTCTGGGGCTTTGTCTCTGTTTCCGTCGTCGCCTGGCTTTGCCCTGCTCAGCCACCATTCCTCCTTGCCCTCCCTCCGCCTCTCTCCCTCTCTCGCCCTGTCTCTCTGAGTCTCTCTCTGCACGTCTGTCTCTGCCCACCCGACCCATTTCTTCCTCTCTCTCCCTTCTCTCTCTCCGCCTTTGCTCTCGAAACCCCTCGGATGGCAACCTCGGCTCAACCTCTCTCCCCTCCCTCCCAGGCCGGGCACTGCTGCGGCTGAACGCGGAGAAGCTGCGGCGGATGGGGCTAGCGCAGGAGGCGCAGCGGCAGGAGGTCCTGCAGCAGCTTCTGCGCCTGCGGGTGCGCGAGGAGGGGCGGAGCCTGCAACTGCTCAGCCAGGGTCAGTGGGAGGAGCCAGGAAGGCCCACAGGTTCAGAAAGGCCTGGGGGGGCTGGGCCTCGAGGCGCCGGAGTGCAGGGTGGGTGGGTTGACCTCAGGAGGGTGGCCGAGGGTGGCCGGGGACCCCAGTAAGGGCCGTCCTGCACCCGGGGCAAGAGGGGATGATGCCAGAGGCCCCCGACCCTCCTCACCCCCATTCGCCCCACAGCTTCCTTCGGAAACATGTCCTAGCTGCTGCCTAGGCTTGAACGCCGGACCTCAGCACTGTGACCGGAGCCCCTGACGAGCACGAGGCAGAGCTGGCCGTGCAGCCCCTCTCAGACCCCGCGTGACGCCCCAGGGGCCAAGCCCAGCCCCATGGACAGGTGGGACGAGCGTCGCCACCTCCAGCCACCTCTGGTTGTGCACTCCGGGCAGTGCCTGGGAGTGGGCGGGCGGGCAGGCAGGGGCTGCTTGAGTGGGGCCCTTCCTCCCAGGACCTGAGCCCAGGCCCACCCCCTGGTGCTGCTGGCAGCATGCAGGGCAGCCACCTGGAGCCAGAGCCGGTTTGGACACCCCCAGCCTCCCAAGGAGTCTGTTTATTTATATTCCCTTCGCCCGCACCCTCCATCGACTGCTGAGTCATGCGTCTTCTAGGCATCCTGCCCTCGCCCAGGGCCAGAGGTCTGCCCCCTCGCCCCGTTTACGCCCTCCCCCAGCCCCTAGAGGACTGCCCACACAGGTGGGGTAAACTGCCAAGGCTCCCTTTGGTGTGTGGCCCTCCCCTGTCCTTGCCCAGAGAATGGTCATTGGCCCAGCCCAGCCAGCCACCGTGCCAAGGGCTCTCACTCATTTTTGAAACCCTTACCACGCCCCCATCTACTCACGGGGGCTGGGACACACGCCCAAGACCTGACCCCCAGGAGGACCCCACGCCCAGTGCCCAGCACCAGGCTCACCTGTGTCCTGGCCTTAGGTTGGGGGACGGCTCCCTCCTCCCAGGGTCATGGAGACTGCCTTCCAGGCTTAGTCATGGGTGGGCGTTCCCACTGCCCCTTTCCCAGGAGAACCCAGATCCACACAAGAACTGTTCTGACAGCTGCACCCCCCATGCCCACCCAGTGGAGACCCAGCCAGCACCTGAGCAACCACTCCGTGGGCCCAGCAGAGGGGGAGCTAGGGCAGTCCTGGCAGCCCCACCCTCTTGCACCCCTGCCCACTCAATCCCCTAGGGGATTCTGAAAATCTTGGAGACAGACGAGGCTGAGCCACCAGATCCCAATCCGTGCCCTGTGCCAGCCTCAGGATGGGAGGTTGGTTGTTGCAGGTCCCATGTGGAATTTGAACAACTGGCCTGGTGCCCCCCATCCCGTGCGCCTCCCCATGGGAAGCCCCTCATCCTGCCCGGCTGCCCTGAATATCCCTGGCCACCTCATGCCATCACGACATGACCCTTTCCAGGGAGCCCTTCCTGTCTCTCTCCCCTTTTCCCTCCCTGTCTTGGACTCTCAGCCCCGCTGTGTTCCTGTCTCATCTTCCTTGTTTTGCGCTTTTTTATATTCTGACAAAAAAATCAGAAATAAACTTGGTTCTCAAGTGCCGCGAGTGTGGTGTCTGACTCTGGCCACCCAGGCATGTGGGGTATGCTCAGAGCCTTGAGTGGGGCCTGCGCCTGGGAGGAGGGGGCGCCTGGGCCAGCTGCCTCCAGCTGGGGCCACCAGGGGGCAGTGGTGTCCCATCCTGGTGGGGCGCCTGTGTACCCCAGGCCCCTGCTGGCCCCAGCTGCCCCATGGGCTGCACCCAGAGGCAGGGACACAGGTGTTCTAGGTTCCTGGGGCTGTTGTAACAGATGACCACGACAGGGAGGCTTAACACAACAGAAACGAACTTTCTCACTGTTCTACAGGCCACAAGTCTGGAATCCAGCAGGGCAGCACTCCTTCCTGGGCTCAGGAAAGAACCCTTCCTCGTCTCTCCAGCTTCTGGGGGCTGCCCTGGGGGGATTCCTGGGCTCATGGACACACCACTCCATTCTGGATTCCAGGGTTACATCACCTCTGCCTAAATCTCCAAATCTCTGCCAAATCTCCCTCCTACAAGGACACTTGTCACTGGACATAGGGCCCACCTGGATCATCCAGGATGATCTGTTCATTTCAAGACCCTTAACTTAATCACGTCTGCAAAACCTTTATTCCAAATGAGGTCCCATTCATAGGTTCCAGGGATCTGAAGTGACTATCTTTTGGGGATCCCCATTTAGCCCCCTACACAAGTGAAAGCCCTGACATAAGAAACACATGTCACAGCACATGCCCCCACACATACCCACACAGCAACGAGACACACAAATACTAACACAGAGGCATAAACCGAGCTCTGCAGTCTGGACACACAGGCACCAACACACAGAGACACGATGACGCCAGCGTCCAGACACACAGCACACTGACACACAGGGTCCCAGCATCCCATGATCTCCTAACATACAGAAAAACACCAGGCACAGTGCACCCCATACACAACACACATAACATCACACGTTGCCCTGACATGCAGACGCGCTGTGGCCTGGACACACACCCACCAAGACCCAGACATCCCCCCACACCTTGTGTCCAGTCACTTAGACGCTAACATACGACCAGGATCTTTCTCACCTAGTACGGGACACAGAGACATACCCTGACACCTTGATGGCCAAACAGGACACAGCTTGACATATGTGGTCATGCAGACACACACCTACCAATTGGATGCACCTCAGGGCACACACACTGACCCCCCCCCTCCCGAAATCCTGCATGTCTTGACCCTGGGGTGGGCACAGTGAATGAGAGAAGGATTACACAGGTCTCTCTGGCTCTGATTTCCAAAGGAAGGACTGACTAACCCCTCCACAGAGGGCCCCTCCCTGCCTCTGCCCCAGTATGGACACTTGGTGCCTCGAGAGAAGCAGCTCCCAAAGGTCCCTGTGAGAAAAGGAAGACTCCAAATCTGCCCACATGTTTTGTGCCCTGCCCACAAACAGTGTAGGCGAACCTGCCCCAGCGTGGACAGAGCAGGTAGAAAGAGCCTCGGGGAAGGAGGAGCACCTTTTACCTCTGTCTCCAAACTAGCACTCCTTCCCTACTCCATTCATTTCCAAGTCTCGGTGAGGTGGGTGCCCTGTCACCCCCAGACCTGATCCCAGCATCCCTGCCAAGAGCCCAGTTCTGGGGCACAAAGGAGCAAGGAGGGCACTGGCTGCTGGTCTAGGACCACCGCCCTAAAGTAGACAGGCTGCTCAGTCACCCCAATAAAGCCCATGGCCTCACACTGCCCCGGCACTGCCAGGAGCCAGGCCATTTCCTGAGGGTGGCCACAGGCAGACGTGGTCACAGGGCTGGTTGGAAAAGAGGCTGGATCCTGCTTTGCAGGCTCAAGGCCCCCGGGGCCAGGAGTTCAAGGTCCCAGGGGAGGGCAGCCTCTTTCGCTGCACCTTCCCGTCGTTTCCATCCGTGCGCGCTGGGCTTGGGGCAGCACCCAGCGCCCCATCGTGCCTCAGTTTACCCCAATGCCTGAAAAACACCTCCCGCCCGACGGAGGCATAACTGGCCACTTCACCCTGACGGCCCAGCCCACGCAAGCGACGGACGGGGTACCGGGCCAGCGGATGGCCGCACGGGCCCCCTCCCCCGACCCGTCTCTCCCGTCGCGGATAGCGGCAGGAATACCGCGAGAGTTCGCCCCCTCCCCCCCACAGTAAAACTGTCAAAGGTGGGAGGGGCGGGAGCGCGCATGTGCGCAGCGCGGCGCGCAGCCTGCGCCGCCCGGACCCCGCGCCCCGCGCCCCGGCCCGGCCCGGCCCCGGCCTCTGCCC
>NW_021703769.1:284192-301633 GCF_005190385.1 Monodon monoceros
GGAACCCCGCGCCGCGCCCCGCGCCCCGCGCCCCGCGCCGGCGTCGCGTCCCTGCCTCCTTCTTCTCCAGAAAAAGTCGCCATTTTGGTTCACTGCCTTTGGGCCCCCCCCTCCCCAGGCGCCCGGGATCGGCCCTTCCGGGGCCACGCCGGGCCCGCACCCGCCGCAGGTGACAGGTGGGTAGCGAGGCCAGCCCCCAGGTGTGCGTCCCCGGGCCGGCCTCATCCGCGCGCCCGGGCCCAGGCCGGGGTCCCGGGCCGAGCGGCCTGGGCCGCGGTCCCACCGCCAGCGTCGCCTGCGGTCAGCGCGAGGCGCTCCTATCCCCCCCCTCCAGAGGGTCCCACCTCTGCGATCCTGCTGGCCCCTCTGGGGAGGGGCGAGCCCTTTCTCCTCCTGGTGCGCGAGTCACAGGCCTTGAATGGAAGGGGAGTCTCTGCCTCCTAGGCCAGCCCTGGTCCCGGGGGCTCCCAACTCCGAATTCTTCACCCAAGCTGGAGGAAGGCTGGAAAGGTGGGGCTCAGCAGGTACCCACAGTAGCCTCTGCTGGGGTCAGAAGGGCGCTGGCATGTATCCTTGGAAGTATCAGTGTGAGGGCTTCCAGAGAAGTTTGTTTAGAGCGCTCTGGACCCGTACTGACCCCAGGCCCAGGATGTAGGCAGCCCCCTGACCATGGGCAGTGGCTGTCCCGATCTCTGATCTCAGTCTGCCCAGATGGCCTCTGGACCTCCTAGGCACAGCAGATCCCTCCTTTTCTCTCTGTTAGAAGTTAGGAGACTTCCCTGGCGGTCCAGTGGTTAAGACGCCACGGTTCCACTGCAGGGGGCACTGGTTCAGTCCCTGGTCGGGGAATGAAGATACCACATGCTGTGTGGCGCAGCCTTAAAAAAAAAAAAAAAGTTAGAAACCATCAGGGGAGGGGTAACCTGCCCACATTCCGCCCCCCTCTTCTTCTGTGGCCTTAAGCGTCCCTGTGGGAGGACCCAAAAGGGCTGAACTCAGAGTCGCCCCAGCTCTCAGAGCCTGGGGTCCCCCAGCAGAATGGGCCCACTGAAGCCCAGCCTCAGTCGGTGGAATGTTCTCTGTGACCAGGGGCCTGTCGTCTCTGGAGTGGCGCTGGTGGGCCTGTAGGTTGGGGACAGAGAGTCTCTGGAGGGTGGAGGTGAGGAGGTCAGCCAGGGGCAGAGTGGCCGAGGGATCCAGCATGGGGCATCCGTCTGGTTGGAGGGGCCCCGGCGGGAAACAAAGCAGGGCAGGGGGTCAGGGAGGGTGGCTCAGCTGGCACAGGGACCAGAGGCCGGTGCTGCAGGGTCCTTGGTCTGCTCCCCCTGGAGAGGGTGTGTACGCAGTTGGGGAGTGGGCTGGGGCCCTCAGTGCCCACCTTGGCCATCTTCCAACTGTGTCCTGAGGAGAAGGATGCGAGGGCACCCACCTGCGCCCCAGAGCGTGGCCTTGGGTCTGGGTGGGGCTGTGGGGGAAGGTGCTTCTAGGTGTGGGGCCAGCACAGCCTGTGAGCCGGCAGCCATGCTGGTGTCATAATTGGCCCCCGAGGGGTGTCACTGGCCTCCTCCCCTGGGGCACTCCGCCTCTCCTGGAGCCATCCCCAGCTAAGCGCCAGGTACCAGGTGCGTGAGAGATGCATGATTCTCTCGCTCTCTGGGATTGTGTCTCTGGAGGCAGGGAGCCCCCCGGAGCTGGTGAAGGCTTCAGGACAGGGCTAGATTCTTCCACGCTGATAGGGTTTTCTGGGTCATCCAGGGAGACTTTGGCTGAGCAGCCCCTCCCCTAAACTGGAACTCCCCCCCGCCCCCGCCCATCCACCCCTTCATCTGCTTTCCCTTGTGGCCAAAGACACAGGCGGGCAGGCTCCCCTTCCTCAGGCTGGAGAGTGGGCCTGTCTGGGGCAGGGTCGAGAGCGGCCCATTTCAAGTCCCGAGTTGGGCCCAGTGGACCTCACGGGCTGTCCGCTTGCTCTGCAGAGATGACCGATCCCTTTTGTGTTGGAGGAGGCCGCCGGCTCCCGGGGTCCAGCAAGAGTGGGCCTGGGAGGGATGGCGGCCGGAATGAGGTCCGACTTCCCATGCTTCACGACCCACCGAAGCTAGGTAAGAGGAGTCAGGGCAAGGTCGACTCCAGGTGGCCACGGGCACCAGCGCTGGGCGTGGGCCTCCCGGGATGTCCAGCTCCTGAGAGGGAGGAGAGGTCCACCCTGGGTGGGCCACGGCCTCCTGCCCCTCGTGCCTCATCCTGCCCCTCGTGCCTCAGTGCAGGGGAAGTGAGGCTCCTTGCAGGCGGGACCAGCCCCCTGGGTGGCAGACAAGGCTGCAGGGAATGCAGCCTCTGAGCCTTGGTGTGTCGTGTGCTGCAGGGCTGCCGGTAGGCCGGGGTGGGCCGACAGTGCCCAGCCAGGCCCCTCTCTGCTTTGACCCGGGAAGTCCAGCCAGCGACAGAACGGAAGGGAAGAAAAAGGGGCGTCCGAAAGCCGAGAACCAGGCGCTCCGAGACATTCCTGTGAGCTCCCCGAGGGCTGGGTGGGACTCTCACAGGGTCTGCCGGGGAGCCCACTGCCTTGGCAGGCTCGCCTGCTGCGTGTCCAGTGCCGAGCCCTCAGCCCAGATCCACTGGCTGCTCCGTGTGCGAGGGCTTCGAGAGACGGCCTGGGGCCCAGCGGGTGCTGTGCGGGGCTCCCACAGGCCTGGGGACAGTGCTGAGTCGGGGGCTGGGCAGCAGAGGCCTGGGTGGCTGCAGGGTCGACAGCCTGGCCTTTCCCACGCCCAGCTCTCCCTGATGAACCAGTGGAAAGATGAGTTCAAGGCGCACTCGAGGGTGAAGTGTCCAAACGCTGGGTGTTGGCTGGAGTTCCCCAGCATCTACGGGCTCAAGTACCACTACCAGCGGTGCCAAGGGGTAAGGGGCTGCGGCCTGGGGAAGGGGAGGCCTGGGGCCCACCCTGCCCTGGCTGTTGGCTTGGGGGTGTCCACGCCTGCCCTCTCCACCCAGGGTGCCATCTCAGAAAGGCTGACCTTTCCTTGCCCCTTCTGTGAGGCTGCATTCACCTCTAAGACCCAGCTGGAGAAGCATCGGATTTGGAACCACATGGACCGACCCCTGCCTGCCCCCAAGCCTGGGCCAGTGAGCCGGCCAGTCTCCGTCAGTCGGCCCGTTGGGGTCAGCAAGCCCATTGGAGTAAGCAAACCTGTCACAGTCAGCAAGCCCATCGGCATCACCAAGCCAGTGACGGTCAGCCGGCCCGTGCCGGTCACCAAGCCAGTGCCGGCCAGCAGGCCCGTGCCGGTCACCAAGCCAGTGTCGGCCAGCAGGCCCGTGCCGGTCACCAAGGCTGTGCCGGTCACTAGGCCTATATCAGTCACCAGGTCTGTGCCAATTGCCAAGCCAGTAACAGTCAACAAACCAGTGCCGGTCACCAAACCAGTGACCATCAACAAGCCGGTGTCTGTGACAAAGCTTGTGACAGTTACGAAACCCGTGCCAGTTGCGAAGCCGGTGACGGTCAGCAGGCCCATTGTGGTCAGTAAGCCGGTGACGGTCAGCAGGCCCATTGCCATCAGCAGACACACGCCGCCCTGCAAGATGGTGCTGCTGACCAAGTCTGAGAACAGAGCTCCTCGGGCCGCGGGGAGGAGCAGCGGTAAGAAAAGGTATGGGGACTCCTGCTGGGTGGGGTTGGGTGTCCCCGGCTGCAGCTCAGGGGTAACAGGGCCCAGAGCGGGCCCTCCCGCCCCTTACCTCCCTGCTCTCTGCAGGGCCGCAGACGGCCTGGATGCCTGCCCCCTCCCGCCCAAGCAGGCGAGGCCGGAGAACGGCGAGTACGGCCCGTCCACCACAGACCAGAGCTCAGCCTTCCAGCTGAGCACAGACCCCAGCAGCAGCCCCCTTTCTCTGGGCAGCAGAGCCTTGGGGGGCAAGGAGGTGCCAAGGGCCACGGGCCCCGTGTCCCCGCCTGAGGAGGGTGCGGAGCGCACGAAGCACAGTAAGACGAGAGCAGGGGGCGGCAGCAGGGCGGGGGCAGCAGCCAGCCGGCCCGAGCCTCCCAATGGTTATTTGACCAGAGCCTTGTCCTCTGTGTTCTCTCCCCCGAGTCAGGAAGGAAACAGAAGACACCCAAGAAGTTTACGGGTGAGCAGCCCTCCATCTCAGGGACTTTCGGACTCAAAGGTGAGGCCTGGACCAGCCGGGCACCTGTGGGGCCAAGCACACGCGGCGGCCGCGCCCTCAGCCTGCACCTGCCCCTCCCGCGTGCGCGCGTAGGCCTGGCCAAGGCGGAGGACAAAGCCCGTATCCACCGCGCCAAGAAGCAGGAGGGGCCGGTCCCTGAGGAGGTGCGGAAGAGGGGGCCAGCCCCCACCAGCGCTGTCAGCAAGGAGGTGTCGGCCCCCGGGGCCCACCCAGCCCCAGGTGGGAGCTGCCGGGGGGCGGGGCACAGGCCGGGTCTTGAGGGTGGGGCGGATCCCGAGCCGCGGGGACGGGGGCCAAGCATGGACCCTGGGTTCTGTGCTTGGCGTCCAGGGCATCTGGGAGCTCCTGCCTGCCCCTGAGGCCCTGGCCCTGCTCCACAGGTGGCCCTGAGGAGCAGTGGCAACGGGCCATCCACGAACGGGGGGAGGCCGTCTGCCCCACCTGCAACGTGGTCACCCGAAAGACCCTCGTGGGGCTCAAGAAGCACATGGAAGTGTGTCAGAAGGTGAGGCTGCCCCCGTGCCTGGGAGGGGAGGCGCCCCAGGGCCGGCCTCTCACACGCATGCCCGTCTGCAGCTGCAGGATGCGCTTAAGTGCGAGCACTGCCGGAAGCAGTTCAAGTCCAAGGCGGGCCTCAACTACCACACCATGGCGGAGCACAGCGCCAAGGTTTGCCGCTGGTCTGCCCCCGCGCCTGCCCGGCTCTCGCTGCTGGCCTCCCGCTAGCAGGGCTTAGTGGCTCCCGTGCCTGGCTAGGGACGTCCGCGGCCGCAGCCCCTGGGCAGGGGCGGGGCCCTGTGGTGGCGGGGGGCACTGAAGCTGGCCTGCCCTGCAGCCCTGTGACGCCGAGGCCTCGGAGGCGGGCGAGCGCGAGGAGCGGGAGTGGCTGCGGAAGGTGCTGAAGCAGGTGGGGCGGCTGCGCTGCCCCCAGGAGGTCAGTGGGCCGCGCGGGTGCGGGCGCCAGGCGGGATGGGGCCCGCCGCTCTCCGGCCACTCACCTGCCCCCGGAACCCCAGGGCTGCGGGGCCGCCTTCTCTAGCCTCATGGGCTACCAGTACCACCAGCGACGCTGCGGGAAGCCGCCCTGCGAGGTGGAGACCCCTTCCTTCCCCTGCACCCACTGCGGCAAGACCTACCGCTCCAAGGCCGGCCACGACTACCACGTGCGCTCGGAGCACGCGGCCCCGGTGAGCGGCCCACAGCCCGGCCTCCTGTCCCTCGGGCACCAGGCAGGCGCGCCCGTGTGCTGCCTGCCACGTGTGCTCTGCCTTCCCTCCCAGGGGCCCACGTGCGTCGTGGGTCGGGGGGAGTGAGCCTGGGGTGGGCTCCCGTGTCCCCCGTGCGCTTGCTCATACGTGCTCTCTGTGGCTCATCCGGCCTCCCCCTCCCCACCCCCGCAGCCCCCCGAGGAGCCTGCGGACAAGGCCCCCGAGGCTGAGGACCTGTTGGGTGTCGAACGGACCCCCAGCGGCCGCATCCGCCGCACGTCGGCCCAGGTCGCTGTGTTCCACCTGCAGGAGATCGCGGAGGACGAGCTGGCCCGAGACTGGACCAAGCGGCGCATGAAGGACGACCTGGTACCCGAGACTGCGCGGGTGAGCCCAGCCTCCCAGTCTCTGAGCCTGAGCCCCCGTGACCTGGGAGGGCGTGGTTGAGGGCTTTGTCAGCTCAGCAGGGAGCGTCTGGGTCACCTCCAGCCCAAGCTCCGAGCTCACCCTGGCACCCGCCCACGTCTGCAGCTCAACTACACGCGGCCCGGCCTTCCTGTGCTGAACCCCCGGCTGCTGGAGGAGTGGAAGAACGAGGTCAAGGAGAAGGGCCACGTCAACTGCCCCAATGATGTGAGCCAGGGAGGCTGGGAAGGCATGGGAACGCTGGGACTCAGGATGGAGGGCCCAGGGCTGGCCTTGGGGGGAGCCCTCCACGTGGCCCCTGAAGGGTCCTCAGACGGAGCCTCACAGGCAGAGGGGCCTTGACCTCAGCCCTAGCGGCCCAGCCTGCCCACACCCCTGGGCAGGGGTGACTCCTGGGATCAAGTCCCCCCGCTTGCCCCAGATGGGCCCCGGGTCCCCCGGGCTGGGCAAGGGGTGCACACTGGTGGGGGGGCACCTGCCGGAGGGCCCGCCCCCACGGTCGCCTCCTGCCCCCAGTGCTGCGAAGCCATCTACTCCAGCGTGTCCGGCCTCAAGGCCCATCTGGCCAGCTGCAGCAAGGTCAGTGTCCAGGCCCTCCCGGCGGCCAGGCGTGCGTGCTTGGTGCTCCCAGCTGCCCCCCAGGGGTCCGCACACACCGGGTGTGCGCCCCTGCCCCTGTGGGGCCAGGGCCAGCGCAGCCCAGGACGCTCGCCGCCTCCAGCCCCAGCATCACTCACTCAGTCTTGGGTGGTTCTGCCTATGGGGGCTCCTCGTCTGTGCTGGGACAGCCCGACCTGGGCTTGGGGTAAGGGCCCTTGGCAAAGGGCTGCGACCCTTCCCAGGAGCACCTGCCTCTTCTCACCCTCTCCTTGCTTCCCACCTCCCCTGCAGTGGGGACACCTTGGTGGTCCTGCCACAGAGTGGCCTCGTGGGTCCCCAGAGCACACCTGTCAGGCACCCATCCAGATAAGCCACACAGGTTGGGGTGGTCCTGGCTGCATCTGGGTACTTCTGGTCCTCCAAGGGCCAGTGGTAGGGGCCAACCTCCAGGGGCTGGACTGCCCTGTGCCTTCCAGGGGGACCACCTGGTGGGGAAGTACTGCTGTCTGCTGTGTCCCAAGGAGTTTAGCTCCGAGAGTGGCGTCAAGTACCACATCCTCAAGGCCCACGCGGAGGTGCGTCAGGGACAGGGGCCTGGTGGGAGAGCCCTGCTGGGCCTGCGGCTGGATGCGCTGGCCCCATGGAGGGGGCCGGGAAGGGCAGGGGCGTCAGGGTGACGGCTCTTCACTTGAGCGAGTGGGCAACGTTGAGGAATCTGCTGGTTTCTCTTCAGAGCAGCCTCCGGCTTCCCTAGAGAAGCTTGGGTGTCCCCAGGCCCCGGGTCCCCTGCCGCCTCGCCCTCCAGGGTCCTGGGCCCCAGGGTTTCCATCGCTGCTTCTCTCCCCCAGAACTGGTTCCGCACTTCGGCAGACCCGCCTCCCAGACACAAGGGCCCAGACTCCCTGGTGCCCAGAAAGGAGAAGAGTCCGGCTGGCGGGAAGAAGCGGGGCCGCAAGCCCAAGGAGCGACCCCCTGATGATCCAGTCCCTGGGACGCCTCCCCACCGGGACGACTGGCCCGCAGGAGGCAGAGACAAGGGGGCCCGGGGCTCTGCTGGCCGGAAGGTGGGAGCCGGCAAGGCGCCCGAGAAGTGAGTTTGCAGCCTGGCAGGTGGGTGGGGCCCGGCCCCCTCTGTCCAGGGTGGGGCTCCAGAGCCTCCTGCCCTCCAGGCCTCCACCCCCCACCCCTGCCTGTTCATCTGTCCAGCGGGGGCGGCCAGCCCTCTCCCCTCCCCGAGGGTGGCCCTGCCCCACGCGGGCTGCCGCAGGGCACCTTGGGCAGGGGCTCCCGGGAGGGCCAGGGCAGCTGCAGAAGTGCAATAGTCTGGAGGGACCTTCGCGGGCCGGCAAGAGGACGGGCTGCAGCCTGGGCTTCGGTGCTGGGGCGGCACGGAGCAGGCAGGCGGCCTCTGGTCCTCGGCGTGTGAGCTCCGCGCCCCATCGGGGGTCCCTGGTGACCCGTGGTTCTGGGCTGATGAGGGTACCTGAGCAGCCTCACCTCGTGACCCGACACTGGAACCCCAGCACCCCCCAGCTACCTCCCAGGACAGACCCCAAGTCTGACAGCTGCCATGCTGACCTGCCCGCCCCACCGCACCCCACCCCACCCCCACCCCGCCGTCTTTTGGTTCCTGCACTTCTGCTCTCTACCTCTCCAGGCCCACCCTCCCCTGCGGTGCAGCCCCTGCTGCGCTCGGGCCCTGCCCCACTGGCCCGTGTCCATCGTGGTGGCAGAGGCAGCCCTGCTCCACCGTCCCCAGTCGTGCTCCCCACTCGGGGCCAGGCAGAGGCTCTGCTTCTGCAACTGCAGGGCTGTAGGGCAGGGGCCATGTGAAGTGAGCTCTGGCCTCAGCCTCCAGCTTCGCTAATGCCGCTGGCCTGAGTCGGGTAGCCTGATGGGTTTAGGGATGGGCCAGTCTGGGTTCCGGGGTCACCTGGGGCCCACGGGCATGAGTGGCAGGGGCCTGGGGCCTGGCTCGAGTAGTGACCACTGTGGGAAGCAGCCTCTCTTGCTGGCCTGGGTTGGCCTGTGGCCAAGCTCCCGTGGGAGCCTCCTTCCCCCTTTTTTAGCTGCTCCTTCGTTTCTGGTTGTGTGGCCTTTTGATGTGAGAGCCGAAGGCCCCAGGGGGAGCTTGGCCAAGGTCATAGTAGGTTGGTGGCAGCTCCAGGGCTCTGTCTCGGCTCTCTTTGGTGCCCTGAAGGCAGCGAGGTCTGTAGGTTGGGTCAGGTGGAGTCCAGGGCTCCCTGAAGATGCAGCCATGTGGTTTCTGACCTCCTGCCTGGGCCCCACCTTCCAACCATGGCGTCGCTGGGACAGGGAGGATGCTCGGAGCTGCTGGGTTCGGATGGAGGCTCTTTTCCACTGGGGGGTGGGGGAGGGCTGAGGGCTCGGCCTTGCCGACCCCGGACGATGTGAATCTTGATGTTTGCCCGTGTGCGTGTGTCTCCTGGGTGTAGTGGATGCCAGTCTTGTTGCTGTGACAAGTAACAAACCTTTTTTTTAATTCTGTTTTTTATATGAAAACTCACAACAATCTGACATTTTGGTGCTAAGGGTTTCCTGGTGCCGACGGTGGATCTGGGGGCTGGGCTGGGGTCCCTCTCCTGCTCAGGGAGGCGGTGCTGACTGGGCACCCCTCTGCCCCCCAGCTCCTGTCCTCCTCCAGTCCCTGGAGAGGAGGGGCTCCAATCTGGGCTCAGCTCTCCTCACCCCGCACTAGGGAGACAGTTTCCAGGAGGGCTTTGGGGCCGAGGCACCATGCTGCCCGTCTCCGGCTTCTTCCTTCAGCCAGAGTGCTCTGACCCCGGGCAGTCCTGGCCTGATGTGCTAGGGAGGGGGTGTGGAGACATGGACTCCCCCCCACTCACACGCACCTGATCTGATCAGGGGGTAGAGGCCTGGGCAGGTGCAGGTAATCCAGCGTCAAAGGCTGAGGCAAGCAGCATGACTTCGGGGCAGGGGGGCTTTCTTTCCTGTGTTCCTGGGTGTCACTGGGGTACAGCTGGTGGAGGTGGAGGTGGGTCGGGCAGCCACTGCAGGGGCAGCTGCCGGGGGGGAGGGTGGGGAGCAGGCACTGATGGGAGCCCCACGCGCACTTTGTCCTTGTCACCAATGGTTGGAGGAGGTTGGACCTCAACACCTCTGCTGGGGATAGCTGCCTGCCCCGGCCTCTCAGGTACTTGGCCCTTGGGGAGTGGGGGCTGGTTTTGGCTGGGGGATGCGTTTCATTGTCACCCCCGAAAGTCCACGTGTGGTCCCTGGCGTGGGAGCCCCACCAGATATGTGGGAAGAGGTGGGGTCCTGGGTAACTTGATGTTTAGCACTTTAACCCCCTTCTTTGTCTTTAAGGTGGGCGTGGGGACTGCGGCCAAAAGTGGCGCTGGGTTGGACCCCTCTCTCTCCCCTCTTCCCTCCCGGCTTCCATGCTCTGGCTGGTGGGTGGCAGCAGCAAGCCGGTCCTCAGAGCCCTCCTCCTACGGTGGCAGAGCCCTGGGTGCCTCAGCAAGATCTGCCCACTTCCCACTCTGGTGGGAGTGCAGCCAGGTAGCCTTGACTGACACCTTCAATGAGAGGGGCTGAGCGGCAGACGCCCCCCTCATGCAGTGGGTGTGGACCCTGCCTGAGACCCCAAACCCAGGGCACAGTGTCAGGTCCCTTTCTGAAGATCTACCTCTGGCCCAGCCCACCCCCCTTGCCCTGAGAACAGGAAAGGGTCGACTCAAGGGACCGACACGTCACGCGAAAATAGGATGCACTTTTCTGCTCACGCAAGGACAGATGAGTGTCCCCTGGTGTGACTGGTGGCCCTCCCAGTCGTAGGCCCCTCCTGTCCCTCTGGTTTGGAAGGGAAAGAGTGGGTGCACCCTGACCTGTAGAGGGGAGGGCTGTCCCGGTGTGTCCCCCTGGGTGGGCCCCAGGCGGCTGTCCTGGAGGCCTGGGGTTTCGGGGGCAGCCAGCACCTCCCGCCTGGCAGCCACACATCCTGTACTTGGGGTTTCTCGGTTTGGGTGTTTTTGATGCCAGTTCTCCGTAATAAGTGCATTTCGAAAGAGAGGTTCCGGCTATCAACTTGTAACCATATATATACGTATATATTCTATCTACAAAGTGTTTATTTGCAAGATGTTTTGACGGTGAGCTCGGGCCCCGCCCGCCTTGTGACCATCTGTCCCCGGTCCTCGTCCCCGCCCCCCGGCCCCAAGTGGCACGGGGGCGGGCCATCAACTGTATGTATTAAAAATGACTGTATCAAATAAATGTTTATTGATTTTTTTCCAGGGGTTTTGTGCAGCTGAGTTTGTGGTAAAGCGCGGGTGGGGGGCCTTCCCCGCACTCGCGCCGCGCGGCCTCGTGGGGCTTCTGGTTTGCGGGGCGCGCGCGTCCTGGTGGGACTTGTAGTCAGCGGGGCGCGCGCAGCCTGATGGGAGTTGTAGTCCGGGGGCGCGCTGGCGGGCGCCTGGGGCCGGGCCCCGAACCACAGCTTCCGACAGCCTGCGCGGCCGGCCCCCGAGCCCCGCCCAGCCCGCGGAGAGGCCCCCGAGCTCATGGCTGCGCTCCCGGCCTCAGCTGAAGCCCCCCGCCCGGTGCCGCCGCCCCCAGCGGCTGGAGACGAGCCAGACCAGCTGGAGGGGAAGAGCGAGGACCGGTAGGCGCGGCGCGCCCCTCGCGTCTCGTGGTGGGGGCGGCTCCGGGAGCCGAGCCTGGACCAGCGGAGGGTCCTCGGGGCCTGGCGGTGGCGGGCCCTCGCGGACGGCCGCGGGAAGGGGCCCGTGGGCAGGGCCCGCGTGGGGCCTCGGTCTGTCTCGAGCAGACGGGGTGCCGGGCCAGCGAGCACCCGGGCTGGACTGTGCGCCCGCCGGATGCTCCCAGGTGGTCAGTGCGTTCCGGGAGCCTCACGGACTCGGCCTGCCCCACTCGAGGGCCAGAGGTCGTGATGCTGGGCGGCGCGGTGCTCAGTGCCTTCCGACTGCCGGCCAGACGCCGGGGGAGGGGACCCTGGAGGCTCTGGGGGCTTTGCAGGCAGGGAAGTGGTGGGAGCCGCTGTCACCTGGTTGGGGGGGGCGGCTTCCGCTGTCAGCCTCGGGCTAGGCCCCAGGGGGTGACGGCCAAGCGGCCCTCGGGCGAGGGCTGGCTCCTCACTTCTGGATCTGAACCGTCCCTGGGCCAGGGCCAGCGTTGGCCCCAGGCTGGGGCCAAAGGAAACTTTTCCAGCCAGGTGCCTGTTCCTGGGACGTGCCGCGGCCTGGACTGCTTGGGACTGTCTGGGTGCTGCCAGCAGAGCCGCTGGGCGGGCGGGGAGAGGGGTCGCAGGGGCGAGATGCCGGCAGGAAGAGGCTCCCTGGGCCTGGAGGAGCATCTTGTGTTCCTCTAGGCTCACCCCCTCCTGGGGAGCAGTGACTCCGAGCCTGGCTCAGGGTGATAGCGGGGAAGAGGGAGGACCTGAGTCTGTGACACTTGTTAGTTCCAGGGAATCTGATGTAGCCTGAGACCAGATAAGCTCTTGAGAAGAACACTCCCTGCAGACACAGAACGGTGGCAGCAGCCGTCTGGCTCTGCCCCGTGCACAGACCGCGTAGTGGGCATGGGTGCCCCTCACGGGGCTGGGGCGGCAGTGGTCTTCCTCTCTTCGGAGCGTGGTCCTCAGGGGACAGGAGGGGAGCCAGGGCCCATGGGGTGGCCCTGGAGCTGCCTCTGGACGTCACAGGGGAATCGCTCCCGTCACACCCTGCCTTCTCTGCGATGTTCCTCAAGCATGTGCCCTCCCCCTTCCCGCCTCCCCAGCAGTCCCTGCGCGGCCCGAGGGGGCCAGAGCTGGCTCTGGTCAGTGTCCGGGTGTCTGTGCAGATGCCTTCAAACCGAGGCTCTCCCCGCCCGACCATGGCTCCGGCTTCGCCTTCCGCATCACCGTGGCTGCACGATGTGGTCTGGTCGGCCTACCTTGCCGTGGCTTCTTGTGTGTCTGTCCCTCCGGAAGGTCAGTCCGGTGAGGACGGGGACCTCGGCCTACCTTTGCACTGGACATGCTGGTGGACAAGTGAGCACCTCGCAGTGGTGACAGGGTACCCCCCTCGGGCTGTCCCTTGGTGAGGTCCGGGTGGGCACGGGTCTGGGGGCTGCCGCTGGGCGACTGGAAGGAAGCCTGCTGGACTCGCCTAGAGCAGCGGGGAAGGGGGGGGGGGTCCCACAGGGGGATTTCCAATGGGTGGGGTGGGGACAGTACAAGTTCCTGGAGCCTGTTGCACCCCTTTAGGGCTGCAGCCCCCCCAGTCCCCCAGTTCTCTCCCTGCTCTGAGAAAGCTGCCCTGATTTCCCTGTCCCTGAGCCAGTCTGGGGCGGCCCCGCCCACCCAGGCCAGGCCCCAGCGGGCCAGCTCCTCCCTCCTGCTTCTGGCTTCATTTGACTCACTCCCCCGGGAAACTTTCCTAAAGCAGGACAGGGCATCAGGGCTCCTCAGCCCCGAGCCTGAGTGCGCCTGAGTGCGGTGGGCAGGGCCGCAGCAGGAGGGAGCAGCTACCGCGGGGCAGGCCTGTTACCCTGAGGCAGCGCCCCGGAGGGGCCCCCTTCAGTGTGCGGACCCCAAGTGAAACTCTTTCTCCCCTGAGCCCCCGCCAGCCGTCTCCACTTTGATGCTGTCGGAAGCCGACTAGAAAAGCTGGTGTGTGGGCTGGATTAATCACAGGGAGGGGGCCAGGGACCTGGGACGGCAGTGAATACTGCAGCCGCCCACCCGAGGGCCTGCTCTGCCTCCTGCTGCCAGACTGGGGCGTGGCTGTGTCCCCAGCTGAGCGCTGAGCACGGGTGGCCTTGGGGGAAGTGCTGGAGCCTTCGTGGAGGGTGGGGGGGCGGGCAGTTATTCTCGGAGGAGGCCTCAGCAGGGTAGAGTTTCAGGTTGTTTATGCCTCTCGGAGGCACCTGGGGGCAGGGGTGCTCAGCTCAGCTCCGCTGCTCGCTGACAGCTTGGCGGCTGAGAGACACCTCCGATTTCCCTGTCCCGCTGGTGGGGTGCGGGGGTGGGCCCTGCCGTCCCCGGCAGCCCAGAGGTCTGGAGCTTTCTCCAGGCCGTTCTGGACGAGGGGGGCACGGTGGTCCTCAGCCAGCCCTGGGTGGGCAGTGTGCCAGCCTGAGCACAGGAGGGGCGGTTCATACCCAACGCTGGCCTGAGGTCCGCCTGGCTGCTCTCGGCAGCTCAGTGCTATTAATATCAGACCAGCGCACAACCCCCAGCCGGGTGATCCTCTTAGGTGGCCGGCGCTGAGTGCTGTTGCTTCGGCACGGGCTCCTGGGGCCTCTCACCTGTTGGCCCCCCGCCCCCCAGGGGACAGCCTCTGCCCGCCAGGGCCTGGACCCCACTTCAGCCTCTCACCTGCTGTGCTGCCCACCCATGGAGGAGCAGTTCAGGGGGCTCCTGAGCTGTCCTGGGGGGCTGCCAGGGCTCTAAGAGGCAGTGCGGCGGTGCCCTGCACGCACTTGGGATCACCCTGGTGCCCCGGTTTCCCCTGTGTCCTGGCCATGAGCAGCCCCCAGGCTTACCCTGGCATCAGGGTCTCGGGGTGCTGGGCCCTTGGAGCAGAAGGCAGGTGAGTGGCTGGCCTGCTGTCTTCTGGTGAGGCTGCCCATCTTCGCTGCGTCTCGGCCACCCCCAGCCCCGGGTGCCGTGTCTAGTGCACATCAGGGCGGAGACGGGCCGGGTGCTCTTGGGACCGGCTGCCGGCTTTGCTTGGGGCTCTCAGTTACCAGCCGACGCGTGTCCATGTGGCTCATAACCCTTTGGTGGACTGCCTTTTGTCCTTGTGGTTGGCAGCACCCTGTCCATCCGTGAGCAGGGAGGTGAAGGCTCTCCCATGTCACGGTTTGTCCTATTGTGAAAACGGGGTGAGGCTTGCTCTGAGGGCACAGTGAGTTTGTCCTCGGCTTTGAGAGAGAGCCGGGCTTCTGGAGGAGGCAGTGGAGCTGGACTTGGTTGCAGAACTGGCCTGATGCCGTCAGGCCTATTGCAAGCCCTCGGCCGGGCGGATTTCTGGCAAGGTCATCCCTGGCTAACCTTGGGATCTTCCCTGAGGAGGTGTCTGTCCCGGGCTGTCCGCACCACAGGCCTTGGAAGTCATCCGTGGTAGTGGCCGTCGTCACCTCAGTAGGACAAGGGTCAGTCACAGAGAGGGGTGAGGGCTCCTGCTGGAGAGGCCAGGGCACCAGCCTGGGGTGAAAAGCAGGGGGGCGGCAGCAGCGCCAGCCCAGGCCTCCCATCCCACATCGGCCCCGCGAGGCCGTCTGGCTGTCCGTGAGCGTGCTGGGCACAAGGGCGGGTTTGCTGGGGCACTGAGGCCCTGCTCCTTTGCAAACCAGGTTTTCTGTGTTGGCTTTTCCTCCCCGGGTAGGAGGCACAGACTGGACATTTTCCTCTGGGGCTGTGCGAAGCTGCCCTCCCCGTCTATATGCTGTCGGTCATCTCCAGGGTCTGTGGGTCGCTTGCGGGGAGGGCAGCTGTGTGTGAGCCCTGGGGGCCCCGTGCTTGCTGTTGGGGGATGAGCGCGTCCAGGGGAACGGCCAGCGCTGCCCTCCGGCTGGGGCTTGAAGACACCACTGCTTGTGCTCCGTCTATCTCCTGCTTGGCTGAGTGAGGCATCAAGTGAGCTGTCACTGCCCCGTCATCTGGGTGTCCCACTGTGTTGTTGGCTCCACGGACGAGTAATTGCTACTTCCAGAGGCAACACAGGCAGCCAGTGATTCCCGGGGCTTGCTCCCCACGCCGTCCCAGTGACGGAGGACCGAGGCGGCCCGGTGCTGTCTGTCCCCCGGACGGTGCTGCACGCCTCCTGTCACATCCGATGGCCGGCTTTCCTGCTGCGTAACTTGTGCTGACACGGCCCTCTGTGCCCTCGAGAGCTGCTGGTGTGGCTCATCACGTGTTAGGCCTGAGCTAATTCCTTCCACTGATCCCCCCCGCCCCCCCCCCACCCCACACATGTGTGCACACAGGCGCCGTCCTCCTGGCTCTTGGCAACGCTGGGTGTGCTGGGAGCACCGCACAGCTGGAGACGCCAGTGTTCCTGGCGGGGGATGCTCGGGCCACCCTGAGCAGGCCAGTTTCACAGCACCCTGTGCCCTGGCCATGACAGCAGAGGCTGTAGCGGTGACAGCGAGCTTCAAGGACAGGTGGCCGTCTCTGTGCACGAATCTCACAGGCTCACGCTAGCTTTTACGGTTCGGGGAGCTTTGCCTCGAGGATGCCTTCCGTGTGTGGCTCCTCCTCAGGTTCCCGCCCGCGTCCCGAGCAGCATCCATCCCTGGGGCTCCAGCCGCGGGTGGACACACATCCTGCCGGGGTTGTCCGGTGCACCCCCAGGTTCCCGGTACTTTCTTCCTGCCTAGACGATCAGCTTGCCTTCGGAGTCTCTGCGGCGGGTCTGCCAGCTGACGCTGTGGGCAGTCTCTCTCTCAGGCGGTGGTGGAAGTGCCTTCTTCCTAAGCTGGTCCTGCCCCCGGGGCCACCTTCACACTGAGTCTGCGTCCCAGCCTCTCAGCATAGACCGAGCCGGCATCGGGCAGACGCTGCCTCTCGTAGGGCCCTCAGCCGAGCTTCCCCAGCTGTCCCTGAAGGCTTTGAGGCCTTGAGGCCTTGAGGCCCTGGGCCAGTCATCACTTCCATGCCTTTTAGGGGTATAAACCTACAGAGAAGTCAGCACAGCCCTGCTCAAGTGGCGTGGCACGGCAAGAGCAGGCACAGATGGCGTCTGCGTCTCCCAGGCGGGTTCCCGCCTTGTGCACAGCCTCTGGGGGCCTCCGCCCTTCAGCAGGGCGCCCCGGGTCTCCCTCCCTGTCCGTCCACACCACCGCCGGCCCATCCCTTTTGTCAGCGGCCTCTGTCTCTGGAGCCCCTCTCCCTGCGTGTCCTGCAGGGTGGCACAAAACTAGAGGGCCGCCCAGAGTGTGTCTGGGGAGAGGACACAGTCCTCGACAGGGTCTTGACTGGCCTTGGCGTGCCCACCTCTCATCTCCTGGGGGAAAGGGGGCCCTCGTGGCCCTGCTGAGGCCCGGTCCATGTGGGAGGAAGAGCTGGGCCCGGTCAGCGCTCCCCTTGTGTCCTCCTTTGCCACCTGCCGTCCCTCTGGATTTGTGGACGGTGGCAGTCTGAGGCCCCGGGCCCAGTGGACGGGCTGCAGCCAGGTGTGCTGTGTCCTGCCATGAGCCCGCTCACCTTGGCCATGCCCACGTGCCTGCGTGAAGGCACCATGTGGACCAGTCACGCCAGGCCCAGCGTGGGGTGGCAGGGCGGGTGGTGGCCCTGGGCCAAGGCAAGCGTGCCCCCGCCCCCCACAGCAGCAGCGGCAGCAGCAACGCGGAGTCCTTGGACAGGCTTCTCCCACCTGTGGGCGCCGGGCGCTCGCCCCGGAAGCGCACCACCAGCCAGTGCAAGTCTGAGCCGCCCCTGCTGCGCACCAGCAAGCGCACCATCTACACAGCAGGGCGGCCGCCCTGGTACAACGAGCACGGCACCCAGTCCAAGGAGGCCTTCGCCATCGGTGAGCGTGGCTGTGGTGTGTGGGTGGGCCGAGGCCGCCGCCCACCCAGACCCCCGAGTGGGCGGGTCAGGCAGAACCCACCGCCATGCCCCAGCCGGTGTTTCCGTGATCCGCGCTGCTCGGGCCCCTCGGTCCAGGTCAGCCCGGGGTGGAGGCAGCGTTGGGTGGCGGGCACCACTGGGACCCATTTGTGAAGCTGACCTGGGCCGCTCCGCTCAGGGTCTCTCTGACCCTCCGCACAGGCCTGGGGGGAGGCAGTGCTTCTGGGAAGACCACTGTGGCCAGAATGATCATCGAGGCCCTGGACGTGCCCTGGGTGGTCTTGCTGTCCATGGATTCCTTCTACAAGGTAAGGGAGTCCTCCATGAGCAGCTGCCTCCACGAGGTCCATGGCTCCTGCCCTGGCCTGGGGCCTGAGCCCGTGGCTGCTTCTCCTTCCGTTGCTGCTCCTTCCCCCGTAGGTGCTCCTCCCCCCGCAGATGCTCCTCCCCCC
>NW_021703769.1:301733-376850 GCF_005190385.1 Monodon monoceros
GCGCCTTTCCCCCCCCCGCCGTGCCTCCCCCCCCCGCAGAGGCTCCTCCCCCCGCAGGTGCCCCTCCCCCCCCAGGGGCCCCCCCCCCCCCCGCAGATGCTCCTCCCCTTGCAGGTGCTCACCAGGCAGCAGCAGGAGCAGGCCGCCCACAACAACTTCAACTTCGACCACCCAGATGCCTTTGATTTTGACCTCATCATCTCCACCCTCAAGAAGCTGAAGCAAGGCAAGAGTGTCAAGGTGCCCATCTACGACTTCACTACCCACAGCCGGAAGAAGGACTGGGTATATATGCCCTTGGGCCCAGCTGCACGGGGCTGGCGCAGGGGCCTCGGGGCCGCCTCAACACACACGGTTCCTTTGCAGAAGACGCTCTACGGTGCAAACGTCATCATTTTCGAGGGCATCATGGCCTTTGCTGACAAGACACTGCTGGAGGTGAGGATGGGTTCCAGGACGGATGGCCTGGCTCCCTGATCCTCCCGTGGGACTCCCCTTACACTTGCCTGCATCTCTGTCCCGTGCCGTAGCCCCAGAGTTGGGTGAGGAGCAGCCTTGGCTCCTGAATCTCACCCCCCGAGTCAGGGCTTCGGCTGCTCTTCTCTGGGGTCCACGTGGCTGCCGGGGTCAGAGCGATGTTGGTGGGTGTGGGTTCACCTGTGGGTGTGCATGTGTGTATTCTTGCCTGGGAGGGAGCCAGCCTCCTGCATCTGCACTGCTTGTGAGGACATCCTCTCCCCTGGGAGGCTCTGGGCAGCTGCCCCAGGTGTGACCCACTCCGGGCCAGGCCTTGGGAGCCACCTTCCCCACCCTGCTGGGGCCCGAGGGGGCAGAGCCGGCTACACCCTTGTCCTTGCTCCTTCGCTGGTCCGGAGTGTGAGTGTGCTCAGGCCCCAGGAACCCCACTGCTCGCCACGCCCGCACACGCTCAACACTCCACGTGCAATGCACACCCGCCCCCCCACGCAGCCACACCACACGCTCCCCCTGCCCCCGCCCCATCCAGACCCGAACGGTGCCGCGCAGGCCTGGTCTGCTCCTGGGCCCACACGCAGACCAGATGTCTCTGCCAGAGGCCGTCCCCTGGTGCTCACTCTGGTCCTGCTGGTGACAGGGCCTTGGAGCCTCTTGTGTCAGGCCCTCTTCAGCAACTCACTCTCCCCGTCCAGCTCCTGGACATGAAAATCTTCGTGGACACGGACTCTGACATCCGCCTCGTGCGGCGGCTGCGCCGTGACATTAGCGAGCGGGGCCGGGACATCGAGGGTGTCATCAAGCAGTACAACAAGTTTGTGAAGCCCGCCTTCGATCAGTACATCCAGCCCACCATGCGCGTGGCGGACATCGTGGTGCCCCGGGGTGAGCCTGCGGCCCACCTTGGCGGGGGAGGGCGGGGGCGGGCAAGGCCGGACCTCACCCTCCCTCCTGTCCCGGCCCAGGGAGTGGGAACACGGTGGCCATCGATCTGATCGTGCAGCACGTGCACAGCCAGCTAGAAGAGGTGAGCCGGCGCCCGGGCTCCCGCGGCCCCGCCAGCCCCGCTCCCCACTGCCACCGCCCACGGCCACCTGCCTGGGCGGCGCCCACGTTTACTGCCCCGTCGTGTGCCGGCCAGAGGCAGCTGGGCTCCCTGAGGGACCTTGGGGCACGGAGTATCTCCAGCGCCCCCAGCCTGAGCTGGGCCTCGCACGGAAGGGTGCACTCCTGTCCCTCCAAACCCTTTTGGGCCACCGTTGGTTTCTGGTGCTGAGTCCCACGTCCTGAGCATCCTAGGAGGTCACACACCCCGGGCCGGCCGAGGGCGCCGCCCACCCCTCGGTCAGGCTTCACGATGGGGTGCTCGGGGCCTGCGGAACAGAGCCCCAAGGGTCCTGGCTCTGACAGCCCAGCCCAGAGGTGCCTACGCCAGAGGCCACAGGGAGCTGGCCCCCTCCCATGGCAGGCAGCCCCCTGGGACTCTCCCGCTACGGGGCTGCGGTGTGTCTGTTCCTGGGTGGGGGTGGCCTGGCTGGCTGAGGCACACGGTGGCGACAGGCCGTGCCGTCCGGTGACTTTGAGGTGAGCAGTGCTGCTATCACTGATGCCCCACCCCATTCCCTTGTGTCTCCCTGTGTCGCTGCCGCAGCGTGAGCTCAGTGTCAGGTAAGACTTCCCACACCTGTCTGCACAGACGGAGGCATTTCCAACATCCACAGGGAGCTCGGAGTCTGGGTTGTCACCCAGGCAGGCAGCGAGGTCCCCTCCCACCATGCCCACCCCCTGTGGTGGACCCACCCCCGGCACAGAAGGAGTGGTGTGGTGGCCGCCACACCGCTTCTACCTGCCCTTGCCAGTAGTCAAGGGAATTAAGGCCCAGAGAGGTTAAGGTGTTTGCCCAAGTTCACATAGCACCCTGACTCTAGGCTGGCCAGACCTCTCTGCAGGCTCTTGCCCGACTTGGGGCTGGTTGTGTGGGGTTGGACCCGAGGGCACAGCTGTCCTGAGCCAGCACCGCTGTGCCCCAGGGCAGTGGCCACAGGCCTGTCCTTCAGCAGCCAGAGGGCCTGGGTCTGCAGCTTCTCTGCTTGAGCTGAGGGGCGGGTCTTTACTCCCCCAAGCGGTGCTGAGGCACCCCACCCCCCGCATCCCGGCACCCCGGCCCACCCTGGCCCTGGAGCCGAGGCACAGAGAGCCAGGAGGAGCCCCCAGGAGTCCTGGGCTGCGCGTCCTTCCTGCCCACGAGAGGGATGGGGCGCCTGTCCCCACGCAGTGGTCGGCGGAGCTGGGAAGCACCAGACGGAGCCTCCAGCTCGAGCTGCATTGGAAATGCCTCCAGGCCCGGGCGCCGGCCTCCAGCTTCCTGCCCACGCATGAGTCTCCGCTTGCCTCTCACCCGGCCCGGGGCACCTGCGGGTCTGGCCACGTCATGTCCTCTGGGAGCCTTGTTTCAGAGAAATAAAAGTTTCCAGGAAGCGTGGCTGTGGTGGGTGGGAGGGAGGGACCCGCAGGGCCGAAAGCAGTGGACTCTCGGGTGCACGCGGGCCCGGGGGCGCGGGCTGCAGGGTCTCCCTGCCACCAACCCCGCCTCCTGCTCTTCCCTTCCCCAGGCCAGCCGGTGGCCACGGAGACCACCGTGCTCCCCGCTAAGTGGTCTTTTCTCTCTCTTCTTTTCCTCTTCTTTGTAAACCCTGGGGTCTCCTGCCCTGTTCCTTCCCTGACCTACTCTTCGCCTCTTCACGTGGTGGGCAGAGGAAGCTGCGCTGGGATCTGTGAGGACAGAGTGCTCTGGCCGTGGTGCTGCCTGCGCGCGGTGTGCCCGGCGCTCTGCAGGCTCTGCCCCGCCCCGCCCTCCTCTCCCTCCCCGCCCCGCCCTCCTCTCCCTCCCCGCCCCGCCCTCCCCTCCCTCTCCTCCCTCTCCTCCCGCCCCCCCACTCCGCCTCCTCCTCCCCGCCCCACCCCGCTCCAGGCTGGGGCAGCAGGGGCTGTGCGAAGCCAGCTCTGCCCGCCTCTCCTGAGGGGGCCGCACATCACCTGGGGGGAAGCCTTAGGCGGGGCTTGGCCCCAAAGCTCAGCTGTTTACCCAGGGAGAGGTGTCCTGAGGTTGGGGTCCAGATGCCCAGCTTGGGGGCTAAGATTCATCTGCACGTGTGAGGCCTCGCCCTCCCACTGCCAGGTCCTGAACGGGGAGGGGACCTGGAGCGGGAAGGGAGGCTCGCACCGCAGCCCCTGCTTCCTGCCTAACGGTCAGCTGCTCTGCCTTCCACCGTGTCTCTTAACCACTGCCTGGCTGTTACGGCGGAGGGCATCTCGGGATGGGGCCCTCCCTCCAGATCAGCCACTGGGAGGGTGGCCTCCACCCTGCACACCCACCGTGCCCACCACGACTGCCCCCTATAGTCTGCGGCGGGAGGATGGGGCTCTGCGGGAAGATGCCCCTTCTTGAGTCCCCAGTCGCTTTGTGTCCCCAGGGCCGCGCTGGCCTCAGCGCACCAGTGCCACCCCCTGCCCCGGACGCTGAGCGTCCTCAAGAGCACGCCGCAGGTGCGGGGCATGCACACCATCATCAGGTGAGGCCCGTCCCACTCCCCCGGCCTGGCGGGCGGGCGGGCGGGCGGGCGGGGCCGACCTTCGCTAACCCAGCCGGGCCCGCCGTTGGCAGGGACCGGGAGACCAGCCGCGACGAGTTCATCTTCTACTCCAAGAGGCTGATGCGGCTGCTCATCGAGCACGCGCTCTCCTTCCTGCCCTTCCAGGTGCGGGGCGGGGGGAGGGAGGGGGCCGGGGGAGTAGGGGGGAGGGGAGGCTCCTCGCGCTCACGCCCCGCCCCCGCCTTGCGCAGGACTGCGTCGTGCAGACCCCGCAGGGCCAGGACTACTCGGGCAAGTGCTACGCGGGGAAGCAGGTACCAGGGGCCCGACCTGGGCGTCAAGGGACTGGGGCGGCCGGAAGGCGGGGGTCTGGCTAGCTCAGCCTCGTCCCCCCAGATCACAGGCGTGTCCATCCTGCGGGCCGGTGAGACCATGGAGCCTGCGCTGCGGGCCGTGTGCAAGGACGTGCGCATCGGCACGATCCTCATCCAGACCAACCAGCTCACCGGGGAGCCCGAGGTGGGGGGCCTGGCGGACGGGGGGTCCGGTGGGGGGAGGGCGGGGCACGGGGAGCCCAGGTGCAGCCTTCGGTTTGGGCCGCCCTGACCCTGTGGCTGCCTGCAGCTCCACTACCTGCGGCTCCCCAAAGACATCAGTGACGACCACGTGATCCTGATGGACTGCACAGTGTCCACCGGCGCGGCGGCCATGATGGCGGTGCGGGTGCTGCTGGTGAGTGGGCGGGAGGGGGGCGGTGGGCGGGAGCGGGGCGGTGGGCCCAGCTCACGCCCTCGCCGCGCAGGACCACGACGTGCCCGAGGACAAGATCTTCCTGCTGTCGCTGCTCATGGCGGAGATGGGCGTCCACTCGGTGGCCTATGCCTTCCCGCGCGTGAGAATCATCACCACAGCGGTGGACAAGCGCGTCAACGATCTCTTCCGCATCATCCCCGGCATAGGTGAGGCTGCCCGGCCCTGTCAGTGACAGCTGGGGGGGGGCAGGTGGGCCTGAGCCCCCGCCACAAGGACCTGCTTCTTCCCCCAGGGAACTTCGGCGACCGCTACTTCGGGACTGACGCCGTCCCCGATGGCAGCGATGAGGAGGAAGGGGGCTCCGCGGGGTAGCCGCCCTCCCCGCCCCCAACCCCTCCTGCTTCCCCGGGGCTTACAGGGTAGAGATGTTAACTTATTTTAATTAAAAAACGTGTTACCGGTGTGCCTTGTCTAAACATTTTGTAAAATAAAACTTGAAAATTAAGCTGGGACTGGTTAGCTGGGGTGCGGGAGTGGTGTCCTGCCTGGGCCCTGGGCTTGGGGAGTGGCCCCCAGGGCTGCCCCAGTCCCCAAGCGGCGAGGCCACTGTGGAGAGAGAGGGACTGAGGAGCCTGGCCTCCGCTGGGTCCTGGTTGGGCCCCCGCCTTCCCCGCAGCAGGACAGGGGCTTCTGGTCTTGCACTTGGCTTTTCTCACCGTCCAGGGTCAGTGCAGATTTAGGAGAGGACAGAGCTGGGCCTGGGGCTCTGGGTCTTACAAGATGTCAACAGCCTCCACAGCCACTTCCCTCCCGCAGCACGTGTTTGTCCGCGGCGGGGGCGGCGGGGCGGGGCGGAAATGGGTGTGGGCGGGGCTGGAGGAAGGAGTGAGGAACCGGCCCTGGCCTCGCAGGAACCCCGCTTGCAGGGGATGTGGCCGGTGCCTCACTGAGCCGGCCACACCGCTCAGGGTCAGAAACCACATCCCGCCCTGCCTTCGCCGCTCCCGGGCAAGGGCACCGGCGAGGGTGCTGCCTGCCTGGCCCCACAGCCTGATGCCCATTGATTCGCCGCTGCTGCGGGTGAGCTCTCAGAAGCATCCCCCACCCGTCCTCCGCCTCCTGGCCTGGCTCTTGCCCTTTCCTGCCCTCCTGGTCTCCTCGGTTTCCCCTCACCTCACAAAGGCCATGTCATGGAAAAGCTTGTCATGGGGCGGGGACAGGAAGTCCCTGGGTGGGGACCAGGCCAAGGGCAGCAGATAAAGGCGGGAGCTTGTCCAGAGGTGGCCAGGCGCCAGGGTAGAGGAGTGACACAGCCCCGAGGTCAGCAGGAGGGGCCTCTCCTCCCCAACCTGGTGAGTGGACCCTCCCCCATATCTCCAGGGCCCCATTCGTTGGTTGGTTGGTTGGCTCATTCGTTCATCCTGCGCTCTGTGCCTGGAGCCTGGAGGCTGCAGCAGGCCTGGCCCTGCTCAGGTGCTGTGATGCGGCTGACGCCCTTCTGTCTGGCCAGCTCTTCCCAGGTGAGCAATGGGGCAAACCGTTGTTGATGAGCTGGGCAAGAGCTAGGTCGTCCTGGGAGGGGCCCCGAGTCCAGCTAGAGGATGAGCAGCTCCCACAGAAGAAATCAGACCCACATGTGCTCATGCATGTGCAGATGGCCACATGGCCCCAGACACACACGTGTGCGTGATGCAGCTCAGGGCCCCCACCTCACTCAGCCACCAGCCTCGGGGGGTGGGACGGCTTCCTTCCGCTTCTCGAGGGTCGGTGGTGGCCTAGGGCCGAGCCCTGCCTGCTCAGGCTGCGGTTCCTCATCAGAGACAGACGAGGTAGGGGAGTTCTTGGGCCACTTCCTGCCAGGACCCCAAGGGGTGGTAGAAGTGGGTCACCTTCCAAACAGCCCTGACAGAGGGTCTTCGGGGTGCCAATGGGAGGAAGGGGCAATCCCTCCAGCCCCTCCTGGTGCCAGAAACAGGACCAGGATCCAAGGTCCAAGGCTGTCCCGGGGACAGGGCTCGGCACAGCCGCTGGAAACATCGGGGGCTTCGCGTTTGGGAAGAAACCTTGGGTGGTGCCCTTCGGGGCCGCAGGAGCCCACCCCCAGGGAAAACCTCTCAGGCTGTGTGGCAGCTGGGACTGCTTAGCAGCCCCTGGTGTTGCCTTCCGGGCACCTGGGCTCCTGTGGGCCCAACAGAGGCCGAGGGGTTGGCGGGTAGCAGGAAGAAGCTGAGGGTGGAGCTGCAGCCTGCAGCCTCAGAGCCCGGGCCAGGACGGGGCGGGAGGCAGACCCGGAGCCCCTCCCTCACTTGTCCAGAAGTTCCTGGGACACAGGGTGAGGAGCCCAGAGGAGCAACGTGCCTGCTGAGGACCCATCAGCCACCTGGGCAGTGCCTCCAGGACTGTCCAACCTGAGAATGGTGAGCATCCAGGGGCAATCTCAGGTTCGTCAGCCCGCGAGGTGCTGCCCCCCCCCCCCCAGCAGCTGCCACGGGGCGAGGGGCACGTGCACTTGGGCAGTCGGCAGAAGGATCTGGCGGGTCGGTACCACCTGGGCAAGGACACCGCCCGTCACGGTGTCACCGATGGGCCACCTGGCATCAGAACGCACCCACAAGACGCCTGTATCCTGGGCCCCCCCTGACGCAGCCCTAAGTGCTCCAGGGTGAGGCCGAGGAAGGGGCACCTGTACAGGTCCCTGGGCCAGGGCCGGGGCACGACGCAGCCAGAGATGCTGCGGGCAGCTGGGAGACTTCCAGGCTCTCTGAGGTCAAGCTGAGGGCTTGTGGGTAGCAGGAAGGGAGGGGGCCGTGGATTCAGATGTGAAGGAACAGGGCAGGGGCAGCAGGTGGGTTTTAGCTGTGCTTGGGTTAGAAGGGTAAGAAAAGGGCAGCTAGCACGGGGTTCACGGGGACCCAGGTCTGTGACCCCGGGATGGGAGCTATGGCGATATCAGCAGCGACACATCCGCTGGGGTGGCCGCACTGCCGGGTGAGCGGGCTGGCCTAACTCCCCGCGCGGGGCCCCCGGCGCCCCTGGTCACCGATCGGCTGCCCACTGAGGGGCCCGAGAACCGCCCCGGCGTCACGTGTCCGGAGGTGGGACTGGCGCTGGCTTGGACCCTCCCCAACCGCCACCACGCCCCCCCCCCACCCCAGTCCCAGCGCGAGCGGAGTGTCCCGGCCCAGGGCTACTGGGGGCCACGCGCCCGGAAGGAAAGGGCCAGGGCCGAGTGGGCAGGGCTGGAGAGAGCCGCGGTCTCGGGCGCCGCGGGTGCTGCCTCGGGGCCCCCCGGAGTTCTGGGGAGTCCGAGCAGGGGGGTCTCCCTGAGGCCAGAGGGAGCCGAGTCCCCGGGACTTGGAGCGGGTGGGCGGCCCGGCGCGCCAGGGGCAGGGGCCGCCCCACAGCGATAGGTTCCTCCCGCCGGGACGGACCACACGGCGTCCTCGGGCCCGGAGCCCGACCGGGGAGACTCTTCTCCCCTCGGGCAGGTGACGCCAGGCGCGCCGGACCCCCGCCCCTCCTCGTGGCCACACCCCGCGCGCCCACGGGCGGGGCTGCCTTGTGGTGCTGCGAGTGGGGCGGGGAAGGGGGGCGGGAGGTCCGCCTAGGACCCTGCCCGCACGCTGCGACCCCGACGACCCCGACTTCAGCCAGAAGCTTCAGCCAGGGTCCTGGAACTGGGCACGGGAGGGCAAGGGGCATTGGGGGGACTTCGGATAGTCTTTCCGAAGTGCCATTCAGCCACGCCCGCGGCCCTCGGTCCCCCTAAACCAGGGCCAGTAGGGGCGGAGGTCCCGCTGCCCACCACCCTGAATGCGCATCATTAAGGGTTGGTGTCACGTTATCACGTCCTATTTCTATCCGTGTCCCAGACAGAAAATACTGAAAATAAGGAAAAACGTGTGAGGACGACAAGGCTGGCAGGGAGACGGGAAGGGGGCCTTCCTCTCTGTGGATGTGCAGGGCATTTGGGGCCACCAGTAAGGGAGGGCTTCCAGACGCCTGCCCAGCGATGGTCCCCGGCGAGGGCAGTGCAGCTCTGCTTCACCAGCCAGGAACTAAAACCCACCTGTGTCCTCAATGAACAAGACCACCAACCACTTGTGTTTTTAATTCATATGATATGTCCTGTACAGAAATTAACTAGACCTAGATGTAGCCACATGGATTGAGAAAAAAAAAAACCCTGCACTAAACGGACACTCACAGTGATTTAGTGCTGTACAATTTATGAAATCTTAGAAATCAGTGGTACGTGTTATTTATGGATGCTGAGACTGGTAGGCAGGGTTTAAAACCACAAACAGAAGTGAGCTGAAGTGCCTAGTGGGCCACCTCTGGGCCTGGGAGAGAGGTACAAATGGGTCTTCACTGTCATGTTTTCTTTTGTGGGAAACCTAAATTAAACTACTTCGTATTTGTTATGTACGAATAAAGAGTTTCAAGGTGTTTGTTACACAATTCTTAGTATTTTTAGGCTGTTTAGATTTTTTCAAATCATTTCCACCAGGCCCTTCGCTAAGGGCAAGGACACAGAAGGAAGACCCAGCGCCCCACCCGAGGGGGGCACAAGCACGAGGGACCAGCGCCCCCCGGGGTGTGGGAGGCGGCGCCTGCAGCCAGGCCTGGCGTTTCTGGAGGCACCTGCTCGCTACAGCCCTGCAGTGCGAGGTAGCCAGACCCCTGGGCCTCCTGGGTTAGGGTGGCCTCTCCCACCGAATGCCAGGGTCCTCGGGGCCTGAGCACCCCGATGTGTACAGAAGGGCACACGTGGTAGACGTGAAACCCCATGGACATACACGCCCTGAGGCAGAGATGGCGCCTCCTGCAAGAGGCCAAGAGTGGATGCTTGTCTCAGGTGGGAGACAGGCACAAAGGCACCTGCCTGCACCACGTCCAGGGGGGCCGTGGTGGTGCTCAGGCTGTCCCCTGCTCCTCTCTCCCTGCCGTCCAGGTGATGGGGGGGAGGTAAATCTCAGAACTCCCTGGGGGCCAGGTAGGACGACGGACCCTGCCTGGGAGATGCCAGAGGGCAGGGCCGGGTCACCAGCAGCTTGGAGACAACCCAGGAAGACGGGGCAGCGGTGTCCAGGCGTGAGCATACTGCACGCTGATGCCCTGGGTGGAGCAGGCAGAGGGATAGGAGCTGGACGTGGGCGGGGCTGCCCAAGGGGCAGAGGAGCTGGCCAGGTGCCCTCTGCGGTAGCCCCTTCCTGACTTCGTGCTGCCAGCTGAGGGCACGCCCAGGACTGGCCTGCTCTCCTGGAGAGCTGCAGCCCCGCTCACCCGGCCAGACAGCTGCTCACGAGCAGCAGGATGGAGGGGCCGCTGTCTGAGGGCGGCAGGGATGGTTCCCAGAGGCTGAGGTGGTAGGACGGTCAGCTGGGTGGATAGGAGGGGACAGTGGGACCAGTGGTTGTTGGCCACTGGCTTGCTGGCCGTGTCCCAGGAGGGCTCCAGGACCCACAGTCCAAGCTGCCCTTGGCGTGTGGCTCTCCCAGCTCGAACATTCCTTCCTTCACCCCAGTCGTGGTATTTAGAAAATGGAGGGGAGTCTGTCCACACTCAGACCAGGCAGGTGGTAGTGAGGTCCCAGCCCCCAGAGGACTCAGGAGGGCCGCCGAGGTCAGCTGCCCCCAGAGTGCAAGACTCCCCTAAAGCAGGATTATGCAGGGATCATTAAATAAAACATACACCCAGTCTGCAGTGAAAACATTTATTTTTTACAAGTTATCTTTATTATAGGTCAACATTCAGACATAAGAGACCATCACCATGGGAAACCACCGTGACCCTCCAGCCCAGCCCCAGGTGTGTGCGTGGGCTCAGGGCGGAGGTCGGTCCCAGCAGCAGGACACAGCAGCACACGGACGATCGCGGTCCACGCGCCTGCATTTAGCTTCTAACCATGACGCATACATGTTTCAGTGTAAACTGCTCCCCTCGCCCACCCTGAAACACCCTTATTTCCAGGGAGACAAAATCACCAAAAGCTGCTGCCCACAGGACCCCAGGCTCAGCCGCTTCCTCCCCGGGGACCCTCCAGGGTGGATCTGGGGTCAGAACAGAGACCCCTTTGAACGTGGCTTTGTCACTGATTGTATCTGATGCTTAGAAAATTGGTTTTAATGTTTCAGGGGAGGGAGGGGTTTCCAGCCGCTCACCTCTGGGTCAGGTGAGCCCCCAGGTATGGGTGTGACCTTGGCAGCCCTGCACCCTACCCTGGAGGAGCCGACACTGGCAGCGCTCGGACGCCCGGCCTGCCGTCCACACTGATTCCAGGGACACAACAGGGCCGCTGTTTCCTTCTGTGCACCTGGCAGAGGAGCTCGCCCAGACCCCCTGCTCCTGCCCCGACTCGTCAAGAAACCAGAGGCTGTTTGGGAGCCACTTTTATTGTACTGTCGCTTTGCCCCGGACGGCGGCGCTCACGCCGCTGGGTGATATATACATATACACATATGTACACACACTGCCCACACCTACAGCAGAGACGACGCCAACCGTGCTTGAAAGGACAGTAAAAATGTAGCTTTTGCCAATTCCACAGGAGAAGGAATCACAACCAAAATAGCAAAACAGGCGAGTCCTGTGTCACACGGGCTCACAGCTCAGAACGCTGGGAAAGGAGTGACATCAGTCACTGTTTCTCGCCCCTCACCACCACCGCCGCCCCCCGCGCTGTCCCCCTGGCGGGATGTGCTGAGAGCCAGGGAAGAACGGACCGGGCCCCTCCAGGGAGAGCCCACGAGCCGGTGCCCGCCCCCCTCACAGGTGGTCTCACACCAGGTGCCACGGAGGCTGCCCGTCTCCCCAGCGGGCACTGCACAAGCTCCCCTGGAACAGACTGCCCGCGGTTAGAACACGCCAGATGGTCCCGGCAGGGCCCCTCCCCAAGCAGGAGCCCTGTGGACACAGCACGCCTAAGGGGCCCCAGCGGCGCTGGCTGCTCGACTCGTCGGAGAAGTAGGAAAGCTCACGCACGAGCAGTAACGTCTACAGCAGGTTGAAAACAGAGAAACGCCCAGAAAGGACAAGAGACCACGTCACCAAGCGAAAACAGAAATGTACGCGCGGCAGCTCCCGTCTGCACCCTGCAGCCTCTCCCACGCTCCCGGCAGGCCACAGGCGGGCAGTGCTGTCAGAGCCTCAGGGCACCCGGCACTGGCCTCGGGGGCCCTGGAGCGAGGGCCGAAGCGCTCCTGTTCCCACCACAGCAGGAGAGGGTTGTCCCCTCCGCGCACGTGAACAGGGGGCCCTCCAGACACAACACCCCGCTCACCAGGGAAGCAGATGGGCCACACAAGGAAAAGGGAAATGCAACCAGGGACCTAGGTCTTCAGTCAGGGGGAGGGCCTGAAAGCAGAGACAGGGAAGTCTTTGAAAGGGTTTCTGCCTCCAAATCAACAAAGTGGACGTGTGTCGGGGTCAGGTGCGGGGGCGTGGTCCAGGCCCTGCGCCTGCAGCCCTCGCGGAGTCATCAGCTTCGCCTTGAGGATTGTTCTCATCACCGTCACGATTTATTTAGTTTTTACAAATTCTACAGGAGACTGGGTTCAACAAACCTCCGGACCTGCCCCTCTGGCCTCCAGGGGAGCATCACGTTTCTAGTGGACGATCAGAAAGATTCGGGAACCAAAAGACACCCGGCAGAGATCCGCCCTGACCTGCGTGATGCGCCTCGGAGTTTTCTGCCCACGAAGCAATGACACAGTCACCGTGGAAGGCGGCTGCCTACCTGAAGCCCAACCTCTGAACTTCGTGCTTGGCCACTCTAGGGAAAAACAACTCATTTCCTAAAGTTATTTCCAGAAACGTCAGGAAGGCCGACTAGGGCCTGCTCTCAGGCTGAATTCTTGCTGGCCTGGGATTGGCACCTAAGACTGTCCTAGTGTCTGGCCTGCTCCAGGGCAGGTCAAACAACGGATTTCTTGTCCTTCTGAGAGGCCGGATCTCAGCAGATTATTCCTCATTTAACATCAGCGCAGACCTCCCCTCTTGCTGACCGTCTTCGTGACTGTTTTCAAGGGCAAAACCCCAAACAAAACGGAACCCACAAGTGCCCACGGACCTGGTGCCTGCAGAGCCGGACGCTCACCCCACACAGCACCGTGAGGGCAGTGGGCAAGCCGGGGCCTGGGCGGGGCTGGGGTGGGGTGGTGGTAGTCAGTGGCTCGGGAAGGTGTCCTGGTGCGTCTGACCTCCTTGCGTGCAGCCCCTGCCCCACGGCCTTCCCTACGGGACATTCCGGAGGAGCCCAGCAGTCGCGAGGTGCATGATGGGAAGCCAGACCCACTTGGGCCACGCAGGTCCCGGGGCAGGTGCTGGTCTGGCACAGGCCCAGCACAGCCACGTCTCCAAGTCCTCAGAGCAGGGGCCACCCACAGGTCTGGACGCGGACAAGACAGACTGGCTTCCAACAGCCCACAGACGGTGCACGGACAGAGGTGAGCGGGGCTTATGTGGTCTGGCTGCGGGCTAACGAGCCCAAGGGCACCAGGGCCACTTGGGGACCCAACCCTGTGCCCTGAGTGTGCCTTTGGTCCAGCTGGTCCTTTCTCCGTGAGCCCGACATCTCTAGCTCTGCCCAAACCATCAACGACAGCCAAAGGGAGCAGTCGGAGGAAAGCGGGGGGGTGAGAGCTCTGGGAAGCACAGAGGGGAGGGCTGTGCAGCCCACTCGCCACGGGCAGCCTGGACTCCCAGCCCCTCTGACCACCGCTAATTGGGCCGCTGCTGCCATCTGTGGTTCTTAGAGGTTCAAAGAGCATTACCAAGAGGCCAGGTGGGCCTGAAGGAATGTGGGGGACGATGCAGGGAAGGGGAGAGTGGAGGCTGCGGAAGGGGCCCCTTCCATCCAGCTCATGGCCTGGGGACGTGTGGGAACGTCCCCACCCCGGGAGGGAACACACTCGAAGCACGGGGGCCTCAGGTCAGACATGAGAAACAACTGCTACAGGCTAAGCAGACGAGGTGAACGGGTCCCGCACAGACTGTCCCTGGTACGAAGCCACAGAAACGCCCCGGCGCTGGGAGAGTGGGCCCAGCTCCTTCCTGGCAGGTGAGTCCAGAGGCCCTGCCTGTGGCCACATGGTTGGCAGGCACGGGGCAGGGAGCAGACCCCACGGCTCCAGCCAGGCAGCACCTGCCTCAGGCCCCCATGGGCACGGGGAACGGAGCCCGAGCCCGCCTGACCGCGAGGGACCACACGGGCCGTCCAACCGCTGCGTCGACCTGCCCGAGAGCCCTGAGGCGGCCCCACGTCCGGGGAATACGGCCTGGCCGCAACACGCTCACAATACAGACAGACATGGAACGTAACCCTGCACATGCTATTAAAAAAGGAAACAACAGAAGAAGAAGACCGTAGCTAAACTGCTTTAAACACTGCATGCTACGCACTTCGTGTGTCAGGGATCGGCGGGTGGGCGGGCACAGAGGCGGGCTGGCGCTGCCCTCCCGGGGCCAGGGCGGCTCCCGCCCCACCTCTGGGACTACAGTCCATGATTCTAAGGTCGAGTGGCTGGGTGCTGACTGACCCTCGAATCACAGCTTCTCCTGAATTTAGTTGAACCCATCGGTGTGATAGCTGGGGTGGGAGTCGGCTGTGAGCTGGGTGGTCTCCGTGGCGGACGCCGGCTGGACGACGATCGGCGTGTCTGCGGCCTCTGAAAGCAAGCGACGCGCGGCCTCAGGTCGGGCCGGTGGGCCTCTCGGCCCCCGACACCGTCTCTGGGCGACACGCTCGGCCACCTGGTGGCTTGACCGGGGTCGGAGGTCGTAAGACAAGCGCCCAGGGCGGGGCGAGGCTGCCAGGACCTCCGCCCCACACGACCTTCGACCTTCGTCAGCGGCCTCGGCCCTCGGCCCTCCCCGCCTACTCAGCTACCACAGTCCGCGGCGGGGACAGCCCTCCGCGCCTGCTTTACCTCCGGCGTCCACGTTCACACCTCAACCGTCCCGCCGCCACCACAAACACTCCCGCACAGTGTCAGTGCCCTCCTGTTTGACGAGACAGGGCGACACGTTCAGGGCCCGCTCCGGCCCCGCCCCTCACGCGCGCCCCGGGCGGCGGGCACACTCACCCCTCTCGTCGGACTGCAGCTGCGCTTCCAGGTCCTCGGGGGACACGTAGAACTCGGTCTCCTCGCCCTCCGGCGCCTTGGGCTTGCACTTCCCGCAGCAGCAGTTGAAGCAGCAGCAGAGGCAGCAGCAGCAGTAGCAGCAGGTGAGGAGCCCGCAGAACACAAACAGGGCCTGCGGGCAAGGGGACGTGGCTGTGCGGCGAGGCCGGGATGCAGCTCTCACCCTGCGCCCACCCCCGCCCCCCGCCAGAGTCACACAGGGTCCTCACACCAGCAGTGGACTCGTTTCCAGATCAAGGAGAATAAAGAAAGCACTGAACACGGGGACAGGAGGGCAGGAAGGAGGAGACCAGCTGCGTAAAGAAGGGTAACTCCTGAGAGGGGAGGAGGGCTGACTGGCCGCTGCCAGACCGGCTGCCGACAGCTCAGCGCCCTGCAGTGAGCCGCACCCTCGGGCCTCACACGACAGATGCTTTGGATAGAATCAGGAAACCAGGTAATGTTACAATATAAAACAATAATATTTCTTTCAGAAGTTTCTCAAGCTAGATATTTCTAACAAGTTTTCCCTAATCACAAAAATAAATCTATCCACAAAGTGATGACAAAGTTCATTTCCTATTTCTACCACAGTGACTCACGAAAGAAAATGCTGTGGACATCACCACTCGGCACAGACCTCGCTCTGTGCGCGTGGGCTGGACGCAGGCAGGCCACAGGCCAGCTACAATCTGCTGGGACCGGGCCTTTGCCCGTGTCTACGGGGACGAGGAGCCCGCCACGTGCCCAGATCCACCTGGCGGGATGCGAGAGTGGGAGCTGCGCCCTCACCTTGGCCCACCAGCTGGAGAGCACGAAGTAGGTGTTCACGTTCTCCTCCCCAAACTGCTCGGCCACGTAGAGCCCCAGCGAGCCGTACTTGTCGTAGATGTTTCTTTTCGTGGAGTCCGTCAGGATGGCGTGGGCGTTGTTGATCTCCTTAAACTTGTCTGCGGCCTCTGGGTTATCTGGGTTCTTGTCAGGGTGATATTTCAAGGCCAGCTTCCTGCAAACCAAAACCATCTGTTGGTCTCACGTCTCACGCTCATCCACCGGGATGGAGGGCCAGCAGAGGAACATTTACCCGTCACCACCTCCCTTTCCAGCCGGCCACAGAACTAGAGAATGCCAGGCTCAACAGAAATCTCTGCAATTGTCTCAGGGCAAACCTCCCGTGCTGAACCATCCACAGAGCAGCAAGTGCTCGGGTGAGAGCTGACCTGCGGGCACTCCCAAGAACTTCCAACCCCGCTGCTGCCCTCTAGCGTCCTGACTGTACATTTGCCAAATGGAGGGACAGGCAAGGAGCGCGCAGCACAGGCATTTTATTGTACTGATAAGGAGATAAGCTGAGAACACAGAGGACTGTGTCAACTGTCTGCACCAACGACAGTGTCGGTCTCTGGCAGCTGCTCAGGGACACCGCAGGGGAAGGGCAAGCTCAGCCATGTGGGAAGGCTCCCCCGGGGGGTGGAGACCCTGCCACCACAGCTCAGCACATCCAGGCCTGCCCTCCGAGCCGTCTGCTCCAGGGTAGGGAGTGTGCATGACCCACACACTGCTATTGCTTTGTTTTCGTTGCCAAGAAAACATTAAGGTAATAATCGTAAGCTATACGGGGACACACTACACACACAAAGATGCAGTGGAAGGGCTACCAGTGAAACAGCGAGTAGGCCGGGGAAACACGCGCAGATAAAAGACAGGAGGGGTGGGAGCGGCCCGCCCCGGGCCCAGGCCTCTTACCGGTAGGACTTCTTAATGTCATCCGAGGTTGCATTCTTGTCCAGCCCCAGAACGTGGTACAGGGATTCCCCAGAGGTAGAGAGGGAGCGCTGTCTCTGGTCTGCCATGGCAGCCTAGTCTACGAGGAGAACGCAGAGGAGACATCAAAAACTACAGATAAAATTTAAGTGTGTGTTTTGTAATCCCTTGGGCAACCTCTAAATAAAGACGTAGGGAGGCAAAGCTAGAAAGCTGAAGGGAAAATGAAAATGAATCTCTGTAGACTAAAAACTCCATTAAGAGGAAGAGATTGTCAAAATGGATAAAAAAAATGCAAGACCCAACTAGACACTGTCTGCGAGAGACACTTTAAAAACAGAGCCTCAAAATACATGAAGCAAGCGCTGACCGAAATAAGGGGAGAAGCAGACAACTTCACAGTCACAAAAATCTTAACACCCCTCTCTCAGAAACTGACAGGACACACACACAAAAAATCAGGAAAAATACCGACAACCTAAAGAACGCTATCAACCACCATGACCCGATTACCTCTACGACACCCACATCCACAGAACTTACACTTTAAAAATCACGAAGACATACCACATGATGGGCCATAAAACAAGTTTTAACAAATTTAAGTGGACTGAAATCATACACAGTATGTCCCCAACCCTAACAGATTAGAGACCCAAAAGGAAAAGATCTATGAAAACCTCAGGTGTTTAAATATTAAACGATACACTTCTAAATAACATGCAGTTCAAAGAAAAGAGGACGGACATAATTCCTACTCATTACTGATCTAATAATCTATATGTGATTACACTACTACTTAAAAGTAAGTTGATGTATTCATAGCTGCCAAAACTCAGAAGCAACCAGGTGACGGATAAATAAACTGTGGTGCACCCGGACAGTGGAATATTATTCAGCAAACTTGTGTTTTCCATGAAAAGACATGGAAGAACCTTAAATGCATTTAAGTGAAAGAAGCCAATCTGAAAGAGCTACAGACTATATGATTCCAACTCTGACATTCTGGAAAAGACAAAACTATGGAGACAGGAAAAAGATCAGTGTTTGCCAGAGGTTGGGAGAGGGAGGGATGAACAGGCAGAGCACAGAGGATTTTTAGGGCAGTGAAACTATTCTGATACTACAACTGCAGATACATGTCACTATACCTTTGAAAAACCCCACAGAATGTGCAACACCAAGAGTGAGCCCTGATGTAAACTACAGACTTGAGTTACTCTGTATCAATGTTGGAGCATCACTCCAAACAATGTACCACACCAATGCTAATAAACTGTAAGATTGGGGCGGGCAGGGAGTATAAGGGAACTCTCTGTACATTCTCCTCAGTTTCTGTGTAAACCTAAAACTGCCTTAAACAATAGTTCTGCTGTCCTCAGAGACTGAGATTACACTAAGCTGTGAAGAAAAAGGGGCACAGAAGGATAAGACAGTCTCTGGAAATCACTATCCGAGCAGTGAAGTTGTCAACGAAGCAGACGGGTGCAACGATATGCCTGAAACGGCTGAAGGCCAGAGCACAGAGAAGGCACAATTTAGGAAGCGTCTGAACAGAACCAGCACAGAGAAAACAGAAAATGAGAAAATCTGCCAGGCAGGAATTTGAAAGGCAAAGAATACAGGCAACTGAGAAAAAACAGTCAATTGAAAACAAAACTAGAGCTGAAAGAAAACACAAGTGTGCAAACTGAGGCCCCACCAGGTAGAGCACCAAGGCCATACTTCTACATCCTGGGCGCTAAGAACTTCCCCAAACAAAACACGTTTCGAATTCTAAGAAGAAAGGAGTTTCACCTTAGGATTCCACTATCAACAAAGTGTAAAGTCAGAAGAACGTATAAACGCAAGAGTCTGGGAAAAGTACTGCTTGCGCATCTTCAATGGAACAATGATCTGAGTAGTATTTCAACAAAATGTGGAAAGAAATCAAGAAACAGGAAAAGATGTGACAAGAGGAGTAGGGGTGTCCCGGCCTGCGGGGGAGTGGCCCAGGCGTGCCCCCTCCTGCAGGTGGCATGGTCACTTCTGATCACAACACAGGACACACACATGAACTCCCTCCAGACTGGGTTCTGCAGGGGCTGGGCTGCCCTGGCCCCCTGTAGCCTCACGACGCAGGCACTCCGACGGTTATGTCACAGACAGAGAGACACATACACAGAGAGGTGAAGTCAGGACCTGAACCCAAACCGAAGGGTGCGGCCTCCTGGCTGAGGGACACCAGGTCAGCCACCTTGGCACGAAGCATAAGAGACGGTGGTGTACAGCTGAGGGCAGGAAATTAAACACGCCTCACTTCAATCCCAGAGATGGTGGGCTTTGGAATCAGGGTGTGAGGACTCTTAAGCCCAGTTCTGACAGCTTCCAGCTGCTTGGCGTGGCCAAGTCGCTGCAGTGCTTGGAGCCTCCCTCCCCACCTGGATGGACACAAGGACCACCCCCTACCCCCCGCCCCATGGCAGGGCTGCACAGAGCCCAGGGACCCTCAGTGATGTTGATGACGGAACATATTCTCGTCAAGTCTCCATTACTAGGAATTTCGTCCATTTACTCCACAACGGAAGTACCATGACTTCGTCAAGTTTAATTACTACTTGGCTAAGTAATTTTTTTGGTCCTTAGGTACTGTTATGGAAAATACAACTCTGACAGATTATTTTGTATTCTCAGTTACTCAGTGCCTACTAAATAGTGCTTTTAGAGCCCATCCACAGGAAAATATCAATAAATACTTTTGTATCTGCTTATAGAACTATGTGATTACCTGAGACGTCTAGAGGCAGTCAGCTACTTAATTTGACTAAAAAGAATTCCCTGTGGAACTTTAGCATTTAAGTCATGATTCTCCAGCACCGCTTACACCAGAGATCACAGACGTTCTTGCAACAAGGGGCAACATTTCCTAGTCTAGGACAGAACCACCCTAAGAAAAATCAGCACACACCTGGCTTAGTTACTAGGTAAGCTAGTCACTGTGGTTCATCACCTGCTTGTTCCTAGGTACAGACAGATCACTGACTTTCAAAACCTTAATTTTCTTTTCTGTTTTTTGTTGTTGTTTTCTACTGCTGAGTTTTAAGAATACTTTGTATATTTTGTTATATTTTAAAACATTTATTTATTTTTGGCTGCGTTGGGTCTTCGTTGCTGTGCGGGCTTTCTCTAGTTGTGACGAGCGGGGGCTGCTCTTTGTTGCAGTGCGCGGGCTTCTCGTTGAGGTGGCTTCTCTTGTCGCAGAGCACAGGCTCTAGAGCACGGGCTCAGTAGTTGTGGTGCACAGGCTTAGTTGCTCCGCGGCATGTGGGATCTTCCCGGACCAGGGCTCGAACCCGTGTCCCCTGCATTGGCAGGCGGATTCTTAACCACTGCGCCACCAGGGAAGTCCCAGAATGAATTTTCTTAGTTTCAGTGAACTGCCAGCAACTATGACCAAACTTGAAAGGCCGATACCTGTTCAATAATAAACACATCTCCCCAATCCCGGGGATTAAATAGCAGGTTCTGCATCCCCAGTCCTTAGTGCCCGGCAGCTTTCCCTCCCCCACCAGGTGTGGCGCGACCCTGTGACACTCGGTGCCAGCATGTGGTGGAGCAACGCGGGACATTCTGCCTGGACACTGACACCATCAGGCCAAGTTCTCCCCACACAGAGGAACAGGTTAATGCTCATGTGGGTTCAAGAACGTATGGAACCAAGAGCTTCCAGAAAAAATGACTTGGTGATAAAATCCAGCCAGTGAAGATGTGAACCAGAGGAAAGTCATCAACAGTGGAAGCCAGGGCAACAGGTCTGCAGTCAGGCGACAAACCCACAGAAATGCAAGATCCTGACTGAGGGGCGGCAGGAGCTCCAGCAACAAACCCACCACAAACCTCCTGGCCCCCACGGCGGGTCAGCACACAGGTGGGCCAAGTGTGTGCAGCCTCACGGCCCCAGCGGCCCCTGGCACACGGGCGCCCCTGGTTAAGGGGGTGGGTCTGCCGTGGTGAGGGAGCAGCAGTTTTATTAGTATCACCGTGATCTTCTGTTTGCCAAATTTGAGGGAAACTGGAACGCTTCTATTTAAAAGACGATGTGGGGACTTCCCTGGTGGCGCAGTGGTTAAGAATCTGCCTGCCAATGCAGGGGACACGGGTTCGAGCCCTGGTCTGGGAAGATCGCACGTGCCGCGGAGCAACTAAGCCTGTGCGCCACAACTACTGAGCCCGCATGCCACAACTACTGAAGCCCGCGTGCCTAGAGCCCGTGCTCCACAAGAAAAGCCCTGCTTGCCACAACTAGAGAAAGCCTGCACGCAGAAACAAAGACCCAACACAGCCAAAAATAAAATATAAATAAATAAATAAATTTTAAAAAGTAGTAAAAATAAAATAAAAGACGATGTGAGTATCTTCGGAAGGTTAAGTATCTGGTAATCTGGTTTCTGGGAAGAACCAGGGAGTAGAGGTTAAAAGACTTATTCTGGGCTTCCCTGGTGGCGCAGTGGTTGAGAGTCCGCCCGCCGATGCAGGGGACACGGGTTCGTGCCCCGGTCCGGGAAGATCCCACATGCCGCGCAGCGGCTGGGCCCGTGAGCCATGGCCGCTGAGCCTGCGCGTCCAGAGCCTGTGCTCCGCAATGGGAGAGGCCACAACAGTGAGAGGCCCACACACTGCCAAAAAAAAAGACTTGTTCTTTGCTGTCTACCATTTCTTGACCTATTCCCATACTATTGCTTGATTTTTAAAATCATTTTCTTCTGTAGGCTTTTCTGCATCGCATGAACTTTTTATAAATCTATGTATGTATCTTTTTTATAAAAACTACAAAGTTGTCGTTCTTGTGCTTCCAGACGCATGTCTGCCCTCCTAGAGGCTCTGTCACAAGTCACTTCCAGGACACACGACTTTAGCATGTCGGACTGTCGCGGGTACTGAGAACCCAGCCTTCCTGGCCAACAAGGTCCTTTAGCCCCAGGAGTCTGGCCCACATTCCCGTGCACTAACTTCCCTCTCACAGCCGGCAAGTCTCCAACAGTCCCCACAGAATCCCTTCTCATCAGAGTTCAAGAGCAAGCTGTGCATTTGGGGATCTGTTTTGGCTACTAGCCAATCAGAGGGACCTTAATGGAGAATCCAGCCAACCAGGGTCTAGTCAACTCCAAATTCTCCTAAGAACCAGCAAACATCCTCATGTGGACTCCCTCCAACCCAATTTTCAATCATTAGAGTTTTCTGACATCACAAACAGTAAGAGTGAGAGACTAAATAAACTTCGTTATATTTTAATGAAATCACTGACAGCACAGCGATGGGTCTGGACAACTCAAGCCTAATTTAATTATGTCTAAGCCAAGAAGAGAGAGCAAGCTGGGGACCACCAGAAAAGAGCAAGCTGGGGACAGTAAAAGTCAGCACAGACTTTAACACCAAGGCTTACTTTGGTGCTATTCGTCAAGGTATTATTATTCTAGAAGCTGGTGTGCAAGCTTTCTGGTAAAGGGCAAGATAGTAATATTTCAGTCTTGTGGGCCATACAGACAGTCTCCATGTCCCAAGTTCTCAGCTCTGCCTTTGAAGCATGGAAGCACACAGTGTCTAAAAGAATGGGCACAACTGTGCACCCATAAACCTGACTTAATTACAGAAGCAGGCACAACCCTTGCCCCAGGGGTCAAGTAATGGCTCTCTTGTGAATTATTTTAGGGAGGCTGGGTGTCGTGAACAGGCACTTACATTTGTGTGCTGTGGGCAAGTGCCGGCTTAGTTACTGTGACTCTTTTTCGGTCCTCAAAGTTAACTTTGCACAAATACAAAACGAAGACGTGGGCAAGAAATGCTGTGAATATGCATTTCCAATCAAGATGGCAAAATCCAAAGAAATTTGTTGCAATGTGAAGCAATGAGGCCAGACAGCAACAGCGCCCACCCCGAAAGCTGCTGGAGACGCTGTGAGCGAGGCGATGGCATTTTTGACATAAGCCATCCAAGTGTGCTCATTGCCGTCCCCCGTCAGTCACTCTTCTTACTTTAGATCATGGTTTCAGCACCACTAGCTCGGCTTCCGAGGGTTTTTCCAACTGGGATCTTAGGTTCCCATATAATACGGAACAATGGCCCTGATAATATCTTCATACCAAAGAACAGAGAAACGAGATCCCTTACTTCGTGAGTTTCTCCACTGAGATGAGGAGAGCCCGCTGACTGCATGAGATTCAAACTTTCCCCGAGGAAGACACTCCCCTCCTGTCACCGCTGGCGGGTACGGGATTCCGGCACAGCGACAGTGCAACCCTACACCCAAGCAAGAAAGACGACTTTCAATGTGCTTTGCTGGGGCTCCAACGAGGATGACTCTGTTCACAGGACACACATCTGTCTCGAAGGGCGTTTACCCTTCCCCAGGATCACAGGTTCAAAAGCATTTACACACACGCCGGGTGCTGGGCAGGAGACACCACCCCTGATGCCGGGGCGTGTTGGGGCGGGAAGACACCCTAAATCAGGGTGAGCATAGCTCCCCTAGAACACCGTGATGGGAGCAGCAGAGGCCCACTGCAGGATCACCTGGCTGCAGAAGACAGAATGAATATAGACAGAATCACGCCCAGGCCCAGCAGTCACACTGCTGAAAACCAGAGACCAAGAGAAAATGGACGCGTTGCGGAGGAGCGAGCGTGTGAGCCATACCCTCCTCGTTAGAAATCACAGCACCCAGAGGGTAGTGGTGCCCAACCTGAAAGCGCTCAGATAAAATACCTGTCAAACCAGAATTCTATTTCCAGAAAAAACACCCCTCAGAAACAAAGGCTGAAATGAAGACATTTTCCGACAGAGACTAAGAGAACCCATCACAAAAACCTAAAATTCAAGAAACACCAATGAGAGTTACCTGGACCGAGGGGAAATGACACCAGATAGAAACCAGCGTCTTTAGAAGGAATGAAGGCCACTGGAAGTGGTGAGCACGGAGGTAACAGATGATCTTTTCCTCTTTCTTTTTAAAAAATACACAAGACTGCTGGAAGCAGGAACTGATCAACCTTGGCTTGTGCGGTCTGCGCTGCAAGTAAGACAAACAGGCCGGCTTCGCACGGAGAAGCAGGGGTGGGGGAGAAATGGACGCCTTACGTGAAGTAGGCGGCACAGAGCTCTACGAAAAGCTCTAAACACCACAAAGGGTCATCAACAGAAGGACTGACAATTTCTGGTCTATTCTATACAGAACACTACTTACCAATAAAAGAAGGATAACATTCTGACACAGCAATGAAATCAATAAATCTCAAACACAATGTGTTATGCAAACAAGCTAAGAAACACAAAATGACTCCATTTATACAAATATTAAGAACAGGAAAAACAAGGTCGTGATATAAACCAGAAAAGCGACTGTTTCAGGGAGGTAAGGGGACCTCCTAGGAGACAGAATGTTCTTAGTTTAAATGCAAGAGTGGTCTCACAAGTGTACACACCAAAACTCACTGAAATCCAGTTAAGATCTGTGCCTTTCACTGTATGTCAAGTTTACCTGCAGTAAACAGAGCAGCCGTTGTAATTAATGTGATTTGTTCTCAACATGAATTAGATACTACGAGAGAACCAAATGAAACATAAAATTCTCTACTCTGTGATGGCAGGCTGCCTGTTTTTACAACTTTCATGGAGACACAGAAAGACATCCGTTTGTCTGTCATTCTGTGGCTGCTCTCAGCAGAGACTGTGTCACCAGGTAGCCGAAAATACTTACGTCTGGCCCTTTAAGAATAAAACAGCTGCTATGAACATGATTCAAACTGGTATTTTATAATTTTGAGTCAGAAAATGAAATAAATGCTGTCCAAGCATAAAAATTATTAAATGTAAATTTCTACATCATTTTCACACACGTTTCAAAAGTTAACATTCTAGTTAGAAACTACCCACTGCCAGGAGATACGCACTTTGAAGTTTCACGCTCAGCTGGGACACGATCTTGTAACTAAGACAGTGACCTGAACTGCAAACGGACAGCTCTGACTTCATTCTTAGCACGTGTGATATTGGGAAATGCATCTAGGAGGCTCCTGTCAAGCAGAAAGGTTGTGGAAGACAGTGAAGGGGAGAGAGAAAGAATCGAGTTTTGTGGGGTTTTTAAATCATTAAAATCAACTTTTTTCAAAAGCTGTCTTAATATTTTATTTTCTTAATTTTCTTTTTTTGAGGTTTATTCTAATTTTATTTTTTAAAATTTATCTCACTGAAGTCTAGTTGATTTACAATGTGCTAATTCCTGCTGTACAGCAATGTGACTCAGTTATACATATATATACATTCTTTTTCATATTCTGTTCCATTATGGTTTATCACAGATACCAAATATAGTTCCTTGTGCTATACAGTAGGACCTTGTTGTTTATCCTTCTTAATTTTCTATAGTGATCGGGTATACTTTAATGATTTAAAAGAAATAAACATTTTTCCAAAGCGGGAAAAAAGATCATCCTAATGTCCCACAAGTGACAAACTGAAGACCATCCCCTTTGCACCTGGTCAGCGCTCTCCCCTCCCCAGAGTTGGTTTCTCCCATTGTCTTGTGACCTGTCTTCTGCTTCCCTCGATTTCCCCCATCTCCCCAATACCTGGCACCACAGGCACACAGCTCCAAGCTCAACGCCGTGAGGAGGCTCCACTAGAGTGTCACGGGGGAAACCAGGTGTCCTCTGCCGCCAGCCTCAAGATCCAGGAACAGGCCAGCTGTGCTGAGTTGGTGACTTTGTCTTTGCCTGAGGAGTCCAGGAGTCCAGCACCTGTTATTTGTTTTGTTTTCTATTTTTTTGGCTGCGCTGTGTGGCTTGCAGGATCTAAGTTCCACGATCAGGGATTGAACCCGGGCCACGGCAGTGAGTGCGCCAAGTCCTAACCACTGGACCACCAGGAAATGTCGCGTCTGCTATTTGAGGTAGCACCTCAGCATTTTGGTTTTTCCTAAACCCGTTTCGATTAAATTTCAAAGGCATCCCCGAGGCCCATGTCAGCACCTGGGGAGCAGCCACATCTACCTGAGCTACACCTGCTATTAACTCAGGAACTGCCGTCCCAGCTATGCTCCCAGCCTTGGCCCCAGGAGGGTTAGGTCCTGACCTTTAGGCTGCGTCATTTTTAGTAACACATACCTTTAAAAACAAACAATGGGCACATTCTGCAAGTCTGTAGTGCGTCCTGGTGCTGCTAGGAAGAGTACTGGGGCTCCTCCACATTGCGGGGCAGCCAAGCCACACAAGAGCAGGGAAAAATGGGCTTCAAACCAGTCAAAGCTCGCCAACCCCAAGAGGCAGGGGTCCGGTAAAGGGGAGGCTTTTCTGGAGCATACGCAGTCTGTCCTCCCTCACTGCCGCCAGGACAAGTCTGTAAAGCACGGCTCCACTCCTGTCACCACCCCGCTCAGGTCCTTCCCCAACAGCCCACTGGCTGCAGCATCAAATCCCAGCTCCCGGGCCTGCCTTACAAGGTCCTATTGGACACAGACCCTGTCTGACACCAGCCTCTTCCTGCCACTGCGCCCACTGGGCCTCACGGCCTGACAGCTCGCTCTTAGGCAGAGGCAGTGCTGCCAACCCTGAGTACCTGGGGTCTCCTCAACGTCCTGCCCACTCCTACGTGGAACCCCTACTTAGACCTCCGACCGTGAAGCGACATCCCTGGTGCCAGAAGGCCAGTCCTGGCGCCTGCTCCATGGATGTACAGCAGAGCCCATCACATTCTATGGAGCCATCCTGAGCCTTGAGCATATGTCTATGTGTTGTTTATTTGTTCAACAAATGTTTAGGAAGCACCTGCCATGTGCCACACTCTGCTCTCAAAGCTGGGGATTTAGCAGTGAACAAAATAAACAAAACGGACAAAAATCCCTGTGCTCACAGGGCACGTCTATGCTCCTTAGAAGACTTAAACATCTTCAGGGGAAAGAGATGTGTATTCTGACTCTTGTACCTCCGTGTGTAAAATCAGCATGCACTGAATGTTTATTAAGAGTTGCTGTTGAATTCAACCTACTATTGCAGGAAAAAATCATATGTCAACTTTGGAAAAATCATATGCCAACTTTGGAAGAACAGATTTGAAAACGTCTTAAAAGGAAGCCTATTTTGGTTCTGTTTTTTTTTTTTTTTTTTTTTTTTTAATCCCCCTCCCTCCCTTCCTTCCTTCCTTTCTTGGTTGCGCCGGGTCTTAGTTGCAGCAGGCGGGCTCCTTAGTTGCAGCACGTGAGCTCCTCAGTTGTGGCATGCAAGCTCTTAGTTGCAGCACGCATGTGGGGTCTAGTTCCCTGACCAGGGAGCGAACCCGGGCCCCCTGCACTGGGAGTGCAGAGTCTTATCCACTGAGCCACCAGGGAAGTCCCTTGGTTCTGTTTTAAATATTTTATATAATATTTGATACACAGAAAGGAAGATATGACACATATAAGTCATGATGCATCATGATAAAATAAACACCATGATCCCATCCTTCAATTTAAAAACTAGAAAATTACCAATAATTTTGAAACTTCCTGCATTCTCCCCATATACATTACCCTGAAGCAATGTTTATTATAATCCCTTGCTTAAAGAAATGTACCTCATATGTTTCTCCCTAAACACTACTTAGTTTTAATTTTTTGAGCTTAAAAAAATTGTCTTGGGCTTCCCTGGTGGCGCAGTGGTTGAGAGTCCGCCTGCCGATGCAGGGGACACGGGTTCGTGCCCCGGTCCGGGAAGATCCCACATGCCGCGGAGCGGATGGGCCTGTGAGCCATGGCCGCTGAGCCTGCACATCCGGAGCCTGTGCTCCGCGACGGGAGGGGCCACAGCAGTGAGAGGCCCGCGTACCGCCAAAAAAAAAAAGACCCCGCCTGCCAATGCACGGTTTTGAGCCCTAGTCCGGGAAGATCCCACATGCCACGGAGCAACTAAGCCCATGTGCCATAACTCCTGAGCCTGTGCTCTAGAGCCCGTGTGCCACAACTACTGAAGCCCGTGCACCTAGAGCCTGTGCTCCGCAACAAGAGAAGCCACAGCAATGAGAAGCCCGCGCACCGCAACAAAGAGTAGCCCCCCCTCGCCACGATTAGAGAAAGCCCATGTGCAGCAACGAAGACCCAATGCATCCATAAGTAAATAAATAAATAAGACCTTGTTTAAAAAACAAATGGTCTTAACACTGTGTATGCAGCCTCCTGGGACTTGTTTTTTTTGGCCCGTGACTTGTTTTTGAAACTCAATATATTTCTAAGATTCTCCCAAATAGCTGGATATATCTATAATTCACTCATTCCTAGTACTGGACAAATTCCATTTTGGGAACAGGCCACAACTTGTCAATCCATTCTTCTACTGGAAGATGGCTGGTCATTCCCAGGTTTTGCTATTACTGGGGTCCTCTGAACCTTCTGAGCAATTCCCACCTACAGTTTCTCTAGGGCAGTGCCGGGCACGGGGTGATGCCCTGCCAGCTCAGGTTAGTGCTAAGGGCAGAAGTTGACAGCAAAACTTACCCAACTGTCAGAGCAATAGCAAATAAGCACAGGAGAAGATACTCAACATCTCTACCCATTTGGGAAATGCAACTTCAAACTACAATGAGATACCACTACGTATCTATCAGAATGGCTTAAAAAATAACCAGACAACACCCAGTGCTCGTGAGGGTGAACAGTGGCTAGACCCGTACACTGCTGGTGGCACACCAAACGGGACAGCCACTCTGGAAGAGAGTTGGAAGTTTCCTATAAAGTTAAAGACAGGCTTTCACGTGACCCAGCCATCCCGTTCCTGAGCATTTATTCAAGAGGAACGGGAATTAATGTTCACATGGAAAACCTGTACATGAATATTTATAATCGCTAAACCCAGAAACAACACATATGTCCCCGTGAAAGGATAACAAATTGGAAGGTGAACACAATGGAGCACCACTCGGCAGCAGAAAGGAACGAAGCGTCCATCACACGACGTGGAGGATTCTCAGTAACACTGGGCTGAGTGAGAGAGGCTGGCCGCAGAGACTAGAAGCTCTATGATTCCATGTACATGACATTCTTGAAAAGACAGCTATACCTACAGAGAGCAGAACAGTGGATGCTGTGGGCGTGGGGGGTGGGTACGGATGAGCGTGTTCCACAGCCTGAGCAGGGTGATGGTTACACAAATCTCTATGTATTAAAACTCAAGAGAACCGTACATCAAAAAAAAAAAAAGGTCAATTTACTGTATGTTTATTTTAAAAACGTAAAAAGAAAAAAATCTGGGCTTGCATTTTTTTGTTTTGTTTGCAACTTATTCTTCTAGCTAGTCATTTTCATTGTAGTTTACAAAAGTACCAGCCTGTGACACAATGGAAATTAAAACAAATAAAATCTGGTCCTTCACCACAAAGAGATTAGGAAGAACTGTTGTAGGGTGTGTACCTACAAGTGGAACTTTAGGGTCCCAGAGAAGGGGCAGGCCAACCGCTACCCAGATGGCCACACCCCACAATGATGGGCGCCCCCAGCCTTCCCGATTTCCCACCCATCTCTTTTTACTTATCATGAACACAAGTTCATACATTTTTCTATTGTGGTAAAAACTATAGGACTGACCACCTTAACCACTCCTACGTGTACACTTGGGTAGTGTTACCTATTTGCACATTATCATGCAACAGATCTCTCACTTTTTCTTTTTTTTTGGCCACACTGCACAGCATGCGGGATCTTAGTTCCCTGACCAGGGATTGAACCCGTGCCCCCTGCAGTGGAAGCGCGGAGTCCTAACCACTGGACTGCCAGGGAATTCCCTCTCACAATTTAATGTAACTGAATATATCAAATCTGTGTGAACGTATTTTTTCTCTTTTTTGTTCAATAAATCCTTCTCCATCCCAAAATCCAAAGTGAATTCTCCTACACTTTATTCTAAAGTTTTGTCACCCACAGGTCATCCGCTCCATCTGGGGTTAACCTGGGCCCAGCATGAGACACAGACCAGCATCACTCGTCTGAGCAATGCCAGCCCCGAAGTCCCAGACGCCCCCACAGCATGTCCAGTCTTCCCCTGGGACCTGCGGGTGCACTCTAACTTCCACAGGGGAGGGTTATGGGTGGTGGTGAGGACTCTCTATCTGGTTCCATTCTCAGAGTACTTTATTCAAAAACCTCCAAAATTACCTGAGGCAGTCTCAAAAATTTTTACAAAAGCTACAAATTCTGTTACTTCGGCACACATCATTAAATAATACTTAAAACAATCATATTTTAATACAAGCATCCATTACAAAGACAAGGTGGGTTTAAAAGCAATGAACAGAGACTCCCCTGGCGGTCCAGTGGTTAAGACTTTGCCTTCCAATGCAGAGGGTGTGGGTGCGATCCCTAGTCGGGGAGCTAAGATCCCACACGCCTCCGGGCCATAAAACTAAAACATAAAAAAATAAATAAAATAAAAGCGATGAGCAGGTAATCCCATGAGCCACACCTCCTGGTGTGCAGACAGGTTTGCCCCCTGTGTCCCCTGGGGACAGGCCGTGGTGGGAAGGCCACACCAGGGCCTCTCACTGTCTCTGGGGATGCCCCTCCGAGATGCAGAGGTTTCCAGGGCTGCCATGGAGGTGCTCCAGCCTCCCCGCCCGCTGCTGGTCATCGCAGGAACGTGGCTGGACAGGCAGCCTTGAAAGCCGCTGTGTTGCCAGGGGTAGGAGGACAGAGTGCCCGGAGTAAAGAAAGTTCCAGGCCACAACGATAATACATCGTATCATGGGTAGTCTGAAAATACAGAAGCTAAGAAAAAGGCTAATAATGTAAGAAAAAGGCTGTTAGGAACCTGGGGAGAGAGAGGCACTCCTCTAGGAAGAAAACGTCATCAGAGCAGGGTCCAGGCTCCGTAACGAACATGGTTTCCACAAGTGGGAATAACGTAAACAATTTATGGATTTTCAGCAATAAACTTACAGACAAGCAACTTTATGTTTACGAAACACAATGTAAATTTCTCTTGACAGTGTAAAAGTAAAAGGACAAATGAAAGTCAGAGGAGGAGAAGGGAAGAAAGGAAGAAAGGCCGACCCCCTCCAGTTAGCGAGAGGACAACGCATGCTGCTGATGGCGCAGGACGAAGTCCTGTCACACAGGGGACAAGGGGTAAGCGCAGCTACGCTGGGACAGGAGGACAGAGACGCTGCTACTTTGGGTCAGGACAGAAGGAACAGGGGATCCGCCAGGTGATGGGTCGGGACACAGCCATGAGGTGCGATTCAGTGACCGTGAGCCAGCACCTCGGGGAGGGGATGGGGTGCAGCCCGGTGCGGGCACGGCTGCATAGCCTCCCACACTTGGGGCCTGGCCCCACAGAAGAAAAACTTCACTGAAAATAAAGATACTAAAGACAAAGTACAACTGGTGTTCCAAAGACAGCTGACCTCTCTCCTTTGAAGGAAGCGTCATTTAAAATCCATGATGAACCTTGGAAAAAGGACATTCAAGAAACAGCTGGGGGGGGGGGTGGGGGCTTCCCTGGTGGTCCAGTGGCTAAGACTCCGCGCTCCCAATGCAGGGGACCCGGGTTCAACCCCTGGTCAGGGAACTAGATCCCGCATGCATGCCGCAACTAAGACCCAAATAAATAAATATTAGGGGAAAAAAAAAAAAGAACCAGCTGGGTCTGGAGCACTTCACCTCCTCAGGAGGGCCAACTCCTACCGGTGCTGGGGACACACTCAGAACACAGTGGAAAACCAGTGGTTTGAATGCGTGACTCCGAACTCATTATCTGTTCCAGAAGGAAAAGATTAATACACTGCAGAGTAGAAGGAAACGGCCACCAATGACCTCCACAGACATAGAAGAATTATAAGCAAGAGTCAACAAACACGGAAGGGGTAAAAGGGGCGATGCTGAGCATCACAGTCGTCCGTTACCTTTACTCCTAACTTAAAATGAATTCCAAACGTAAAGAACTCCTAAACTCTTCAGGAAAACAGAGGAACCCCTAAAGATGTCATCTTTCTTCCTTAATTCTAAGAAAAATAAAAAGCAACAGTGATGCCAAGCCTTAAGACAAAGAGAGAGAATTAGAGTCAAACGGATCCGTCTTTAAGAAGGGCTCCCCGTCAATCATCAAAGCACGAGAGAGAATGGGTCTAAACCCCAGGCAGACGGGCCAACCCACCAAAGAACAGTAACTAAGTAGCACTTTCACCTAACAATAAGCACAATGCTTGGTCACAAAAAGAGCATGTATTCCAGTACTAAAGACATTGAACCCTCGGCCCTCACAGAGGGAGCACGAGGCTGACCAGCAAGGGCTCAGCAGACACCCCCGGGGCAGCTGAAAGGCCCCAGCATGGCCACACCCTAAGCCCTTCTGAGGTATAAACTGAGCGACTGCCCCAGTACCGGCCGAGCATTCAGTACGGTCTATGGAATTAATTTTATCAGTAGTGACTTATGTCCAGAAACCAAATAAGGATTTTCTTTCATAAACTAATGCTTACATACAGTCAGTCAAAAGGAAAAGGTCAGAAGTTGAGCAAAACAACTCTAACTATGTGTCTGAATACAAGGAGAGTCAAAAAAAACACTGAACATTCTCAAGAGCCTGTGACTCAGAGAGGAGGCTGCCTATGGCCCAATGTGGAAGGGAGAGCCCCACTCCCGACCCGGTCCTCCTGGTCCTGCCTGCCCAGCATCCCTGAGGTGCAAACAACAGGGCGACACTGCCTCTGTGTAAAGCGCGCCTAAAACAAGCTGGAACCCTGACACCAGAACGTGACCGACAGACACAGGTGACATTTCCATCATCACAGCACTGGGGCCAACAGGTACTCACCTACGCACAAGGCTGCAGAAAGAGATTCTAGGAAAACCAGTGCTATGGCCAAACACTTCCAGAAAACCTTAACATATTCTCAAAGCTAAATATGAAAGCTAAATATGAGACAGTGGAAGGCAAAAGTATTTCTTATAAAAGTTATGAGCACGGGAGCTTTCTGGGTGTTGGTGTTCTAACCTCGCAACCCCTACAACCTCAGGTACTGAAGTCACAGGTACCCTTCCACCCAGGCAGCCACCTGCCGCCCCCGGCCCTCCGCGGACCAGGCCTGCGGATCAGCAGCTGGACTGGAGAACCGGAGGTATCTGTATCGTGACAGAAAGGGCGTAACGCTGACTGGCAACCAGGTGCAAGTCCACTCTCGTGAATTAAACTTACCAGGAAGGATTTCTTACTATCTAGAGACCATCACGACATTCAAATCCTCAACTTTGAATATCACATGAAAATACTTGTGACCAAAGTCACGGTCACACAGAAGCACACAGGCTAAGAGACCTACTTAACGCTCCCGGGAGAGCCCACAGGCTCAGAGCAGTGCAGTGTGTGACACTGACAACCCAACGACCCACCACCTTGGGGGCAGCTCCGCCCCCAGGGAGGGGACTGGACACTCCAACTCCAGAATGAGCAGAAGCCTAAGATACACACAGCGGCTCGAAGTTCATGAAACGCAGCAGATGCAGCCACGACATCTTCTGTGTCTCCAGCAGGAACGTGTCCCGAAACGCATCCACTAGAAACCGCGCTGCACTGGGACGCCCCAGCCAGGGCTGCCCCATGTGAAAGCCCCTGGGGAGGGGGCCGCCCAGGGTTCCCACTGCTGGACTGACTGCCTCTGATGAAGCAATGGACCCTGCAACGATGACCAAAACCAACCATTCTAGTACAAAATCAAGTATGAGCTGCACGAATTACCCCAGGACGAGCCAAGTGTAGAGAGACGCCTGATGTCAGAAGCGTGTCAAGACACACGCACTGCACATGCTACCACAGTTGTACTGGTGACAGAACTTATGATTACTGCTGTAATTTTACCAACATGGTACCTACAACCTAGGGCGTGCTTACCACGTGCAGGCACTGAGGGGCACACGTGCTCCGGACCAAGACGCCTGTGGGGCAGGCGCCCAGTCCAGTGGGTGATGAGACTGCAGCTCTTGGGCTACCTGGCTGGGCTGGAGCCTGGCTCTGCGACACCTGGGCTCAGTGACCTGGGCGGTTACTCAACAGCTTCATCTCCTCTTCGTCCAGCGGGGCTGCAGGCGGCCTGCCACAGCGTGTCCGTGATCGAGTCGTGTGAAATGCGAACAGTGCCGGGTACAAGATTTACACGAGCCGTTACTGTTACTGCCTCCAACTTACAGATGAGAAGACTAAGGCCCAGAAACGGGGTCATCTGGAGGCCACTGTGCCAGGGATCAGCAGGACTGGGATTCAGATTCACACCTGACTCCAAGTGCTGTACAATTCGACTGATTCTCGGTAACCATGTCACAAAGCGGAGCAATTTTTCCCTGCCCTGAGCACAAATAACTTATTTTCTTGTACTAACCTACAAGCCTTATCTAAATAAGGTACTGTATTAACCCTTTACTGTGTTTTTAAACTAAAATAAATACACATACAAAGTTTATAATGGTGAATAAAAGTTATGTAGGTTATACTTTATTTGACTCTCAGCTTGAACACTAATATTAATTATTGTTGCATACATTTTAGATGTAAAATCCATACTTCACTGATTTGCCTTATTGTCGTTTGCCTTTTAAAAATACAGGAAAAGACCTGCCTTCAAGGCTTTACGGGGCAGGCATCTAATCAGGTAAGGCTGTACCGAGCTGCTATTCACTGAAACACGCTCTGCCCCTGTGACCACACAAACAGTCGAGCTGTTCGTAAGCTGGATGGTCATTCTGGGGTGAGGAAAGGACAAAGACCCCTGCCCACTCCAGGGAGCAGCAGGGGGGTCTGATGAAGTGACAGGTCTGCCTCACGACACTGCGACTCTGTGAGCAGTTTAAGGAATGCCACAAGTAAAAGGTAGATCACAGACACTTATGAAGGTTTGCACAGCTCCCCCAGAGGAGAGCAGGTCCAAGAGTGCCCCTAACGCCTACGTGCACTGCAGTCCACCAGCCTGAGTGAGGATGAGATGGTGTTAGGAGCTGGCTGGACAGGCTGGCCTACTCGGCCACCAGGACAGCCCCCTCAGATAATGGGTTGCAGTTACCCTTGTCACGAATCAATTTTTATAAAAGAAAGGACGGGGCAGATGAAACAAGTGTGGGAGTCACATGGATAACTACACACCAGGGAGAAGGATGCTGTTGGTAACAGTCAGTTAGGGTCACCCAACCAGGCAGGATGATGCAAGAGAAAACGTCACCAACAGAAACAGCATTTTAAGAGGTAAATTCCGTGTTGTCATTTTAAGGTGTGCGACAGCATTACTTGTGCTTATTCTTCAATACCACACTTTCGTACTAGAGAAAATATGTGGATCTCAGCTTCCTTATCCAGACAATTGGGTAACAGCTACCCTGCAAGGCTGTCCTGGGGATTATGGCTGATGCATACCTAGTAACCCTGGCCTGCTCACAAGCAGATTGCTTCAGAGGGTTTGCCGTAGGGGGAGGGGAGGCATCCTCTAAGTGAATTTTAGAAGAAAACAAACTGTTTCCAACAGACGACAACTATGCTTCGACAAGTTAAGAAATACTTCATAGACAATCCTTAAATTGTAGACGTTCCAGTTTCATCTCAAAATGAAACTGGGCCATTAAATTGCGTTAAAATATTTCAGCTTTACTTGTGATGAGCCTCATGATTCAAAGTATCAGGTAAATACAGTCCAGTAAAAATTGTTACCCAGAATACAACTTCTTTTTCAGTTAATTAAAAAAAAAAAAAAGAAAAAAACCAGATGTGGCCTGGTTTCACGCATCTTAAAAAGCCTATTTATCACTAAATTATCACTCTTTATTTCTTAATTTACTTAAAATTCTCATTTTAAAGGACGCAGCAAAATTTATTGCAACTGGCTGAAAAAATCTCACATTTTATTATCAAACCCTACAGCAGTAGCTAAATTAGCAGCAAAATATAAAATATAAAGTGTTAAAATCCTGTGTAGGTGAAGAAGAAAAGACACACACTGCCGGAGGAAATATAAATTTAGCAATATATGGCAAAAATAATAAAGTCTGTATTCTCTGACCTAGAATTTTTCATTATTTATCTTAGAGAAACCCTCTCACAATTAAAGACACTCCTTTTCAATCAAGGAAAATTCACTGGGACCACCTAACTACAAACCAAACATCTGCTATGCTGCTAATCCCTTCCAATAACAGAAGGAAAAAACTAAAAGCCAGGCAGTGGCACATGCTCCCTCTGCAGAGCCCGGTCCAGCTCAGTTGGGGCTGTGACACGGAGCCTATGGTCTTGGACCCCCAGCGCCCCAATTCATCACCTCTGAAGCACCACAGGGCCAGACAGTACAGGATAACTCAGTTCTGATGGCTTCACTATAACACATTTCACTCCACCCAGTGAAAACAACAGAGGTGAAGGGCAGAGAGAGCTCTCTAAGAAAGGGGCTGGCCATCCCAGAGATAGCCAGGGCGGGGCTCAGCCGGCAGGGTAGCAAGTCAGCATTCCAATCCTCTGACTTCCAGGCCTGCAACTTCATAACCAACTGGCACAGAATTCCTCAGAACACAGCAATGGAGACGCCAAATGACTGCACATTTCACCGCGTACACCGCCATGTTTTCTGGTGTTACATGTTCAGTGTAGAGAAATTAAAAGCACAATAAAATTATAAGTAATTCAGAGCTTCCCTGGTGGTGCAGTGGTTAAGAATCCGCCTGCCAATGCAGGGGACACAGGCTCGATCCCTGGCCCGGGAAGATCCCACATGCCGTGGAGCAACTAAGCCTGTGCGCCACAACTACTGAGCCTGCGCGCACAACTACTGAAGCCCATGTGCCTAGAGCCCGTGCTCTGCAACGAGAGAAGCCATGACAATGAGAAGCCCACGCACTGCAAAGAAGAGTAGCCTCAGCTCACTGCAACCAGAGAAAGCCTGCGCACAGCAATGAAGACCCAATACAGCCAAAAATAAAAAAATATATATTAAATTATAAGTAACTCATGATGATGAACAAGGTTCATTTACACTCATACATTCTAGAAATATTCACTGATCACTCACAATGTATCACACAATTTGAAAATATTAGTCGGGTTTAATGTCAGGAAAAAAAGACTACGGTTTCTGCCACAGAACTAAGCTCTAAAAACCAGTGATGTAGATACACCTACAATGGAGTATGATTTTGGAGTGAAGTGGACCTTCGATGTATACGGACAACCTTTGAAAAGCAAACCACTTACGAAGGCATTTTCAGTGACACCCACTGAATGTATGGTCTCACTACATACTCTCTCTTTGGAGAATGAGATTCTGTACTTCTTTTCTGCAATTTCAAGGTGAGCTACCAATATGTTTGCAAAACTCTTAGAATTTAAAACAACTCTTACCTGCTAAAGACCAAAACCTATTAACTGTCTGCAAGTACTAATAACCAAGAGAACATACCATTTCACCCATACAACGGCCTCTAACAAAATTAATGCAAAGACAACGAAAGACAAAATCAAAAGTAAGAATTGTTTGGTAATCTAATCCTTAAATCCTCTGGGTTGAATTTCGAGTGACCAATAACAGACTGCTGTTAATCCTCTTCAGGGGATGTCACTACCTGAGCACTGGCCTTGCTATCAGGACAGTAAAAGCATTAACAGTTCCCTCATGTTTTGGTTTTTTTTTGGCCGCACCGCGCGGCATGTGGGATCTTAGATCCCCCGACCAGGGATCAAACCCACGCCCCCTGCACTGGAAGCTTGGAGTTTTAACCACTGGGGCACCAGGGAAGTCCCAACAGTTCCTTCTCTTAAATGAGGGATAGCATTTTCATAAAATCTGACTAGTGTCACTTTTCAGCATCTTTGTCACTTAAACTTAGGAAGCAGTTGATGACATACCTTCCCACTTGCCATCTCCTGTGCTCCCCCAACAGGCAGTAAGGGCAGGTACCATGACCCTCATCTTCGCGGGGCCCCATCATGTGAGCCCGAGTCTCGTCCGCTCTCAGGAAGGAAAGTCTAGTACAGATTCTGCTGACACACAGACAGGGAAGGGCTGTGACAGAGCAGGAGATGAGTCTGCAGCTGAAGAATGCTCTGATCTGACCACCCAATAAGAACATAAAAACAAGCCCCATTTGGGGAGCACTGCAGTTTTAACTACTGCACCGGGAGCACCGTCAAGAGCCAACAGTCTCCTGTCCGCCTCCTGGGCAAGAGCGGGCCGTCACCCTCCACACCTGTCCCCTGAAGACACGGGGTCTGTTTCCTTACTGGAAAACTGGCTGCCCTCACTGGCTGAGATATACGGTTTGCCTACAGCACTGTATGCTCCAAACCCTGTACAAAGTACTTATAAAAGAGTTAAGGAATTTTTCAAGGGTGATTATATCTGTGTCTATCACGCCATTTTGGGGCTTCCCTGGCGGTCCAGTGGGTAAGACTCTAGGCCTCCACTGCAGGGAGCCCAGGGTTCAATCCCTAGTTGGGGAGCTAAGATCCCACATGCTGTGCAGTGTGGCCAAAAAAAAAGAAAAAGAATCATTTGTAAATCAATTATACCCCAATAAAAATGTTTTTAAAAAATCATGCTCATTTTATTTCCTGACTTTAAAAGCAAAGTCCCACCTTAAATAAAATTCCACCTCGTCTCCTTACTCCAGCCTCCCAGCCTCAATTTTAGTCATTCATCCCACACCTACTGAGCATCTTCTCCAGCCCAGGACCAAGGCAAGCACGTCACACCTGGGCTCTGAGATGCACGGTCAGCAGCAGCCTGCTAGGGATTCTGCCTGGTGGTGTCAGGTCGGTCAGCACAGGAACCAGTGCAGAGGCCTGGCCCCAAGTTCCAGGTCTGAGACTGAGCAAAAAGCACACGTCTCCAGGGTAGCTCAGCACTGAGCACAGAGCCATCCTTCCTCCACGAGTGAGGGGGACTCAAGAACACAAAGGGCCAAGAAACATGCAGTATCTTTTCAGTCCCAGCACCACATTAATACAATGAAAAACCAAGAACATAAATTCACTCTGAGTGAAGGTTCTGGAAATGACTTGAGTCCTTCAGTCACACATCAGGATTCAGAGCAGGCCTCAGAACAGCTCACTTTCACGTGGTTCTAACAGATTACTCCACCTCACCCATTTAATCGACAAATGTCGGGACTTCCCTGGTGGTCCAGTGGTTAAGAATCGGTCTTGCAATGCAGGGGACGCCGGTTCGATCCCTGGTCAGGGAACTAAGATCCCACGTGCCGCGGGGCAACTAAGCCTGCGTGCCACAACCAGAGACCGCGTGTGCCGCAACTACAGAGCCCACGCGCTCTGGAGCCTGCGCGCCACCACTAGAGAGAAGACGGAACACCGCAACGAAGAGCCTGCATGCCGCAACTGAGACCCGATGCAGCCAACAAACAAACAAATAAATAAATTTATAAACAAAACAAAACAAATGTCACTGAGTATTTGGGACTAGCATGTGGGTTTTACTTTCTGGGGGGTTAATCGAAGACAAAATTTCTAAAAGCATTATTACCAGTGGTAGATCTGACAAAAAACTTTTTATTTTGCACTAACTATAGACTAAAAGTTGCAAAAAGATTTACAGGGAGATCCTAGTACCTTTCTGATCTTCCTCTTAACTGGCTGTCCTTTCCCAAAGGGGAGGCGACTTGCCACACACCTCCCTCAGAACCCAGCCACGGTACTCAGTACTCAGCCACAATGACTTTCGAGTGACAAGGTCACTCACTGTATTGCAGAGCTGCTACTACAATCATCACTTCCATTCATTCCAACAGTATTTCCTGGACACGCAGTACATGCCAGCCACCGTTCTTTGCACAAAACAGACTCCCTGCAGACCTTCACCTCATAGTAAAACATTAAGTATAATAAATATATTAAACAGGACATTAGAAGAATGAAGTGCTGTGGGAAAACTAAGCAGGAAAGGGAGACAGGAAACAGGAAGTGGCGAGCTGAAATTCCAGGTAAAGCAGTAAGGGAAGTCCTGCCCTCCCGGAGCCTAAGGGTGAGGGCGCCAGTGATCTGGGTAGAGCCAGGGACGGAGCACAGGAGTCTGTTAAGAGCCTGGCAAAGAGGCCACTGTGGCGGGGGGCCCACAGAGTGAGTCAGGGAGCCAGTGATAGGGAGACTGGTCACAGAGGATGGGGGTGGCCTGACAGGCATCCCTGCCCCGCAAGGGTCCCCATCTGAGGCCACACTGGTTCCGTAGCTGAGATCCCCCAGCAAGGCCTTGTCTCCTCCACGTGCCTCTCTAGTATCTGCTCACCGGGACAACCCCTGGCTGCTCTGACTTCACCAGGGCCAAGGGGGCCAGGCATGGGGGTCCTGCAACACGTGTGCCTCTCAGAGCCCCGTGCTGCTGGAAGCACCTGCCACTCAGCCCCTGGCTTGGCCACATGCCATCAGAGGTGCCCCAAGTCCCGCAACCCTGACACAGGTGGAAGGAGAGCTGCATGCTCTCAGGAAGTTTCTGAAAGCCCGTTAAGTCCTGCCTCATAATTTCATCTCTCAAAGTCTGACAGGCACCGCGATCCTGAAACGCAGCACCACGTTTAACAAGAGAGAAGCAAATAAACGAACACAAAATCTCAGAAGCTTTGACTAGAGTTCTGCCTTCAGGCAACCAGATTTAAGACGGGGCAGTATAACTGTCGATGTCAGCAAGGTAGTTTTTAAACAGACAACTAGTAAGGACAAAGGTGTCCAGGACAGCACCTCTCAGTCTATGACCCCTATCACACCTAAACCTGAAAACCAAAACAGAAACTTTTGCTTCTTTTCCTGCATAGCACAACAGAGCGAATTTTGAGAACTCATCTCTTAGGCACATGAAAAAGCGAGTCCTTGATCCAGCCGCTCAACACAAACAAGTTCGAACCCGCGGGAATGAGTTCCTAACCCTCTCTCGGTAAGACTACAACACAAGGCACTGCTTCAGATGTCCTCGCGAGGAGAGAAAACATTTTTTTCTTACAAACCAGATGATTTTCACCCGCGAGATTAATCTACAGCGCGTCAAGGAACAAAGCTCAATTCCGCGACCTATAGGCGTAATGACCCAGGCACAGGTTACGTGGCTGCTGGACCGGCGGCGCCCCTCTTTTCGGCCCTCAGGACCGCAAAGACCCTCCCCGGGGCGGGGGCGCCCCGCGCAGACCCCGGCCCCGGAGCGCGAGCTGCGCTGGGGTGGGGGGTGGGGGCCCTGGCTGCCGCACGTCGGGTCTCTGGCCGCCCCCAAGCGCGGGCCCGGTGGCCCGACCGCGGCGCACGGCCTGGGCCTTTCCGCCGCTCCTCCGGCCGCGCCGCCGCCCCCGGTCCCGAGGGGGGAGGGAAGGGGGAGGGAGGGTCGTCGCCATTTCCGCCTCCTGGCGCGCGGCCCCGCCACCCCGCGCCGTGCCACCCTGCACTCCCTCACCCCCACCCTCCGTCACCCTCACCTCGCGCCCCGCCCCCGCCCCCTCATTCCGCTCTCGTCACCCCGAACCCCCGCCCGCCCGCCCGGCCTGACGCGAGGCCACCGGCCCGCCGCGAGCTCACCTGTCCGCCTGCCCGCCCGCCCGCCCGCCGGCTCCGCTCCTCCCTGCGCGGCGCTGCTGGGCAGCCGGCCGACGCGCTCCTCAGCCGGGGCTGCGCCTCGGGACCCGGCGGCGGCGGCGGCGGCGGCGGCGGCGGCGGCGGCGGCGGCGGCAGCGGAGACGGCGATGGGGGCAGCGGCAGAGGGCGCGGGAGCAGCACCGGCAGAGGCGGCGGGGGCGCGCACGTTCACGCACGCTCACGCACGCACCCGCACCGGCGCGCGCGCTCCCGGGAGGACGTGGGCGCCGGCGGGTCGGAGCCGCGGAGGGGGCAGGCCGAGCGTGCGCCCAAAGGGCTGGGCGAAGGCTCCGCCCACTAGAGGGGCGGAGCCCCGAGTGACAGCCCACGGGCGGGGCCCCGGGAGCTGTGGGCGGAGCTCGCACCGCGGAGTCGGAAGCGTCCACCGCCCCGCAGGGGCGGGGCCGAGCGCGGGGGTGGGGCTTGTTCACCAGAGCGTCAGGTGCTCTCCGGTGCGCCGGCAGGTGCTGCGGCCAGCCGCCCTGAAGAAGAGGTGCGGGGACTTGTCTTGCAGCTGAGTTTGCCCCGCGCTTTACGTAAGATTGAGAACGCATAATTGTTCTCGTCAAAGAACGGGAGAGGGAGCTGGTGGGAGATGACCAGGAGGCCGGCAGCCCCTGAGCCACTGTTTGGGACTGACGTTTGCTCATCCCTGCAGCGCAGAGATGCGACTTCCTGCCTTCCTGCCCAATCACCGAAGTGCCGCCGCCATTGTCCGGGCCCTCCCAGAACCACCTACAAACAATGTCTTGAAAGGGCAGTTGAACCAACTTCCACTCACTTCCCTCCCTGTCCAGGTACGACCACTGCTCATCTCACTGACCCCCTGAGGGAGGGGAGACCTGCTCGTTACCCTTCCCTATCACTTCTTATGACAGAAACAGTTCTACCATTTACTGAGTGCCTGCTCTCTGGCTGGTACACCGGTATGTGCCAGTTTTCATCCTAGAAGCCATCCAACAGATTTTCTGGCCAGCCTCCCCACTTCCATGCTTGTCCACTGGCCATTTTCCCTCAGCGGAGTCATATTCTTAACACAGAAACTTTATGCCATCCAAGGCTCCCTAAACACGTTGAGTAAAATCCAAACTCTTTGCCAACAAGCTCCGGCCCCGTCTACCTCTGCCCTCTTACACCTCTCTGCCATCACGCCGGCCTTGAACTGCCCAGTTTGTCCGAGGCTCAGGGCCTGTAAGTGGCAGAGAGCTCAGGAAGTCGCCTGGCAGCCATTAAATTGTGCAACATCAAGCACGCACGAAAAGGCCTTTGAAAACCAAGAAACAGAAGGGCCAGACTAGTGTCTGTTGATTCAAAAGGATTAAAGATCCCGGGCCAGAATCACAGGAGTGAGAGAACCAAACGAACCCGGTACCAATTTCAGAATGAAGCTGTGTTGGGCACTGCAAGAATGAATGAAGCAGGCCTTAGTGAGTCCCTCCTTGACCTACTAGTTCCACTTTAGGGATATTCTTTCTAAGAAAATGTTCCCAAATACAGAAAAAGTTGTACGCACCAAGCTGCTCTTGATGGTGTTATTTGTAATAGTGAAAATGGAAACCTGCACAACTGCACAAATAAGCACATTCAAATGGAAAAATACAAGATGTGTACAAAGGTTACCTAATAGCACTGAAAACTTTCGTGACAGCTCCTGAAAGTAAAATGAGCAAAATGCACCATATATATTAGAAGTACAGGGCTTCCCTGGTGGCGCAGTGGTTGAGAGTCCGCCTGCCGATGCAGGGGACACGGGTTCGTGCCCCGGTCCGGGAAGATCCCACATGCCGTGGAGCGGCTGGGCCCGTGAGCCATGGCCGCTGAGCCTGCGCATCCGGAGCCTGTGCCCCGCAACGGGAGAGGCCACAACAGTGAGAGGGGCATATACCGGTTAAAAAAAAAAAAGAGAGAGAGAGAGAAGTACATTATTACAAATATGTCTATAAACAAACAAGCCAACCTGTTTGGAGAAAATAAGAGGAAGAATACTGTCAAATATGGACAGTGGCTGCAGTCCGGCCCTGTGCTTTGCAGACCCTTCAGTTGGGCCAGGTGGATTCCTTTATCCTCACCTTGAGAGGAAACCGAGACTTCAGGGAAGCAGGTGCCATGGCTGCCCTCCAATGCCAGCCCCACCACTTGCTACAGTCAGTCCTTCAAGCTCTCAAAGCTCATCTCACGGGTCCATTATTTAGGGGGAACACCTGAGGGCTAGGTCCATGTCAGGGTCATCCTTGTACCCCAGAACAAGAGCCTAGCAAACTCTTACCCACAGGCATTTAAGTACTGAATAAGTGAAGACCACATGGAACCCATTTCCGTCGTCAATGAGAGTAAATGCTGACTGGGGGCAGCGGTGGTGCTTTCTCCACTTGGCGCCGCCTCATGTTGTGTTGCACTGCCGGGCTGGGGCGTTTGTCTCACACAATTCGAAGCCATTAACTTTCCCTGCTCTTGCATCTCAGGCAAGCCGTGCCCTCTGACCCCAAAGGAGGTCCGATGCTCCCAGTGAAGGGACTTCCCACTGGGCACACCCAATACAGCAGGAATGGACACATGTGAAGCACCAGGGCAGTGCAGAGCGAGGCTCTCCCCAGAACAGTTTTGGGGTTGGTGCGGCTAGCACTCCAGGGCACAGCGTTAAGAAGGAAAAGCAGAGTGCAGGAAGTTGTAAGCCATCTTTTGAGTAAGAACGGGAAGGGAATGAGAGTACACATTCGTAGTTGCTCGGTTTTGCATGAAGAAAGCACTGGGAGGGTGAAGAGTCATCGTACAGGGCAGGTGGGGGGTGTACAGGGAACAGGCGCATTTGAGCGGGCCTCACACCCAGTATTGACTTTTGAATCCTGTACACAGAGGACCTTAAGACACTTAGCAGAGAAGTCCTCCCCACAGCACCCCTGCACTCCACCCCCAGGTCCCTGCTCCCCGCTCCGCACCACCTGAGCTCACCCACCCCTGCCTCATTCCTCCAGGACTTGTCTACCCGTGGTCGGCACCTTCACGTGGTGCCCCAGCAGAGCAGGGCCACGAGGACGGGAAGATGGCCGCACACTGTTGGCCCAAGGAACAGGACCCTCTTCTTCCCAAGATCCACCCCCCTCTCAGCGAGCCCCTCCACCCACCCACCCAGCCGAAGACACGGGTGCCGTTCCTGTACCACAGCTGTTACAGCTGCAGCCGGACGACCTCAGGAGTTCAAGCAGCTCTCACGCCAGGCCCGAGCGCTTCAGTGGGGTGGATCCTGGCCGGCCGGACACCCTCTTGCTGCAGTGCCCGCCTGCATGGCTCCGGCAGCTCAGCCCAGACTCGACTGTAACCTGGCCGGCTCCTCCCCACGGTCCATACCCCTTCCCCAGAGACCCCACAGCTTTGTCACTAACACACCCTCTCATGGCACTGAAGATCTAGAATTTGTATTTGGGACCATCTATTTCCTGCCTGCCTCTCCCTAGGGTGCAGGGATCCTGCCTGTCGGTTACTTTGCCACTCTTCCGCCACCTTCCTGAATGAAGTAAGATACACCACACAAGCTTAAGTGGGTTTTCCCCCAAAGGAATGCTTTATTGACAAATCACCCGTTATCTACTTTAAGGAAAAGATAAATCAGTTATTACACCTGCATCCTGCCTTCCCATCACACCCCATCTGAGAGACTCCAACCCTGGGGAAAAAGCACAGAGCAGCGTTCCTCCCAAGGCACGAGTGTGGACTGCAGCCACCCCCCACCCCCCAGTGTGTCTGAAGTGACCAGCAGACACTCAGGTACCAGACAGCACATCACAGTCGACCAGAGAAGACACTGAGCTGACAGCTCCTTCCCTTCAAGAGTGCACAGATGCCGGCGAGGTCTCTGCCCGCTAAGAGCCTGTAAGGCACAGAGCGCCCCTCCAGGTGCGCCAGACGTGGAGCCCTGGGTGAGAGGCTGCTGGGCTGTGGCAGCATCGGAGCAGAAAGAGATCTTTGTAGCTCCTGAGAAAAGGCAACAGCAGAGTCCCAGCTGACCCGACGCCCTGGCCCTGACCTACCTGCAGGGTCTGCCTGTTGCTCGCTGGCCCTGGCGTGTGCCACACACCCAGGTTGGAGCCGCTGATCGGTGATGTGCCAGCCAGGCCCAGCCTGTACAGGGGCAGCGCCAGCCCTCTGTGAAGGTGCTGGTCTTTCTTTCTCCCACCCCCACCAGCCAGTGGGAGCTGCCCCGGTCACTGAGAGGAGCGAGAAGCCAGTTTTCTATACGGGGATGGAATGCACTCGTGAAATAAAACACACCACTGGCACAGAGGTGCTGCCCCTCGGCTGGATGCAGGATTTTACATAGCGCTCAAAATCCACTAAGGAACCCTCATTTATATATATAAAAACATTATAAACAAATAAAACATAAGGCAATATAAGGCGTGCACTTCAGCTTGAGTCCAAAGGAATAATATTTTCTAACTGTGAGGCTAAAGCTGCTTTGCTTAGTTTTACTTTTTGAAAAACCCACTGCGTCTAAAAAATAAAGAATTTGCTTTTCTTAAAGCTGGGTCATTAGCGTAATGATCAGGCGTCTGCTGATCATCAGCTTTCTGGAAGCTCTCAGGAAATGGGTAGTTTTCCTGTTTGGCATTTTGAAATAAAACTGCAGATCAGGCGGGGCTTTCTGGATGACTCTTCCTTCTGCGACTTAGGGAAGGAGTTTAGAAAACACCACGCATTTTATACTTATCGCTCTCCCCCCCCCCCCCCCACTTTCAACATGCTGATCCACTAACAAGACTCCCAACAGGAGCTTGGCTTTGGCTCCCACCCTGGGACCCACCACCCTGCCCGCTTCCTGCTCCAAGGCAGGACGGCGCAGTGATTTGCTGATCTGCCGACAGAAGGGGAGGCATCCGTGTACAAGACATGTTCTCTGACCCATGCGAGCGCGGCAGCCACGTCTCCACGGGGATGGCCTGATTGTTCTCAACACCCGCCGCTCGAAGTTGCAGTTGTGGCGATGACGGTGTGCTTGTTCCGTGGCCGGGCAAAGCCGCTACGGGCTTAGAAGGGCGTGTGATCGGGCCGGGGTCTGTCTCCACTCCCGGTCGGGGAGGGAAGGTTGTCACTGCCATTCTCTCCGCCACTGACAACCTTAGACTACAGATGGGAAAAGACCAAGAAAGAAGAACATGAGACAGAGCACGCACGCCTAGCAGATCCTAGGCCCGTGCTGGGAATTCAAGGTGTCCGATCCCTACGTGAGTTTATGTCACATGGACGCCGCTCAGCAATACAAGAAACAAATCACCAACACGGGAAACAGGCTGGATATCTCTCTAGGAAATTACACAGTGAAAAGAGCCAATCCCCAAGAGACTACACGCTGCGTGGCTGCATTTACATGACGTTCCTGACACAACAGAAACGGAGAGCAGGTTAGGGGTTGCCAGGGGTGTAGAGCAGGGGGTAGGCAGGCCGCAGTCTTTGTGGGGATGGTGGAACTGTGCTCTGTTGTGACTGTAACAGCCAGGCGTCCTGGTTGTGACACTGCAGGATGTTACCACCGGCGGAAACCGCACAAGGTACAAGAGCTCTCCGTATCATTTCCCATAACTTGCACGTGAACCTACAATGACTAGTGACGTGTCCCACCCCGGCAGAACTGGGCGGTCCAGATCCAGTTACCTTTATGGTCCCAACTCGGTCCTCAAATGACTTGAAGGTGGCAGAATTCCTTTAAAGAGAGAGAAAGATGTCAGTATAAGGAGCACATTGCTTTGTCACCCTCCTAAACCTGAAGGAACTCGGGGTTAGGGTCATCCTCTGGAGAGATCCCTGAGAGATCCCGAGGTCTCACTGCAAAAACATGACGAGCCAAAAAAAGGGGAGGGGGCACACATGTTCAGAGCCTTCCCCAGGACAGAACCGAGGTCAGCCACACCCCCCAACTGCAGGACAGAAGATCTGCATGCCACCAGCTGGTGAGCCCCAGACTTCATCTGGGCAAACTGCGGACCCCTTGACTGGGAAGCCGGGGGATGCCGGGCACGTTTTCTGCTGCGCCCTAAATGCACATCTTGGGGTTACGGAAAGTCCCACGTGTTCTTCACACAGATCTCTCACAGAAATCGAGCAAGAGGAAAACCAAGGAGCATTCGGAGAGCAGAGAGTGACGAGGAGGCAGAGGACAAAGCAGGCCAGGCCTGGTCCCACCCAGCCCCCGTCCCCCTCCCTGGCTCCGCAGCTCCCTGAGCCCAGGCCTCTGGAGGCAGCCTGTCAGTGACCCCTGGCACGCTCGGGGGACAGCAGCTGCAGCAGATTCTCCTGGACGGGGACACGAGCTCTGCGGGGACCCAGGCTGCACCACAGAGCAGGAGCGAGCACAGGTGGGGACTTCGAGGAGGAACAGGTCCTGGCTCTGGCTGTTCCCAGGACATAAAGAGCCACCATAAAAATCTTGGAGACACCTGAGACCTCTTGGCGTGTGCAAGCCTCTCTGTCCCTTCCGGCCCGGCCCTGAGGGCAGCCCTGGAAAGTTCCAGGTGGAGCCCAGTTTGGGGCCTCACCCCCACCAGCTCTTCAGCCTCGAAGAGGTATCTCCCAACCCTGAGCCAAGAGGACGCTGAGGGGGAAGGTGGTCCCTGGTTCAGGGGTTTGGGGAGTGAGACGGACCAGCCGGAGCCACCCCCTCCCACTGGCCTCCCAGTGGGGTCCCGGCGGGCTCAGGGGGCCGTGGCGTGCGGGGGCACGTTACCTCATGGCCGGCGTACTTATGGAGCGGCGGATGGAGCGGCTGCTGCTTGGAAGCGCGGTAGGAGCAGAGAAGGAGAGTTAAGGCAAGGACAGGACCGGCCTCCCCGTGCAGGAAGCTGAGGCCCCGCCCACCCCGCACCACTGAAGCAGAGAAGCCGCAGGCTGCCCTCAGGGGGAGAACCAGACCCGGGTGCCCCTCGCATGGCCCCAGAAGCGTGACACTGCCGGAAGAGGGTGCTGGGACAAGGAAACTAAGACGCCCTTGGCCTGGACTGCTAAAGACACTTCTGGTGCCAAGAACCGCCAGGTGTCCCCACGTGACTTAACAGCAAGCTCCAGAGAGACCGGCAGGGCAAGCAGGAATATTTAAAGTCGCAGACTGTTCTGGATTTGGGTCCCAGACCTCCAAGGCGGAGGAGCGGCTTGATCAGCATGAGGTAAAGGACACTCAGGAGGCTGTCTGACCCGGTCCCAAGCACCCCGCGGCAGAAAGAGCGCTCGGCTACGGGGAGGAGACCAGCTCCACTTTGAGGGGCAGGACCGCTTCTGGGGGAGGAGGACATGGGGACACGACGGCTTGAGGGCCGGCAGGGCCCCTTCCAGGAATAGAGTCGGGGCGGGCCGATAGCTACTCGGTGAGGCCGGGTCAGAACGGGCGGCGACAGGACCCAGCCGGCTGCACAAGCAGGGGAGGAGCCCTGAACCCGTCACGCCGCTGGTGACCACCTCGCTGTGCTGCTCCCACCCCCACCTTCATCCGCACAGCCTCTGTGCGCCTCTGGCACGGGGCCAGCCGTGCCCAGCATGTCCAGCGTCAGTCTTACCTAAAGGAGTGTGAGAAGGGCCGAGCCCTGAGAGCGGCGGCAGGAGGAGAGAAGAGATGCAGTGTTAGGAGGGGCGCCTGGTCCTGCCCCGGCCCCTCTGCTCGGGCTCTGGAAGAGCACAGGGACGCCGGCGACCACGCTGCCAGAGGAGGGCACGTGCCCCCTCCCCAGCCTCTGCCCCGCCCTCCCGGATGCAGTCACATACGAGGGACCCTCGCATCTGACTACGCCACAGACTGGAGAGAAGGAGCCCAAAAAAACAAGCAAAGCGAGGGCGTGAAGTGCTCTTCGGCCCCGGGTGTCCATGCCTCACCCAGGACCCCATCAGCCTGCACTCCAGCTGGGCTGGGGCGCCCCCTGCACCGCGACAGGGCTTGCGACACCCCCAGGGCTGAGAACTTCATGCTCTGGCTCCATCACCACAGATGACAGAAGCTGACCGACAAATCTGAGCGTGTCCAAGGGCAGCTGCCCGGGGGGGGCAGGGGGTTGGGGAGGCGGACAAGGCCACCCCAACGTGGAGATCATTTCAGAAGTGACGGTCACATGGCCTGATGTACCCACACCGCTCTGGTGGGTGGCAGGACCTGCTCTGCTCGGCAGGAGAACGAGCCCAATGGTGAGAGGAGGCATGTGTCCCATCAAAGGTCACCCAGCTGGACGGAGGCCTGACCCTGCTTTAAGTGGGTTTTTGGCCCCAATCCAGTTCCCACCCACCCCCCCCCCCCCCCCCCCGCCGCCGGGGATGCAGAAGGCCTCTCAACCCAGGCTACTCCTGGACGGGCCCTTCGAGACACCAGTGTGGGGCTGCTGTCCTGAAGGACTGAGCAGCACCTGACCCTGAACGTGCGAGGGAGACCTCCCTGGTTCTCCTTCTTGAGAAGCTCCAAACCACGGAGGTAAACGGGCCTTGGCCTCAGAAACCACCTGAGACCACGTGGTGAGGCGATGGGGACACACCGAGGACCCTGAGACCCAGAGATCACAGCACCACTGGAATCATGAGAGCAAAACCGGCAGCAGGCACTCAAGGCCCCAGAATGAGACCCCAGCCAACAGGCACCGTGACCACGCGCCGGTTCCTCTGCCGGGCTGACTCACACACGGCGGGCACAGGACCTGCAGCGACACGGCCACTCCGGGTTCTGAGCAGACAGCGGGGGCAGACGGAGCATGGGCCGCGTCGCTGCTCCCCCAGATCGAAGCCGTTCGCGTGAGGAACTGCCCAGCAGGCTCGCCCGCAGCCGCTTCCACACGCGCCCGGGGCTCCGCCCTCTCGCCTGCTTTCCACCCAGAGTGCTCCGAACACGCTCGAAAGTGAGCGAGAATACTGAACGTGAGCGCATGACACCAAAAATGAAAGAGAATGTTCCCAGAAGAGGACGAAGCAGACCTCTGTCACCTGCTTCAGATGCCCTGTCATCAGACCAGCCTCTGCAGGAAAGCACAGACCCGAGCAGACGCTCCCCTCGCTCTGTGACGGGCCCTGGGAGTGAGGCCTGGCCGCCAGGGGCGTGTGATCAGCCTGGCTCAGGTGGTCACAGTAGGCATCCCATCGAGCGTCAAGGGAGACTCGATCCAGGAACACACCCAGAGTCACGCGTGAGCCGAGCAGCGCGAAGCCTTGGGGAGCAACTGCCACAGGCCCTCCTGCTGCCAGCGCAGAGCCACCGCCTGGGGTGGGGGGTCCCTCTTGTGCCCGAATCACAGCCATGGTGGGCAAGGCCTGCATCCGAGCGTGGCCCGCAGGGTCCCCCAGTGGAGAGGGTGCACCCCTGAGGCACAGACTGCCTATTACTGACGGTTCAGCTTCTCCGAAGGTTTGAAGTTTTTCAAAATAAAAGGCTGGGGGGGGTCAAGGAGAGGAGAGGGGTAACGATGTCAAACAAACACGGATAAAACGTGAGCACGGCTCCAGGCACCAGCTGTCCTCTGCTCAGCCGGGTGGGGCCTGGGGCTTGTGAGCGCCTGTGGCCAATCGGCCAGGGCAGGGCTCCTATCTTGAGGCCCACGAGGCAGCCACAGGCTGTGAGGCAGGGAAATGCTTACCCTAAGCAGGCAAGAAGGAGCCCACTCAAGGCTGAGAGGTGAGGGGTCAGGGCCAGGGGGACTCCCAATGCCACGCTCAGCAGGCCAGACCCACAGCAACTCCATAGGATTCTTGGCTATGAGGAGATAGGGCAGGGCCGGCAGTGGAACCCAGGGGGCCAAGTCCAGGGTGCTGGCGATGGGGATGACCCGCACTGCCCACTGTCTCTCTCCAATTAGTCCCAACAACCCCGAGGGAGGCCCTTGTGAGGGCACAGCAAGGAAGGAGCTCAGCCAGCAGCCACACCCTGGCCTCTGGCTCCAAGGAGGCCCTGCGGGGGCAGCAGCGAAGCCCAGAGCAAGAAACTCAGGGTGAAGCCTGGCTTGGGAGCGGCATGGCCATCAGGCTGGGGGTGGCCACTGCTGTGTGTGGTCCACCTAGTGCCCGGGCCCCCCACTCTCCCTGGCCCCAGAGGCACTCGGGTGGCCAGCAGGGTCTCATCCACTTCTGGGACAGAACGCTCAGTCGGGGGCCCTAGCGTGCAGCCGCACGCTCTCTGAGGGCAGGCCTGGCAAACACCCCGAGAAACACCACGCTTGTCCTCGACTTGTCCAGGCTGGCGGGCCACCCAGACTGACGCTGCCCCCAGGCCGAATCGTTTTCTCTCCGTGGAACTTCAACAAGAAGCATCGCCTCCACCAACCCTAAGTACCAAAGTTACCCACAGGCACCAGTGACCCCCCCCAACCCCGCACCCCAAGAAACATACAAATAAATGGCAGAGGTAGCCGGTAAACAAGAGTTTGTGAACCAACTGGTCCGGAGCTGGTGTGGCCACACCTATGGGTGGTGAGGGGCCCCTGAGGCATGTGCATCTGAGCCTGGAGGCTCAGGCAGGCTTCCTGCAGACCCTCTAGTGGATCTAAACCCCCTAAAACCCCACCTGCCTGTCCCAGCTGTCAGGGTGGAGGTGTCAGGCCAGGGAGTCTCACCTCATGTCCCCAAGCTTCCGGCTGATGGCAGAGCCCATGGTGGACAGGGCTGCTGAGGTCTTCTGTCCTGCCTGAGAAAGGGTTTCCTGGGTCTTCTTGTAGCTGGAAGGAGAAACACCAGTTAAACCAACCAAACAGAAGGCGTAGTCATGCCTCCCCACACCAAGGACAAGGCACCCAGAGAAAAGAGGGGGCCGTCAGGGCGGTGAGAAAGCCTGGCCACCAGGAAGAGGACACGTGTCCTGTCTCAGGGCCCCCAGGGGACTGCATGAGGGACAGACGCAGCACTGCCAGGTCACGGCCCCCCACCCTGTAATAACACCGTTTTCTGCTCTTCCTGTAATGCAGGCTCCCCTCCGTGGAAACTTACTTGCCCCACCCCTACAGCAAAGAGGCCCACAGAGCCCAGGGCCTGCGGCCAAGCAGACCAGCCCCTCAGGCCCTCCTGGGGCTTCTCTTTTCTCTTCTCGTCTAAGACAGTCCTCTGAGGACAGAACAGCTCGACCACACCCACAGGGGATGCAGCCGGCCGTGCGGCCTGTGCCGGGCCAGGCTTCAGACCCCGAGCAGCCCCTCCAGCCCTCCACCCTCCTGTTCTGCATCTACCATGTCCTTTGAGAACTGGTTCAAGGGGGTGGTCTTGGCGGAGACGGCCTGTTCCACACCCTCCTGCCCCATTCACCCACAACAAGATGGCTCGTGACCTCAACGGCAGTGGCACAGGCACGGGCAGGGTGCCTGGGCCACAGGGACAGCAAGGACACCCTCAGGCCCAGGCTGAGAGCCAACACCTACAGCTGCCAGCCCCCCGTCCAGCCCCCACCAGAAACAGAAGACACAGCAGCCTGAACCCAGGAGCTCCTTTCTAGCCAAGCTGGCAACCCCACAATAATGGCTCGAGATGGTAGGGCTCCGGAGACGCCAGCCAGCTCCAGCCCTCCTGGCACCCCCAGGTCACAGGGGGCTGGCTCGGACGGCACCAGCAGTGGGGCTTCCAGGCCCCTTTCCCATCCACCCCACATCGTCGCCCTCGGGAGGCCCCACGTGAGCGCCTGCTACCCGCCTCCCTCAGGCCAGCCTCCTACCTGGTGCCCTGCACTCCCCGTCCTGTGGTGACGGCCTGGCCCCAAGCACCCTGGAGGGGCCTCCCTCCCCTCAGCTGCAGCCACTCACAGCACAGCAGGGCCCGGGCCTCAAAACACGTCGCTTCCCAGCAAGAGTTTGGAAATATCTTGAAATCGCTAAGACATCTGAGTTTATCTCAGTTTCCAGAAAGTCAGTGATTTTGGAACACACTGCTAATAACAAGGAAAAAATAATTTCTAAAATCCTTGCCGAAAAATCTGCTTCTGCGTTTTCTGGATTCAAAAACTAGTAAGAGGCCTCATTCTGAACCCAGGCCTTAGAAAACCCTGACAACGAGAAATTCCTCCCCCAGTGATAGTCTGACACGATCAGAGGACTTAAGTGAACAGGAACTCAAAGTCCAATCCCCTGCCCAGTGACCCAGGTATCTGGACAGCTGGGGCCTGGACAGGATCCCCTGGGCCGAGCGACAAGGTCCATTCTAGGCCACAGCTGATTCGTACTAAAACCCAAAGTCCACACCCTCCTTTCAGAGGGTTTCCACGCAGACTGTGGTCACAATTCTCCCAGGCATCTTCTGACTTGAAGACGCCTTCACCCGGAGCTGCCACCCACACCATGGCCTGTCTCAGCGTCTCTCAAGACGGTGGCGACAGAAGGGGAGCATCCTGAGGATGACCTAGAAGGGGGCCCAGGCACTGAATCACCAGCAGGAGAGGCGCGTGCTGTGGGCCACTCTGCAGGGAAGCACCCCTCCGGGACAGATGTGGTGCAGAGGCCAGGGTAGAGCCAGCGTCTGTATCCTGGTAACTCAGCCCCACCTGTGCCTGAGAGCACCAGGCTGTGCGGACCTGGCCGCTGCCCCTTTGGGAATTCCTTTCACCTTTTAGGAAGACAAAGGCCTCCTCCCAGGATCAGTGGGCGTGGCTGTCAGTCAGAGGGAGGCATCTGCTGGATGCTCCTCCTCCAGGATCCTCCCTTGGGGGGCCGTCTCCACCTGCCACTCGGTGGGGCACGTGACCCCAGACTGCCTGGCCAGAGGCTACAGCTCCCGGACCACAGTGAAAGCACAATCTTATCGTTGGTCTGCAAGGCTGGGAAGATACCATCCAGCCCCACCAGGCACCCCTTGACCACAGAGGAGCTACCTGAGAACAAAGCCACTGTGGGGAGAGTGGAAGGGGGAGGGACACAGGTTGGGAGCGCTGATCGGAGCCCCGGGCAGAGGGCCTGGAGCGGGGGCTTCTCGCCAGGCGAAGCCTCCCCGTCCCTCCTAGGCTGACACTATCCGTACCTGTGCTTTCTGTCACCTGCGACCAAAGAACTCAACATGCCAACGAGTGACTGCGCAATTTATTGGTGTCCACACAAAGCACGATTTTAGCTATGATCCACCTAAAAAAGGATCCCATTAGGTGATCACTTCACGACCAACAGAGCACGGCTGCTGAATCAACAGCTGGCCGAGGGAAGAGACCCCCCCCCAAACGGCATCAACCCACTCACGACAGGACCGCTGCACCAGAGCTAAGTGCTCGGGCTGCACACGCCCGCCTCCTCCCCCTGGGCGGCGCTCTCCGAAAGGGATCCACCAGCACACGGATCGCAAATCGCGAAAGACAGGGTGGCTCCGAGGCTCTGGACGCGGAGCCCCAGCAGCGGTCTCCGGCAGCCACCGCTAGGGAGGCACCAGTCAGACGACCCCGAGAGTGCAGAGCAGCTGTGTCGCGTTGTCACCGTCCTGGGCTATCACTGCAGAGACGCCTCCAGCCCTGACAACTCTACCACCAGACTTGGGGCTAAGACCTCGTGGCCGCTGCCTGATGAAGCGCGTGAAAAGGGCCATCCCACCAGCCACACCTGCAGGCCCAGAGCCACAGGGTCCGTTCAGAGGAGTCAGAACCGTGATCGTCAGAAACAGTATCCCAGCAGCTTCCCGTCAACTGGCTTTACAGAACAGCACTAAGATCTCCCAAGGCTATTTTCAGCTCTGGTCTGCACCGTGAGCCTGCCTGCAGCAACGGGCTGCCCTACCAAGCCACGCAAACAGCATGAAACCCCAACCACCAGACCCACTTGGTGCCCGGCTCCCCTCGTGACCCCAGGCTGCAAGGGCTCCACGCACACAGCTGGCCAACCTGGGCTTCCGGGCACCTCCAAGACAAGGTGGGTCACAACCATTTCCTCTCAGCCCAACACAGAAGGGCTTTCTGCCCATGCCTTCTGGCAAGCACGACAGCACTTCCTTCTAAGCAAGACCTCCCAGAAGGTGACTATTTTAAAATACTGCAGGGGCTTCCCTGGTGGCGCAGTGGTTAAGAATCCGCCTGCCGATGCAGGGGACACGGGTTTGAGCCCTGGTCCGGGAAGATCCCACATGCCATGGAGCAACTAAGCCCGTGCACCACAACTACTGAGCCTGCGCTCTAGAGCCCGCGAGCCACAACTACTGAAGCCTGCGCGCCTAGGGCCCATGCTCCACAACAAGAGAAGCCACTGCAATGAGAAGCCCGTGCACCACAATGAAGAGTAGACCCCACTCGCCACAACTACAGAAAGCCTGCACACAGCAACGGAAGACCCGACGCAGCCCAAAAATAAATAGATAAATAAAATCTAAAAAATAATAATAGAATAAAATACTGCACCACCCAGTTCAAAGGCTATACCCAGAACGGCGCACGAATGAAGCGCTACCATCTTGTTTAAGAATCTCAAATAAGACGTCGGGAGTCCTTCTGGACCAGAGCTCTGTCAGACACACAGAGCTACCCATGAGGGTTCTGCGCTCTACTAATTTTCTGTGTGGCTGAGAGCTTGGAGCTTCTCAGGCCAAAGGAGCTCCTTCGAGATCTGACCCGCATGGCCCACGCTGCACCCCCAGCTCAAGAGCCACCCCTAAGTGCAAGAGACCCTGAGAGCACCACAGCTGGAGCCAGGTCTGCAGGGGAAGGAGGGGGAAAAGCGCCAGCCATCAGCATCAGTACAGATGGCGCCCAAGGTGCATCACCAGCCAGACGTGGCCCAGGCTCAGCTCCGGCCTCTGATCTGAGGGACACACATCGGGCAGGGGGAAGTTTTCAGTGTGGTCTGGTGGCAGAGTGAACTTCCTTCAGCGTCTGCACCCTCTTCCAGAAGCATTTAAAGGACAGTTTCTTTTGTGATTGAGAGGAGAAAAATATATTAAAAATAAAATAGCCAAGAAACACCACAGCTAGGTCTGAGCCAAGTGTGCACAGCCTCCCTGTCCCTCAAAGGTGTCAGGAGGGGAGAGGATGGAGGTGCCGGCAGCAGAGGCACTCACAGGTCCGACTGGGTCACTTTCTCATTCCACTCTCCAAGTTTCTCAGAAGTTTTCACGTAGCTAAAAACAGAAAGTCTGTGGTAAATGATTTAGAAAAACTACTTCAACTCAAGTTTCAAACTGGCAAGTGACATTCCAGGGAAAACAGAGAAGGACCACTTGGCAAGAAGACTGAACGTTCAGCCTGCTTCTGCTCAGCACCGGCTCTGCAGGCCCAGCCACTCTCCTCATGCCGAAGGAGGGCCTGCTCACGCGACGGAAGCTGTGTCTTGGGGAACAGCTGGGAGGAACAAGGAGGGCACAGCCCATGGCCCCAACACAGCCACCCTTTGGGGTTCAAGGCCTACAGTTTCCTAGGACAGAGAACTGGGCCTTTCCTAGGGCAGATTTATGAAAATTGACTTGGTCTTCCTGTGGGAACATGGCTTCTCAGACAGTGGGAGACATCTCCCATCCCCCCACCTTGGAGGATATGTTTCAGAGGAGCCACACAGCCGCACTACCCAAATTCAGAGAGCTGCGGCACAGAGGGTCTGGGTCAGAGGTCCTGACCACGTCATGCTCATGAGAAGGACTCATGTCCACAGACTCACGTCGGCAGACGCTGACCTGTGGGGACCATGGAAAACCAGCCTCATTAAGTACCTAATTTGTGTTCTCTCCAATGTAGACCCTGAAACATATTCTTCTTGTCAATTTCTGCTTGGACAACTAGCTAGCATGTCTGCCGCCTTTTAAAAACACGTGTAGACTCTACACTCTTTGAATAAATACAAATTCAGTTGCTGGCAAGGATTCAGGGACCCCAGCTGGCTGCTTCCAAGCGGCACACTTGCTGACCCTGCTCCCAGGAGGCCCCTCACCCCCAGGACTCAACGCCCATCAAGCAGGTAGAGCAGACACTCACGCGTTAGACACCTGTACATCATGCCAACCCCTGGACAGGTTCTGCTTCAGGCCCTCCAAGGTAGAAAGGCCCAGCCTCCTCTTCAGCTCGCCACAGTGCCTCTCCTTGGCTGCCAGCACCTGGCGCAGAGTGACAACTTCCTCCTCCACCTGCAAAAGCACGGTTACCAGGACTCAGCCACCACGATGGCAGGAAGTGACCACCATCCTTACACACGTCGCAGTGAAGGCCTTCTCAGAATCACCTAAGAATTTCCCATTTACAGAAACACAGCTCGTCTTAGGAATAGTCTACAGCAGGCATCGGTTCTGTTTGTATGTGGCACCAGCACCTCGACTTCTTCTGGAGAACCGTCCCGCCCCCCTAAGCCGAGCGCTCTGGCGGAGCTACTGACCACAGTGCCCACCCGTGGATGACGAGCAAGGCCTGTCGGAGCTCTTCCCTGGGACTAGGAACGGGTGTTAGAAGACAGCAGCCCCTTTCGGTCCAGGCTCCGGGTCTGGGTGTGAGTAACAGAAGGTGGGCGGGTTGGCAGCCAGGCCCCATCTGCACCATGGGGGAATTCCACACGTCGGGGGAAGGAAGCAGAGCTGACAGACGGATGGGTGGCCAGAGACCCACGTGACAGAGAAACAACCCTTATGACAACATTTGTGTTCCCAAGGTCAGCTGCCGGCCTCGGCGAAAGCCACTTACAGAAGCCCAAAGAAAATTCTCTTTTCTGCTTAAAGTAACTTGAGTTGGGCAACAGAAAAAATCTTGACAATAACGACCAGAACCTTCTCATGTCTTAAAACAAAGAGTGAACTACAGAGAGGAGCATCCTTTACAGCCTTCCTACTTTAGATTCTCAATACTTCCTGCTCCTTCCTGCTCCTATGTGAACAGCTACTCTAAAAAAAAAAGTCCCTTTCTTAAAAAAATGACTGTTTGGGTTAAGGCACTAACAACAGCCTAAAGCCCTATATATCACTAGATTCTGCTTTAGAAAATACTGAAAAAGAAACGATTCAAAACTACAGGATCATCTAAGGCCAAACTATTACCAGCCACCCCAGCAGTGACACTCGGTGACTTGAACTTTCCATTTATGGTGCTTTGGGCACATGGGCTTAAGGGCACGTGGACACGCAAGCTGAAATTTTTAAGAAACACAAGAGCTTCTTCATTTTGCAATTCACCTCTGAAAAAAACCTTGTGGTTTTTATTCTCTAAACCAACATGTCCTGAAATAAAAGGCAAAACATAAGTCTCCTGGGACTTCCTGCTGCTTCTCCTTTAACCTCCGTTCAATTAAGAAAGGGCGGCTTCCTCTATGGTCTAAAACCTGGTCCTGGGGCTGGGTTTGTCCGCATGACCAGCTCTGCTCAGACCCAGGCCTGGACCCAGGATGTATCAGGACGGGCTTGTTTCCGAAGGCGGAGCAGAGAACTGCAACAAGCGTGCTCCAGCCTCTGCCTGACTGATGCCAACAAGTTCATTTCCCCAGATTCTGGAATCTCAAGTGAGTCACTATTAGACTCTGTATCACACCGTAAAAAGAAACACTCTTGGCAGTTAGTCTGAATAAAAATTATACGCAGACACTTTTGTTCTTAACTCCTATTTCCTCTTAAAGAGCTCTCACTTTAAAAAGATCACACGAAACGCTTTTTACAGAAGTATTTTTAAAAGAAAAATGAAGATCCAGGGACGGATATATCCATGGGGGTCTTGAAAATGTCGTGTTGATTCCAAAAGAGAAACTCCCAGCAGATGGTGTGCTCAGAGCAGCTGCCCCATGTGGACATTCTCCTCATGGAGCACCTACAAGGTGCCAGACACACGCCAACCAAGGGCTGTGGAGGGCAGTTTCTGTGGGGCTCCAGGGACAATCTCCCAGGGCAATTTCTCCAGAGCACAGCCAGCACTCTGGCCCCTCATTAGGCTGGGAGGGCCTCACAGTCACCCCCGGATGGACAGCCATGACACAACACCTTTGCAAGCTCAGCCCTGAGCTCCTCCGCCTCGGCATCTGTCAGACCCTCCACAGCAGGAGCCTGGGCGGCCACCGCTGTGTCGACAGGGACATCCGTCATGGAGTCGGAGAGCAGACCTTTGTTAGGAGAATTCAGGTTGATATCTGCCAGAGACAAAATGCGGTCAGAGAGCATCAAATAAGAAGTCACAGAGGAATAGAGGACAGAGGTTTCCACCGAGGGAGAAAGCAAGGGTGCAAGGGCAGGTTTAGGAGAAAGGGGCGGGGGACCCGTGGAGACAATGCCTCTTCTCTGAAAGGTTCTGCAAAGATGGTTTTGGCCACCAGACTGGGAGCAGCCACATCTCAGGCCACCCAAGTTGCTTCTTCAGGTTCTAGAAATGCTGGCACAAGGCAGCCACTCCCTAAATCTGGTTCCTCCTGTAAGAATACTATCTTCACAGACAGGAAACCTTTGTTAGAAACAAAGCCGCTGGATCTAACAGCTCTTCCATTTTTTAGCGTGAAGGAACTTAATACAGCTGTAAACACAACCAGCGCCACTTTCCAATCCGCTACTCCGCCAGGGCGCGGGCTAAGATTACACACAAGGAACACAGTCATCCAGCCCCTGTGGGGAGTCAGCGAAACAAAATCCGTTCGGTTCATCCTCGACCCTCACCCCACAGCAAGAAGGCTGCGGCGGTGTGCAGAGGGCACTGCCTCCTCACACCTCTGCTATACCCAGACCCGGTTCGAACCCCTGCGTCACGTTTGTTCTCCACGTTAAACGCACTTTCCTGTATGCACTAGAAGTTTACAGGAAAAACAGGTCTACGTCAGTTCTTTCCAATTCCAAATGCAAGGCCGTCGTTGTTTAGTACATTATACAATCAGCACTGAAAACATCTTCCCTTTTGATCAGCACATTCTGTGAAGAGACGGGCTCTGTATGGTGTTTGGCACATTTAAAAGTAAATTAAAGGGAATTCCCTGATGGTCAGTGGTTAGGACTCTGCGCCTTCACTGCCGAGTGCCCGCGTTCAATCCCTGGTCAGGGAACTAAGATCCCACAAGAAAAGCGCGGCGTGGCCAAAAAAAAAAAAAGAAAGAAAGAAAAGTAAATTAAAGGCATAAAGGTTGCAAAACAGTATAAGTGTCTTTAACTGCAGGTATGTTTGTCTACTCTAGAAACCCTAGAATCTGCTAAACATAGGCGAAATGCCCTTAAAACCAAAGACACTCTGTTTAGCTGGCCGTGTCATTCCCTTCACATGTCCCACAGCTGGAGCCATGCACTTCTGTGGTGCTCTAGAGATGTTCACTAAATGAAGCTTTTCTTTTTAATCGACAGATTTCAATATTTAACCGAGATCAACCTACGTGGTTTTACTTCATCGTTTGTACCTGCTGTGTTGAACCTACTCAAATTCAGTAAGTGCCTCAAGATCCCTACAACTTTTCTATTCTTCAAAAACAGATAAAGGCCCTCAGCCACTGTCTGCTTATAAAACTGTGTGCTCACCCAACATGCTGTGCGCTGCCCAGTCACTGGGTGAGACCAAGCTCGGTACCCCCTGCAGGAAGATGCTATTCACACCCTGACTCAGAGGTGACCAAGGTCCTCACCAAAGGACCTACAGAGAGAATTAGCACGGGCTGCTGCAGTAGGCAACACGAGGGGGCCAGAGCCCCTCACCTGGGTGAATCTCAGCTCAGCCTGTATAATCATTTGCAAAACGGGGTTTTCTGGGACCAGTATAAAAAGGTTATTCCGAGAATGGAAAAAGATCTGAGAAGCAGGCTTGGAATGGCGTCTGGCACACAGTAGGTGCTCAGTAAATGTTTTCTGTCGTTCTCATGACCGGAACCCCACGCTTGTGAAGAATTCTAATGTTTAATTAATATGCTGATACAGATCAAACGATAGAAAAGCACCCTGAAATCATCCAGTGTAGTTACATCAACGTAGTATTAGCACTCCCTCTAGAGCCCCAGGATGGAAGACAGACTCGTACCACCTCCTCAAGATCTTAAGCTTCTGGGCCCGCTCCACACCCCCCAGCGGCCACCTCAAACTAGTCTGGGATGTCAGTTCCGGAAACAGGCCTGGTACGCTGGGTGTGCCCCTGGCTCACTGCACCCTTCCCCCTCCAGACAACTCTGCAGTAGGCTGGGCTCCGAGCTGCGTTGCCACCCAAGGGGCGCTGCGCCCAACGCGAGGACGGCGTCGCCTCCCCTCCCCTCCCCTCCCCGGGCGCCGCGCACGGCACCTCGGCCCGCATCCAGGGCCGGATGGGGTGTCCCCGAGGGCCCTGCGCAGGGACTGAGGGCGGCCCGCCGGGCAAGAGTCGGGCGGGGGCAGATTGGGAGCTACCCGGAGTGACGAAACCCAAGACTCTGGGGCGAGGGGAGGGCGCTGGGGAACCAGTGCTCAGAGCGATCCCAGCGGGGGCGGAACACCTGCCAGGAGCTTCGAGGCCGCGCGCGTCGGAGAGGAAGAGGTGCCGCGGCACGGGCGGGCGCAGGCGGAGGGGCCCAAAGGCCGCCACGCGGCGCCGGGCCCGCGGGTACCTTGGCCGGCGGAGTCCATGTTTAGGCGGCGGCCGGACCGCAGCTGGCGTCGAAGCCGGGGTCGCGGGAGCAGTGGGAACCGAGCGGGCCGCACCAGGTGTCGCTCACCGCTTACGCACCAGCCAGCTGAATCGCCTCAAGCGCCGCGGCATTACGTGATCAACAGCGAGACGACCCACTTCCGCTTTGAGGCGCGCTCCGCCCCCCCGTCCCGCCCCCACGAGCGGTGCCCAATGAGGGAGGTGTTTTGGCCTAGTCCCGGTTCATCAGCTTCAATATGATTGGTCGAGGCTGCGGACGAAGCCGGAAAGGGAGTCCGGTCCACCAGCGAGAAGCACAGGTAGAACGGTCTTGAGGTGCACGGAGTGAGGTGGCAACTGGGAGGACCGTGCAACATGGCGCTACGGGAATCCCGGAGGTGGGCCTCTTGGAGGTCTCCAAGGTGTTTGCCCCTGCCTGCGAGCGCCACGGCTCACGTACTTCGGCGGGTCAGACTCAGGCCGCTTGCGATCCCTCCGAGGCCTGACCCACTGACTTTGGGGCTCTTTTTCTTTTTGGGTCTGTCCTTTTTGTAGGGATTTTAAAGTTGTATGGGGGTTGCGCAGAAAAAGGCGCGACCACGAGTTGCTCCCTTCTGGCTGGAGGCGCCCTTCGACCCCGTGTTCTCTCACTTCCTTTTCACAGCAACCCGGTGAGACAGATGGGGCCCTCCCCACTTTACAGATGAGAAAACTGAGGCCAGAGTTACTTGCTCATCACTCAGCTAATTGCTTCCTGCAGACTCCGGAGAAGGGTCTGCCAAACTTGTCAAAGGAGAGGTGTGTAGCCATTAGGCAACCCGGTCCCGCTAAAACAAGTCCCACGACTACTCTTCCTTGGCTACTAATTGTCTCTGCAAGCAATCCGTTAGTGCAGGGGCCGGGCTGCACAGCAGGAGGTGAGCGGCGGGCAAGTGAGCGAAGCTTCATCTGCTCCCCACCGCTCGCATTACCGCCTGAACCTTTCCCTCCCCCTGTCCGTGGAAAAGTTGTCTTCCACGGAACCAGTCCCTGGTGCCAAAAAGGTTGGGGACCGCTGCTTTAGTGGTATTCAAACCCTTGAGGATCTGACCCTTCTGGACAGCATTCCCCCTAACAGCCAAGCCACCCTGCATGTACTGATCCCTAGGAAGGAAACCCATTCCTTCACCTGGCTAACTCCTCTTACTGTCTCAGCTCAAAGTTCACCTTCTCCCCATAGGTCTTCCTGGTACTTTAGGTCACCTTAAGTACCTGCTTCTGCTTGCACTGGCCCAGGTGCATCCAGGCCAGGTCCTGCTCTGGTGCCGTCAATTATATGCCTGCCCCACTTGCCTTCTTTCAGCTTTTCCAGAGCTTCTAGCTGGAACCACCCTGGCCAGCCCCTGTCCCCAGGAGTTGAGGACAGCCAATAGTCCCTGCTTCATACAGTTAAGGGCAGGTGGTAAGGATGCGACTGCATTACAGATGGTGGTGGGCAGAGGGCTTGTCTCTCATTTTGTATGGCATCCCCGAGCCGGGAACAAAGCAATGAGTGGTCAGTGCAGGTGTGTCTGTAGTCCCACCTGGACTGCCTGCCACTTACTCTGAGTCTGTGGTTCCACGGTGAACCCCATTCTGTAGAAGCCAGGAATGGGGCGGGGGGAACCCTATGAAGTAGCAGCATCGCACTCCTGGGGAAGTCCAGCTGCTAAGACTTTTACAGCCCTTCCAAAGCCAGTGTTCTTTCATAGTTAGAGGCGACTTGCACAGACCCTTCAACACTCATCTTTCCCAGTCATCCTGTAACCCAGGCCAGGTGAAGGACGCCTCCTGGTGTCCCACAGCCCATGTTCACACCATCCTTTCTAGGTGATCAAGGCACCCATCACACAGTGTTGCCATAAACTGGGTCAAGTTAATCTTTGCATTCCCCTTAGGAGCTGGGAGCAGACTGGGACCGTCCACAAATGTTGGAGGGAGGAAGAGAAAGGAGGGAAGGGGATGCCCCAGTGCGGGAGAGTGCCAGGTCCCTATGCACTGCCCCACCCTCCCCCAGACACAAGGTGGGGATCCCAGGTGGGGATCCCAGGCAGGGCCAGCTTTACTGGTTTGGGGTGGGGGGTGGGAGAAGGGACACGCAGAAGCACGGTCTACAGCCTCCAGGGCAACTAGAAGTCCTCAGGTTCCAGCGGACTGCAGTGGGTCGCCTCCACGTTCTTGAGGTGCTGGCGAGCCAGGAACAGCGCGAGCTGCCAGCGCCGCCGCCGGCTCAGGCCCTGGCCCACTAGCCAGGGGAAAGAGAGCCCGTGCGGGCCCCAGGCCTCCTCGTCCTCCTGCCGGTCCTCGCAGCGCGCGTGGTACGAGCGCAGCAGGGCTAGGCACGAGTCGCCGTCCACGCGGTAGCGCGCGTAGAAGGCGGCCTCCTGCGCCAGGCTGCCGGCACGCAGCCATCGGGTCACGACAGTAAGGCCCTCGCGCGCCATCACGGCGGGGTAGCGGTGCTGCGGCAGCGCAGGAGCAGCTCGTTGCCGCGGTGCCCTCCACGTCGCCCGACGGCAGGGGGCGCAGGGGGCCCGAGGTGCTGACCACGTCGTCCGGCGTGCGCCGGAGCAGCAGCACCGGCCGGGGTAGCGGCATAACTGCTGGGCCACGTTGAGGTTGAAGTGCTCGCGCACCGTGCGCACCACCAGCCCCTTCCAGCTGTGGGGCATGACCTTCAGCGCCAGTGGCACGAGGTCGTCGAAGGTAGCATCGAGCACCAGTGCGCCCAGCTCCGGGTACGTCATGGTGGCCCACGAGGCCGTGAAGCCGCCAATGGACCAGCCGTAGACCACCACGTGCGCGGGCGGGAAGTGCAGGCGGTACAGCGCGTACTTGACCACCACGTCCATGGCGTTGGCGTCGTGCTGAGGGAACGGCGCGCCCGTGCTGCCCCCAAATCCCGGGTGGTTCCAGCCCAACACCGAATAGCCGGCCTCCCGCGGTGCCGACAGACAGCCCATCTCGTAGAAGCCGGTGTTGCCCTCGCAGCAGATGGCGAGGCGCAGTCCGCGGCCATGGCTGCCCGGGCGCTGGCGGCGGTCCATGAACATGGTGCCGATCTCGTTGCCGTCACAGGCCACCAGCTTGGCGCGCCGGCCGCGGTAGCGGTCCACCAGGCACTCCTGGCCCTGCCGCAGGAGCGGCAGCAGCGCGCGCGTCATCAGGAACATGGAGCCAGGGTACACGAACCAGGGGCCCACTGAGTGGGCCAGCACGTAGCTGGCGACCTGGCCGGGCAGCTCACGGATCTGCTGCAGGAGGCACTGCGCCTGCCTGCGCGCCCCGCGGGATGGCCGCCCCTGCGCGTCTTCGCCCAGCGCCGCGCCCCGCACCAGCCACATGCCCGCCGCGGCTGCCGGGCACGTCAGTCCCCCGGTGACCGCTGTGGCCCCCGGCGGTGGCGGCGTGCACGTCATCCCAGCGGAAGTCCACAGGCCAGCCGCGGAAGTTGTAGGTGTAGTTTGCCGTCAGGTAGATCTTGAACAAGTGCACCAGTGCCTTCACGAAGCAGACCACACACATGGGCGCCGAGGCGCTGGGCCCTGACAGAGAGCCCTAAGGCCCAGTCGCCGGGCCGGGTGGCGCTTCCAGTAGGAAATCTAGGTCCAGCCTGGAGGGTGGTGTCAGGGCCGCGCACGCGCGGCCACCTCAGGACATGCCTCCTCAGGGCTTGGCCCTCGTGGCCTTTATGACCTGGGCCCACCGGGGCCCAGGGGAGGCGTCCTCTGCCCGGCGTGGGCCGGCTTTGTGAGTCACCGTTGCCCGGGAGAGGCGGCACTCTGTGGGGGGCGCACAAAGGGTTCCCGGGCGTGGTGGACCTCGCCCTCCCACAACACCCCCGCCCGGGCCACAGCCTCAGGACCCTGGCACGGCCACACCCTCGCCAGGCCCTCTTTGGCCCGCATCCTCCCGGGGCCTCGTTAGCCTCTCACCCACCCCCAAGGCCACCTCCACTCGGGCCTGAGCAGCGTCTGGCCCCCTCCTCCTTGAGCTGTAGGTGGACACCCAGGCCAGAAATCAACAGTGCTGACCTCTTCCTGGGTCTCACCGGGAAAAATACAGGTCTGTCCACGGCCCTGAACCCCCGCCACCTCCCGAGGCACCTGCCCTGGTGGGAGAGGGAGCAGAGACAGGACGAAGCAGCCCTGGGGATCAGGCTGTGTGTGAGTCTGCAAAGGCTACGTGGGCCCCGCAACGGGCCGGCCAGGGGGAGCAGCGAGGCTGGCTGTGGGGCTCTTTGCTCACTGCCTGTGCCCCTGCCCTCCACACCTTCCTTCCCAGGAAAGGGGGTGAGTGCGGGCTGGAAACCCCCCCCTGCCCCCCACCCCCACCCCCCCAGAGCCGTTCTGGATCCTCTTTCCACTGATGCCTGCAGAGGCAATGACCTTCTCCAGGTGGGTCGTGCCTGGCCAATGTTCCTCATTTTCAGCCCCTGGTCGAGCTCTCCTCTCCCTGAAACCACCCCACAAGATGTCCCTTCTCCTTTTCTGGAGGGCTCTCGTGGGTTCTCCTTTCTCTCCTGCACCAAAGTGGGCCTGCCCACCTGAGGGCAGAGAGCAGGGCAGAGTCCATGGGGGGAGGCAGAGAAGACCCAGGTTCCAGGGGGCTCCTTCAACGGTTGCCTTGACCTGAAAGGGAGTTTGGCAAACCCACCTGGGCCCTCGGAACCTAAGAGGCCTGCCTTGGAGACCCCAGCCCTCTGGGGAGGGGGCTCCAGGCCCCAACAAGTCCTCTCTGCTCTACTGCCCTGTGAAGCTGAGTTGGGGGCATTGCTGGCCCAGTCAACCGCCACCAGGCTTGGGACACAGAACTGAGTACGGCTGCTGTCCTCCGGGGCTGGTGAGCAGGAGGGGCCAATGCGCAGAGTGAGTGAGTTGAGAGGTTTGAGCATCCATCCCCCCAACCCCTGTTTCCAGGTAAAATACAGAACACCCAGTTAAATTTGAATTTCAAATAAACAACCAATACTTATTTTGAGTATAAGTATGTCCTAAATATTGCATGAGACATACTCATATTAAAGTATCATTTATCTGAAATTCAACTGTAATTGGATATCCTGATTTTTGGTTTGTTATTTTTTGCTAAATCTGGCAACTCTACCCCCAGCGCCCCTCCCCCAGGCGCTGAGATTCTGACCTTCCTGATTATCCAGCTCCTATCCCAGACTGGGTCGGCTTCACTTATCAGTCAGGTCCTGAGGCCCAAGGGAGTGGCTCAGAGTCCACAGGCCCACCTGGGTGAGGGCTCCGCCCCTGTTCCTTCTGCCCTGAGAGCACTTCACTTCTTTACTAGGTCCTGGGTGGCAGCAGGGGCAGTGGGGGGACCGCCCCAGGAGGGAGCCCGCAGGGTGCCATGCCTGGGGTCAAGGGATGGGCAGAGCTGTCCATGGGGATTGGTGGTCCTGGTGCACCTGAGAAGTCTGCCCCGGCCCCGAGGTTAGGGGGGGCGTGTGGGCGTTTACTCTCCTAGGGACCTCTTTCATAGACTCATATCCTGGGGTGGGTGGGGGGGGTGCGTGCAGACCCAGAGGCTCCAGGCTCACTTTGCGAGCCCTCAGGAGCGACCCCAACAGCAGAGCAGAGGCCTCGTTCTGTGCTCAGCCCGAATCCAGGCGGACGTAGCAGCCGCGGTGGGGCGGCCCACAGGATCGTCTGCACGGTACGGTGGACACACCACATTTTGTGCTGATTCCCCGGGGAGAGGTGGGGCATGGAGAAGCAGCGTCCTCCTGAGGGTAGTCTCCCATCTTGGTTGGAAATAGAGGCTTCCCTTTGGCCGGGCCCACCTGCCCTTGGCTCCCCCGGCAGATCAGGAAGCTTGGAGGAGGGGGAACAGCCAGAGACCGGATTCTGGGGGGCAGAGGTCAACGGGCTGGGGCTGCTGGCCCCCCGGAGCCCTTACCCTGTGTCTGGCTTGGCCCCTGACCCCATCCGCCCTGCCCCCAGCCCACAGGAGCCCAAGTGCCCCAGAACCACCAGCTCTGTTGAGACAGGAAAGCACATGACAGGAAGGGAGTCCTCCTCCTGCTGTCCCCTCTCCAGAATAGCCCCCAGACTGGACCAGCTGCAGCAGCAGTGACCTCTTGTGCCCCCCCCCCCCCCCCGCGCCGGCCCTGGTCTGCTCAGGGAAGGTGGGGCTGTGTCCTCAGTTTTCGGTGCTCAGATGGAAGAGGCCACCCCCCAGTGTCCACCGGGCAGACATCTGAGCGTGTGTCCCCCCTCCCCCACCCCCTCCTGCAGGGCTGGCTGGGGTCTCTGACCTCTGGCCTCCACCCCACAGGGCTCCCACCCTCCCCCACTGAGCAGGACTCCCTCCTGGCCGGTTGGGCTCAGCTTCCCCAGAGGCCCCGATGTAGGCTGCCAGCCTCCGAGGAGGAAAGGAGGGAGAGAGGGAAAACCAGTCCCAGAGGCTGGAGGGGCGGCGGCAGGATCAGAGCCCCTGGCAGAGGGTGTCCAGGCTCTGGGGGCAGCACCGGCCCTGGGAAAGCTGAAGCCGCCCCACGGGAGGGGGAGCTGAGTCTGCACAAACGCCTCTGCTCAGGAAATGGGGTGCAGGGAAGGTAGGGGGTGGCTTGGAGCCCGAGGACAGGAGGGGACGTTTCCTGGCGGATGCGGGGTCAGAGAAGGGGCGGAAATGGCCAAGACAGCTGCTGAACATCTGGAATCACAGAGAGTTACCGGCACCCTCAAGGATGGCGGGGTTTGTGGGGAGCTGTGCACACCCCCGCCCTCTCCTCCTGCCTTCCTGCGGGTCAGTCTCAGCCTCCCCTCCCACTGTCCCCCCCATCAGAGTAAAGCCTGAGTTGGGGTCAAGAGCCCTCCAGGCCAGTCGGACGGGGGCCTACTTCCCCGGGGGCTCGACACCCCTGGCTGGTGCACAGTGTGTGCAGGCCACAGCCCCGCTCCTAGGGTGGTCCCCGGGGCCCCATGCACGACTGGAAGCATCAGTGCACACTCGGAGCCCCGTGTCGCTGCTGGCGGAGCCCCTCAGGGCGGACCTTACCCTCTCCACTCCTGCAGCCCCCACTCGGGGTTTGATGTAAGGTGATGGCTGCATTATGTTACACACTGTCACATAGGCTCCCTGCCATGAGTCAGGCAGAGTGTACGAAAGGTGACCGTGCTTTCCAAGCCCCTCTCTGGTACCCAAAAGTCTTAACCTTTCCCTACTTGCCCACAGACATGCCCACCGACAGGCCTGTGAGCATCGCCGCATGCCCGCAGCTGGCCAGTGGCCACTCCTCCCCATGTGCAGACACTAACGCCCCAGCGTACCCTCTGCTGGTGGATACCCAGGTTTCCAGATCTTTCCCTTCGGCGTGGCTGCCAAGAACACCCTTGTCTGAGGACCCTGCCCCTTGGTGATTTCCCCTCCACACCCGAGTCCTAAGAGTGTGCCAGGGTGTGGCCAGATTGCTTTTCCAAAAGTCTGTGCTGGCCTGTGAGTCATGTGGGGAGCTGTCTCTGCAGCAAGGCCAGGGAGTGTGGTGGTTTAGTATTTGCTGGTCTACGTGTGTATAAGTTTAATGAATGTTGACGGATCCTGACCCGCTGACCAGGCACCAGGAGCCATTCCATCAGTCAGGCAATCCAGTCCTGCTTTTTGCCCGCTGCCCCTTGGAGGTCCCTCACCTGTGGGACCCCTGGGCTGGCCAGCTTCTCTCGTGGTGGCCAGATGGAAACTGTGGCCTGGACCTCCGCCAGCCCTGGCTCTGGAGAGGGGAGACTAAGCGGGGCGGGGATGATGGAATGATGGAAAGGATGGGGTACCCTCGGCCTGGGAGTCAGGTCTTGGGGTTTGGGGGTGCTACGTGTTTTCAGCAGGAGACCCTGAAGACCAGTGATGATGGCGGGAAAGGGGATCACCACAGAGGGCCTGATGTGGCTCCTCGCCCACTTGCCCAGCGACCCCCCTTCCCCCCACCCCCGAGTTGGAGCCCTGGTTCCTGCCCACAGAGCCTCTCCTGGGGACGCTGACTCCACTGGTGGGGGTCTCCAGGGGGCACAGATGTTGCCTTTCCCTCCTGGCTCCTCCAAGCCCCAGAACCATCAACATTTGTCTCCTGGTGTTGAGGTGGAAGGTGGGAGGTGTCTCCAAAGGGGCAACCCACACAGTGGTCCTTGGAGAACTCCGGAGGGCGACTCCGGAGTCCCCCACACCGGTGCCCTGTCACCCTCCTCCTGACACTCCACTCCTCTTTGGAGGCGGGGCCGTTACTGGGAAGCTCCCACTCTACCCCCAGCAGCATCCTGCGTCCAGGCAGCCACCCCAAGAGTGAAGAAGCAGGTGGGGGGCGTGGGTAGGGGTCTCAGGAGTGAGCCCTCGGCTCTCCTCTGGAGAGTGGGAGACAGCCCAGGCGAGGACTGGGTGGGGATCCCCTTGGCCTCCAGCCGAGACCCCCAGGGCCAGCCTTCCTGGGGCGTGGCTCTCCCACCTGCCCCGGTGGGTGGGCTGCAGGTAGCTTCCGCTTAGGCCCGGCATCAGGGCTGGGGGCTCACGAGTGGGGCTCCTTCCTGACGCCGCCCCCCCCACACCAGAAAGCGGAGGAGGGGGGAAGCGTCTGGAGGTTGGGGGCGGGGCAGAGCCAGCCCAGAGCAGAGGGGACCCTGCAAGGTCCCCGATATCTCCTGGGGTCTCTGGCACAGGGCCTGCTCTACCCTTCGGGGTACGCAGCTGGGGGAGGGGGCTCTCCTTGGGCTGCACTGCCGGCACCTCCTGAGCGGATCTAGGTTACAGCCCTCGCGGCTCCTTCTAAGTCTCTTGCGCAGATTAAAAATGGCAACTGTCCTGGAGCTGACCCCAGGGGACCCTGGAAGTTTCCTCCACCCCCCCCCCCCCCCCCCCCCCCCCCCCGGGGGCCCCCGGGGTTGCCCCCCCCCCCCCCCCCCCACCCCGCCTGCTCACAGACAGTCTCTGTTCTCAGCGTCTGCTCAGCTCGGGGCAGCTCTGCTCTGAGGCGCTGGCTCCCCGCCCCTCTCGCCCCGCCGGTCTCTGGGGAGCTGGCGCGAGGTCAAGCCCACCGCAGCCCATCCAGCCCACCTCCGTGGAGGGTGTGGGCGGGGCCGCTCCAGGGCCCAGACAGCCAGGCCCTTCTCCCCCGTCCCCTCCCCTCCCGGCTGCCCCGCTTCAGGCAGAAAAGTGGGGCAAGAACGGAGAGGGGAAGGGGCGGAAGGGAAGGTGTCCGCGCCCCCTCGCCACAGCCGGGGCCCTGAGGGGTCCAGGAGGGGCGCCCCACGTTGGCTCCGGAGGTTTCTCTAGGGGGCTGCCCTCCGGGGGGAGCCCACTTGGACCGCACACACATCACACAGTCATGAAGGCATCACCACCCCCGGCGGCCTGGCTCCGGGACAGGATCTGGGGGCCAGGAAAGCGTCTGGGCCTTTGCCCTAAGCCCACCCAGGAAGGCAGTGGGGCGGGGAGGACACAGAAGCAGAGAGGGCCCCCTTATCCCCCCCTTCCTGTTCCCCACCCGCCCTGGGGACCTAACCGCAGGGCTGCCCACCCAGCCACTTTGAAGCTGCCGGGGCTCCTGCGCCGGGCCCGCCCCTCCCCCTCAGGCTGAGCTGCGTGGGAGCCGGGAGTGACCACAGGGCTGCCAGCAGCCTTTGAAGTGCTGGGGCGAGGCCGCAGGAAGTGGGCGGTAGCCCACCCAGGCCCTGGGCCCACCCCACCCGAGGACTGGAGCCCCTGCCCACTGGGCCCATGCACTGGCCACCTGGGCTGCCCAGGTGTACCCTGGTGTGGGGAGTTAGGGGGTCAACTCCCCAGCCTCTGGCGCCCAGCCCCCATTTTGCCCATGCTCCCTCGGGGGAAGCAGTGGGGCCAGGAGTTGGTCCCTCTCCCTCAGCTAAAAATAGCGGGGCTCAGGCTGGGTGGAAACCCCCCTGGCGGAGGAGGAAGGAGCGGGGCCACAGGGCTGGGGCCTGGCCTCGGGGAGTGAGGCTGGGCAGGAAATGCCCGGGTGCCCTGGCCCCAGCAGCAAAGGTTCCCTTGATGGCACAGCCCCCTGGAAAGTCCCAGCATGGGGCAGGAGTCTCCCAGGTCCCTTGGGTTGGGCCTCGCATCCCGGAGGGGGCGTCCCCCATATCCCAGCTGGTGACCACTGCCTGGGCCTGGCCTTCCTGGCCCCCAGGAAGCCCGGATGGAGCTAGTTCTTCCTCCTCGGTCATCTCTGCGCCTGGTGATGAGCTGAACAGCCCGCCTCCAATCCCCCCTCACTTTCCCAACAAGCACCATTCACGGAGGGCCTGCTGGTGGGGGACAGGGCTGAGCACAGCACGGTCCACGGCTGCCCCAGGGTGCTTGCTGAGCACAAGTAAGGGCTTAGCCTGAAGGAGGGCTTTTCAGGAGGGAACACCGGGTGGTCGCCAGCCTGGAGTGGGGAGGGCAGGAGACGAGACCAGGAAGGTGGCGAGGAGTTCGCAGCCTGGCCCTGGGAGAGGCCTGGAGCTGAAGGGAACTTGGCATCCTGGAGGAATAAGAACGAGGCCAGTGTAGCTGGAACCTGGGAGGGGGGGTACAGGAATGAGGCCAGGAATGGGGGACAGATCACGTGGGGCCTGGTCAACTGGGGAGAGGGGTTTGAGAGGAAGCCACTTCTCAGAAGCCACTGAAATATTCAGCAAGAAAGTTCCAGACTCACGTTTGCATTTCAGAGCGGTCACTGCTTTGCGAAGGAAGGGCTGGGGGCGGGGGCGGGGCTTAGGCTGGAGGAAGGCTCCAGTAGGCAGGGAGGGGCCAGCCAGGGGGGTTGTGTGAGCGGCGGGCACAGCGGCCTGGGAGGAGCGCGCGGGCCGGGTGTCAGGGTCAGCTCCCGGTCTGCTTTCTGGTGGCACCAGCCTCCCGGTTGATTTTCCGAGCGGAGAGCAGCGGCTTAGGCGCTGGCAAGGAGAGAGTGGTACCAGGAGAGGATGGATACGCTAACACTTCTGGTGTTCTCGAGAGAAAATATGAATTCTAAACAGGATAAGGAGGAAGCCAGGAGAGAGGAAAGCCGAGTGTTCGGGAGAAAGGAGGGTTGTTCCTGGTGAGATGTCACAGCTGTGGGCGAGTGGGGGTGTGGCCACAGCGGGAGCTGGTGGGAAGAGTCGCTTCAGGATGGGTGGAGGTTTAGGTGACAACTTGCTCCAAGGTGTGACTCTGGAGTGGGGGACTGGAGGTGTTTGGAGGTGGGGAGGTGGAGGGGACATCCAAAGAGGGCCCTCACGACGTCTCCACGGAGGGCAAAGGAGGCGTTTCTAGCCTTCACCGTCACAGACACCACCTCTGTCACAGCCAGCAGCCCCTGTCACTGTCCCCTAACCACAGTCACCTCCATCACCATCGTCACCTCTATCGCCCTCAGCGCCATGATCTCTTCCCATCAGCATCACCAAAATCCACCGTCCCAGGCACCACCATCACTGGTTCATTCACTCACTCACTCTGTGGGCAATAGTCCTGGCATGGCATTGCACTGGGCTCTGGTCATGGTGATGAGCAACACAGGTGATGTCTCTTCCCTTGGGGAGCTTACAGCCTAGTGGGGCAGAGCGAAAACAAACACATTCAAAGGTTTAGAAAACGAGCATTAGAATGATCCCGCAATCCCACTCCTAGGAATTTACCCCAAAGAAATGAAATGAATTTGTCAGCTGGCAAGTGGTCCATCTACACACTGGAAAGAAAAGGAGTGGATAACTGATGTGCAGAAGGAGCATCCCTGCTAAGGGAAAGGAGCCGGGACCAGAAGACCCCGTTCTACGTGGCTTTGTTCGTGTGAAATCCTGGGAAAGACAAAACTATAGTGACAGAGAGCGGATCAATGGAGGGCAGGGCAGGGCAGGGCCGGGGGGCCGGGGGCAGAATGAACAACAAGAGGCTGAGGGGATTGGGGGGTCATGGGAATGTTCTGTATCATAATAGTGGGGGTGGTTACACGACTGTTGGTCAGAGCTCATCAAATCGTATGCTTCAAATTGGTGAATATCATTGTATATAAATTATACTCCAATAAAGCCTCATTTTTCAAAAGACGTAAGGATTGTGACTGGAGTCAAGGAAAGCGTGCGGAGGCGCTGGGGACGGAACCGAGGGCTGGGAGCGGTAAGGGCTGGGTTTGGCCTTGTCTTCCTGGCAGAGGTGTCATTCCTCTTGGGTCATGAGCTAAGTCCACGGTTAATTCCCCTTTGGTGATTTTAACTCGGGTGAACAGAGGCAGATCCAGACTCAGGCTGTGCGTTGAGGTAACTCATTTCTATAGGCTGTTTTTAGATGGGACATCGTTTCCCACCCAGGTAACCAGAACAGGCTGGCAGAAGTGTCTGTGAACGGCTAGTGGGCACTTGTGTCGCACTCACCACTGGCCAACAGGCGCAGGCTTGCTCCCAGGTCGGGCAGCCTGGATGCCGTGATATCCTGGCACCGTCAGCTCCCAGACCATTGAGCGGACGGTCAGCCGTGGGCTGACGGTGCCAGCTTGGGGGGCCACGCTTGGGGGGCTGCTGCTTTGCTGCGGGAGGGGGTGCAGGAGCAAGGGGTCCCCGTGGCCTTCCCCCCACCTTGACTGTCCCTGGGTTTCTAGTCCTGGGCAGGGGAGGGCTGGGCCGGCCTGAGGTCTGGGCCCTGGGCCCTGGGATTCACATGGAGGAGTGGGCTCCCAGCGGGGGTGGGGGCTCCCCACGGTGCAGGCGACGGTGACCCCCTGGCCTTCTGGCCTCTCCCGTGACCTGTGGGGCTCCCTGAGGAGGGGCCCTGGGCCTGGTGCCACCGGGGGTGGGTCCACACACTGGTGGGCCAGGAGGGGCCTGGGGGAGTGTCAGGGACTGGGGTGTTTCTTTGGTGCTGGCTCTGCTGTCCTTCCCGAAGTCACGGCCGTCGGTGCCCGGGCCCATCTCGGAACTGGTGAGCCCCAGCCCCAGTGGCCTTTTCCCCCTGTGGCCTTGACTGGGGCTGGGAACCTCCGGCCTGGCGTCCTGTGTCCTGCCAAGAGGATGTCCTGTCCTCCAGGCCGACTCCCGCCCTCCTCCATCCCTCTGGGGCCTCCAGGGACAGAGGTGGGGGTGTGGGGGGTGGAGGGGATTTGGAAGCCAACCGGCTGCCCCCTGGCCAATGGGTCCCTGCCCCGTCTGTCCTCCAGGCTTCCTCCTCCCCCTGGACCCGGATGCAGCGGACAGAGGCCCCCAGCCCAGCACCTGGGGTTTTCCAGGATAGACTCTGGTTCCCCCGCAGGGTGGGGGGTGAGCTGCTCCAGGGAACAAAGGCCAGGGGAGGAGAGGGGAAGTGGGGAGCAGGGCTAGGAAGGGGAGGCCCTGAGGCCACAGCGCCATGGGCTGCCGCCCCCATCCCTCTCTCGGTTTCCTGTCCTGAGCGGGCGTGGCCAGAGTGCGGGCGCCCGGCGGGGGCAGGGGGGGGGGGGG
>NW_021703769.1:376950-383920 GCF_005190385.1 Monodon monoceros
GGGGGGGGAGGCTTCGAGTCAGCTCAGCGGCTCCTGCCGCAAGCCTGCCCCTCCTCTGGGGGCATCTCGGCCGGGACGGTGCTGAGAGCTCAGGAATACTGGCTGGTACTTGGGGAGCAGGAACAGAGTGCGCTGAGCACCCACACCTGTAGGCCCCTCCCACATCAGTCTAGAATGTGGCCTGAGGGTCCTCGCTGCACCCCCAGCGTCTATGCTGTGTGTCTGCGCGTGTGTGTGTGGGGTGTGTGTGTGTGTGTGTGTGTGTGTGTTTCCAGGAGGGCTAGGTGTCTGGGGAGGGCGGAGACCGTCTATGTGTCCCTGTATTTGTCTGAGTCTCCGTGCATCTGGTATGTTTCCGAGCGCGTCCCTGGGCCATGCGTGTGTGTTTGCACGTGCATGTGTGCCTGTGTGTGCATGCACACGCGTGTGTGCTCGAGTCTGTATCCCGGGCACGTGTCTGCACCTTGGGGTACACACGTGGCCTTCCTGTGTGTCTATATTAGTGGGGTGGAGTGTGCTGTTTCTCCTCTAAGGTCAGGAATGACCAGTCCCCCCCCAGGAAGCCCGACCCCGGGAGGGGTGGTGGCAGGAAGGTAGCTGCTGGGCCTTCTCCCCCCCCACCCCCAGGCTCTGTCCACCTTCAGCAGCTCTGGCGAGTTAAAAATAGCCCCGGGGCCTCTGGAAGCGGAAGGGGTAGAGGCACCGGCGGGGGGAGGGCGGAGGGCGGGAGGCACCCCTGGCCCAGCAGGCAGAGGGCGGGTGTCCCGGGCCCACGCCAGCACTGCGAGGCCAGCCAGCCCGGCTCCAGCAGGGCGGGTCACACATCCTCCTGGCCCCACCTGCGAGGCCGCGGGACCCCCCTGCCTTGGGGCTCCTTGGGGCCCTGCCCTTGAGAAAGCGGAGAAGGCCCTGGGGCAGACAGCCTGGCAGAGCCTCAGTCCCCAGAGGTAGGAGGGGCTCCAGGGCTGCCCCCTCCTGGCCCCCACTTCCCTGGAGCCCCAGGTAGGAGGCAGGTAGGGGCAGGGAGGGAAGAGGACAGACAGCCCCAGGAAAGCATCTTCCCTCAGGGAGGGGTCAGTGGAGGATTTGGGTTTTTTTTGTGTAACTGTTTATTGACGTACCACATACATACTGAAAAGTGCACATACCTTGAGTACATAGTTAATGAATTTTCATAAACCGAACACAACTTCTCACCAGCACCCGAAACAGGAGAACAGGGCATGGCCAGCCCAGGAGGCCCCCTGGGCCCACATCCCAAAGGCTATCGCTGTTTGACCCTACTGGCTGTCCCGCCCGTTTCTGAAGGTGGCCTGCCGTGGAAGCGAGGCCACTGTGGAGCCGGGAGTCCAGGTGGCTGTCCTCCTGGCTGTCCAGTGTCCCTGTGTGACAAGCTGCATTTCACTTACATATCCTGCTGCTGGTGGGCAGTGGGTTTTTCCAGTTCGGGGCTATTGCAAAGAGGGCGTCCTTGAACATGCTGGGACGTGTGGTTTTTGTGAACCTGAGCACGTATTTCCTTGGGCCCCCTAGAAGTGGAGCTGCGGTTGGAATGGTCACAGGTCTCGCTGAGGATCTTATGGGGTCCTGTGGACACTCCCAGAAATGCTACCATTTGCTCCTGCTTTCAGCGAGTGCACACTCGGGGGCTCCTAGACTCGAGGCCTGGCCTAGGGCCTCTCCAGCCTGGGGTCTGTTTGTTCTTGGCCGGGCTGGGCCTTGGGCTAGGGTCTCCCTGGGCGAGGCTGTCCTCCACCCCCCCCAGGAGGGCAGCGCCCATGCGCCCTCCACCCGGCGGGCACGCCCAGAGGAGGTGTCCCATCCCGGCGGCCCACACCCACCCTTCCTTCCTCAGGAAAACCTGTGGTCTGATAAGGCCTCCAGGCTCTGGTTTTCAAACCACCCCGGCACCAGGACCCCCCAGGGGAGGAGGGAGCAGAGCCCCGCGCAGCCCAGCCCGCAGCAGCAGCAGCCGTGGACTGGGGAACTGGGCTCTCGCGCTCCCAGACCCCTCCCGAAACACAGAGGCACACGCGTGGCCACAGAGATGGTCTCTGAGGGTCCTGGCCGGGTCTGGGGGCAGTGAGGCGGGGCTGGTCAGACCAGGTGGGATGGCTGCTCCTCCCGGCTCCCCCCAGGCAGGGGCCTTCCAAGGCAAAGGCCCCGAGCTCCTCCAGCCCCCTCCCCTGGCTTTCCCCCGCCCCGCCCCTCTCCTGGGTGTGTGGGGTTGAGGGCTCAGAGGAAGAAAACTGCCCCGCAGTTCTCACTCACCTCCCAACACCAGGCAAACACGGCCTCTTCCCAGGGCCTGTCCGCCTTGCCTGGGGTTCCCAGCAGCAGCCCAAGGGTGACCCCAGCCTCAATCCCATCAGGAAGATGTGCCCCCAGGACATCCAAGGCTGGCAACCGCAGCAGAAAGCCGGGAGCCTGCTCTCAGTGGCCGCCTGGCCCGGGCCCTTTATCGTGCCCACCTGGCCCTGGTGACTGTTAACCCCCGTGATAACGATGTTGGCAAGGGAGGTGGCACCTTGGGGCCGCTTTTGTGTTCTGCCGTCTTGCTCAGCCCACTCAGCTATGCTAGGGGGGCTCTCCAGGTGCAGACTGTCACCCAGAGAAGTAAGTGATTTACCCAAAATCACACAGTGGGCGTTGATCCTAGTTCCGGCCAGGCTGGCCCCTCAGGACCCAGGACACAAGAGGGAATCTGACATGGCCATGCCCTCATGGAGCACAGGGAGGGGCGAAGGACAGTCAAAAAGTGCAGGCGTTAGGCCAAAGTGGAGCCCTGTCTGGGCGGGCTCCACTCTCCCTGAGCAAGAGTGTGCAGCTGTCTTGGCGGGCTGGGGGGCAGGGTTGGGAGTGGGTCCTCAGGACGGCTGAGAACCACCAGGTGGGTAGGAGCAGGAAAGGCATTCTAGGTTGAGGGAACAGCAGGTGCAAAGGCCCTGGGGCAGAAGAACCACCGCATCTGGGCCCTGGCAGGCTGGCGTGTGAGGCTGGTGTCAGGCAAAGCCAAAGCGCAGGCACGGTGCCCCTGCAGCTCTCCTCGTCCACAGCAGGTGTGTGGGCCTGGGACCCACCTGTCCGCAGGTCCCGTGGAGGGTGGGGCATATTCCACTTCATTTCAGGTGCTCCCCGCTGCCCTCGGGCTGGGCTGCCCTGGACGCTGGCTGTGTGGGGCACCCGTGGGAGGGAGTGTCACCAGCTGTGGTGGGGCTGGCTGCATCCCGGAGCTGTGCCAGGGTGAGGGAAGGGTCCCTCGGGGGCTGGCCCCACCTGGGCAGGACTGGAGGTCAGTTTGCCCCATCTTAATGGGGGCCCCTGAGGCCCATAGCACGGACTCTGGTGCCCCACCCCTCAGCCGAGGTGGGGAGAGAGTCCTGGCTGGACTAACGGGGTCTGAGGTTGAGGCTGGTTGGAGAAGGGGGTCCAAGCCAGGGCGGCCCTCCAGGAACAGCTGTGGGAGCCCCCCCAACCTGCCAGGGCCCAGGTGACCCGAGGGTAGGGCTTTGCACGGGACCCCTGCCCAAGTGACCTCTGAAACCCCATTGAGCAGGGGATAGGAGTGCCCTGCGGTCACCCTTCTGCCACATGACCTCCCCTGGCCCCAGCCACGCTGGGGTGTGGGCTGCGTGCCCCAGGGTCAGAGGCACCCAAGCCAGCTCCTCTCCTTCGAGGCCTCCCCGCCCCCGCTGGGCACCTGCAGCCCTGGCCTTGCTCCACAGACCCGCGTGTCTCCCGCGCCCACACCCGCTCTGGTTTCCTGTCCCCTGAACAGGCACCCGCCGCCCCGTGGCCAAGCGGATAGGCAGCTCCCCCCGCTTCTCCCTCATCGACCGCGTCCACTCCACCCAGGGCTCGTCAGCTCTCGTCCTAAACACATCTCTGGATCATTCGATCGTGCCCGTCTCCTCTTCAAAAGTCTGTGACGGGACCTACAGCCTGTGGAAAACCCCAGAAGCTCCTGCCCGGCAGTCGCCACATGGCCCCACATGGCCTTTGAGGTCACCGCCCCCCAGAGGACCTGGGCTCGGCCCAGCGAGGACTTCCCCCCGCCCGGCTCAAGCTGCACGCTGCTCACCGCCGCAGCCACGCCCCCCCATCCGGAGGGCGTCTTGCCCTCGTTCCAGAGATTTGGGCGGGACCGCCTCCTGCCCAGTGTCCAGAACTGGGCCTGGTTCCCTCCGGAGTGAGCAAAGCAGGACACACACTCCCAGACACTCTTGTACAAACCTGGCAGTCGCCTCTGAACAAGCACACACAGACCCAGACACACAGAGACACCCATGCACCAACACACACACACACCCGAGGAGCCCACAAACACGTGTGCAAACACACAGGCATGACGAAGGCTCATGGCAGCTGTCAACAGAAACAGCCCCAGACAGGCTTCGAGGCAGTGAGATGGATTTCATGCGGTCTCCTGCAGCGGGGAGAGACTCCACTCCAGCTGAGACAAAGAGGCAGGGGGTTCAAAGGGAGAACAGACTGGGACAAAGCACATTTTGGGGTTTGGCAGCATGGGGATTTCTGTTTTGCCTGTGCTACACGGCATGCAGGGATCTTAGCTCCCTGACCAGGGATCGGACCCGTGCCCCCTGAAGTGGAAGCACGGAGTCTTAACCACTGGACCTCCAGGGAAGCCCCAACATTGGGATTTTTTGAGCAAAAAGACAGTGTGGGGGGCTGGAGTCACCTTTAGGGACATGACGGGTGCAAGTGGAGGCCAGGCTGAGGTTGGGTCAAGGCTCTCGGCAGGGCATTGGGGCAAGTCCTTCGTGGGTCCGGGGTTTACACCCCTGGCTGCTGCGCCCTGAGGGTGGGCACACTGGGAGCCGCCGGAGCCTTTGGATCCAAAAGTGAAAACGAGCCCCAGGCCTGAAGGAGGAGGTTTTGTCCCATTGATTGGTTGGGTCTTTTTACTTTGGACTGATTTTAGGTAGATGGAAAAGCGGGGACATTTGGGAGTCCCCAGAGTTCCTGTGTGCCCCTCCCCCGGCCCAGCTTCCCCTAAAGTTACCACTGCAACCCTGAGGCAGCTTCTTAAGTGCAGCTCCGACCCTACTTGCATTTCACCCGTTCTTCCATCAATGTCCCTCTCCTGCTCCAAGACCGCATCCAGGGCACCACATTGCAGGGCCCTCACGTCTCCCCAGGCTCCTCTGGGCTTGGACCATTTGTCTGACAGCACTTGTTTTCATGACCGTGACAGTTTTGAGGTGTGCTGGTCAGGTGTTTTGTAGCATGTCCCTCAGTTTGGGTTTGTCTGATGTGTTTTCTCATGATCACACCAGGGTTATGAGCTGGGGAGAAGACAGCAGCAGCGGTGAGGGACCCTTCCTGTCACATCATATCAGGGGCCTGATGTCCCATGATGTCCCTGATCACTTGGCGAGGGGGCTGCCTGCCAGGTCTCTCCCCACTATAGCCCCTCACTTTCCCTTTTCCAGCCTCTTCTTCAGAGGGGGTTCCACACTCAAGGAGTGTGTGTGTTCGCCTCCACCTCCTGGAGGACGCCAGACTCACGGTCCTGCGTTTACGTCGCCTGTGTCACTTCGTGCTTTGTGACACATCCAGCGGGACGTTATTCTGATGCTCAGATGGCCCCGGCTCCGGCCACCTTTCCCATCAGCTCCCGTGTCCCTCTGTCCTTTGCTTTCTGAGCCCTTCCATCCTACCAGCACTGCCACACGCTCCCCCTGTGTTTTCCCTGCCCCGCCGTGTCTCCAGGGACCCCCCTTCCCGGGTCCACTCTGGCTGACCTCTCAGCTGACCTGCTCGCCGCCTGGCTCCTTCCCAGAATAAAAGGCGTCCTGTCTTGCTCTCCAATACTGGGACGTACGTGGCATGTGGCAGGTTCGATGTGCTCCATGAATGTTGCTGAGTAGTGCGTGAATGGATGGATGGATGAGGCCGAGGCAGTGGGCTGGCACCGCACAGGGTTGGGGCCTCTCCAAGCCCACCAAAGGGACCCCAGAACACCCTCCTCTGATGGGAGGGGAGGGGCCTGTACCTTGTCCAGGTGGGACAGGGCCCCTCATCACCTCCTTTTCCTCTGCCTCCCAGCCCCTAGCACAGGAGCTGGGCCAGGCGACCCCACGGGGAGACTCCTGGCACACAGTAGGTGCTCAGAAAATGTGCCCCGTCCCGCCCTTTCCTCCCAGGACGGAGCTCGGTCAGGCTCTGGCTGACTGTAGCCCCCAGCAACCCCCTTCGTGTCCCCGCCTGGCCGCTCCCCAACAGGACCCTGGGGAGAGCCCAGTGTCCCTCCCCACCCCCACCCCCCATGGCTGTCTGCAGCCATCACCAGCTTCTGCGACTCGAGCCTCCGCGGCTGCGGCCCCGGGGAGCAGCTGCGTTCCTCGGCGGGGACGGAGGCCCCCAGCCCCCTTGCCCTGCTCCAGCGCTGACTGGCTGCTCCCCCGCGGCCTCCCAGTTTCCAGAGCCCGCCTGAGATGGAATTACAGCCCCAGGCCCGCACCTGCGGCTGGCAGCGGTGCCTCCTGGCTCGGCCGGGCCCTGTCTTCCCTTTTCCTCCCAGGGCCAAGCGAGGTCCCAGTTGGGTAGGATGCCTGCCGTGTGCCCAGGGGAAGCGGGGGCTGTGGAGACCCCCCGTGGGGGTGGGGCGGGGATCAGGGAAGCGTCCTCAGGGAACGACGCCTCCACAGGAATGAACAGGGAAAGGGGGGCTTAGGCAGGAAGGGGGGCGGCAAGGAGAAGACTTGGAGCCGCAGAGGTGGTGGGGTCAGATGATAAAGTGACCCGGACCAGCCCAGCGGGGAGCCCGGTGTCACCACCCTCGCTCAGGCCAGCCTCAGGCAGCTGAGCCCTGGGGGCAGGGCTGCGGCGGCGGGGGGGGGGGGGGGGGGGGGGGGGGGGGGCCCCCCCCGGGGGGGCGTCGGGGGGGGGGGGGGGGGCGGCGGCGGGAGTGCTCCTTGGCGCCTCCCGGGGGAAGTTGGTCGCAGAC
>NW_021703769.1:384020-388348 GCF_005190385.1 Monodon monoceros
GGGGGGGGGGGGGGGCTGGGGCGGGCTGGTGCCCCCCAGAGAGAGGCCTGGTGGGGTGGGAGGTGAAGTGCCAGGAGAGGACAAGGTCAGCTGTCAGGCGAAGCTGTTCACAGACCCGCAGGGACAGGCACCAGCTCCACCCACAGCCCCCGGGTTTGCCCAGGCTGCCGCCCACCCCCGAGCTGGCCTGGCTGTGCACTGGCACTAGGGACGGCGGCTCCGCCCCCTGCCGCCCCCCTGCTCTGCCCCGTTCCCGCCCCACCCCACCTCCAGCTTTCTGCCCCTGCCCTCTGACACCAGCCCCTCCCAGGCACACGGCAGGTGTGGCCCAGCCTCCGTCTGGAGTGAAGGTCGGGAAGGCAGGGCCCCGGTGCGGGCCTGGGGCTGAGGGGGCGGGGGCTCAGGAAGGGAGGGCTGGCATTTGGCAGTGGCATTTTGGAAGAACGGTTGCGGGTGAGCGCTTGGAATGGAACGGGGTGACAGTTGGCGGTGGCAGCTGGAGCGGCAGTGGGGCTTGGCAGGGGCGCAGGCCGGGAGGACAGTTGGGGTGGAGCAGGCGTGGGCTTGGCAGGTAGCCTCTGGCTCTGGAGGGAGCTCTCGGGGAGGCCCAGCAGGAGGGCAGGGCCAGCTGGCACCAGACACGGCCGAGCCAGGCCCAGGAGCAGGCTCCAGCCTCAGCCAAGCGGCCCCCGGCCCACGGGTGGGGCTCTGCTGCAGCCCAGGGCGGGCCCCCAGTCTACCCGCGGGGCCCGGGATGACGCGCAGAGGCGGTTTCTGCGCGCAGCCCGGGCATCCTTACGCTGCGTCTCCTGCCCTGCCCTCAGCCTCTCTCCCTCCCTGTCCGCTTCCAGCAGGGGCTCGGAGAGGACAGGGACAGGTTCTGGGCAGTTTCCTGGGAGGGGCAGGACTCCCGGGGCTGTTGCCATGGGGACGGCTGAGCAACACCACTGGCTGGAGGATAAACAGGCAGGTTTCCTGACCAGTGATTGCCATGAAGACAGCCCTAGGGAACCCAGCTGGGGTAGACTGGGAGACGCTGCCTGGGGGGAGGTGGGGGTGGGGGTGAAGGGCCTGGCGAGGGGGCTGGCCCAGGGGGACACTAGGAAGGGAGAGGTGAAGGGACGTTTCTTCCCAAAGCGCCTCTGGGGCTCTGCCTCACAGGAGCAGCCCCGGTGTGGGGCTGGGTCCCCTCCCAACCACTCTGCCCCCTGAAGCCACACAGTGGGGGTGGAGGGCAGGTGGAGGGCTGGCTGAGCACGTGGTGCAGGGGCCCTGGCAGCCAGGCAGCTCCCGGGACTGAGCCTGCCCTTCAACGGCCCGGGGTCTGCAGGTGGGAGTGAAGGCAGCGCGCTCAGAGGGGCAGCCATCGGCAAGTTTATCTGCGGGCCTGGCCGCTTCTGCACCTCGGCCCCTGGGTTCCCAGCCCTGGCCTCAGGGATGCTTAATCTCTCCAGGCCCCCAAGGCGTCTCCTGGGCAGGCTCCAGAAACGCTCACACATGTGGCTGGGGGTGAACTTGCAGAAGGACCAGCGTGTGGCAGGGACCACTGACCATCCATTTGTTCATCTGTCTTGTCCTCCAGCGAAGGAAGGGGCGGGAACCACGTCTGGTTCATCGTGGCATCTCAGGCACCTTATTCCCCAGGCCCTCCCAGACTCCCATCTGTTGGCTTTGCTGCCTCTGGACACCAGGTGCCATGGCTGAAGAGTGCTACTGAGGCCAACCCCACATGCTTGGTCCTTGCCTGTTGCTAGAGCCACCTCTGGGGCAGAGCTGCCCTCATGGAGGCCACATTTCTACTGATGGTGAAGGACCCACTGGTTGTCAGGTGCAGATCCCTCCTAGGGTCTATGCCAGTATTAGGGGTGAAGTGCAGTGTGTGTCACTTGCTCCAGGGTCCGGGGGACTCCAGCAAGAGTGGAGGCTTTTTGACCAAGCCTGGCATCTGCCCGCTGTGAGTCCGAGCCTGGGCACTGATGAACGTGGGGCCCCTGGGTCTGTGCTGCCAGCATCTCCCCATCAGAGCAGATGCACCCAGGTGGCCCCAGGGAGTCCAGCCGCATGACCCCCCTCTTCCTCCAGCTCTGCTGAGAGGCCACAGCTGCTACTATTGGCTCTTTTCTTCCTTTTCTTTTCCCTTTCTTTTTTCTTTCCTTCCTCCCTTTGTCCCTTTCTTTCTTCCTCCCTCCCTCCCTCCCTTCCTTCCTATGATAGGGGGTTATTAGCTCCCAGAAGCTTCAGTGTCTTCAGTTTTAGGCAAGGCTTGATTAGAGCTCCCTGGGACGGCCCTTGGTTCTGCCTTTGTGGTCTGTCAGCCTCATCCTCAGGCTGCTCGCCCTTCTGTTTGTTCTTGGAAGAGAAGAGACGAGACTCTCAGTCCCCAGTCACTGGCAGGGCTGCTGGGGTCGGGAGGGTCGATTCATCATCACGCAGGGCAGGGGAAGGGGAGAGAGAGTTCCAGGACCCCAGGGACTCATTCCAGAACTCAGTAAGACTTTCTACCAAGACCAGAAGCCCTAGGCTAACAGGTGGGGTGAGCCCTGGTACTGGTGAAAGAGGCTAGGTTCTCGTGGGCAGGCCTCCTGAGCAATGGCTGAGCACCACTGTGTGCTCCAAGGCAGCCTCTGCAGCTCTCCGTTCTGCAGGGATGATGGACGCGGCATCCTAGCAATGCTGTTCTCCTTGGAGAGTGTCTGGGGGTCGAACCTTTTTGGTGGTGAGGGGGGCTCTCTCCGGGGGTGGGGGCAGCCATCAGGGGAATGGTCCTCCTCTGTTTGGCGGGCTGCCCTCCTCAGTCTCCCCAGCATCCTTTGCTCCATGGGCTACAACTGCACTCCAGGCAGGCAGGTGGGGGAGGACCCCCGCAGAGAGTGCCCTCCGTCCCGTCAGGAAGGACAGAGTGACCGGCCAGAACCTCCTGGAGGCCGAGAGGCAGCCACTTCTGAGGACGGCTGTACCCAGCCCCCACCTGAGAGGGCCCAGGAAACGTGGGCCTGCGGTGCCAGACCCGGGGTCCTCCGCAGGAAAGGCCTGGGAGGGGCTCTGTGCCGGCAGGGCCAGCGCAGGCAGCAGGGAGCGGGGTGAGGGTGTCTGCACAGCCATTTCCAGGCGCCGGCTGCAGTGAGGGAGTGTCCCAGCCTTTCATCGCTGGCTGCCAGACCGCGGCCGCCCTTGTTCACTCAAGGAGAATCCACCACCACCACCCCCCCCCCCCCCCCCGCCACCCCGCAAGCCTGCCCTCCTCCAGCAGCCCAGTGAATGCCTCCTTACACATCCTGAGAAAGCATCCATAATGGCCCGCCGCCTCCCACCTTCCCAGGAATTCCGCGGCGCTGGGCCCATAGGGAGGTAGAGCGCAGACGGCCTGCGGCGCCTCCCCATTGGATGGCCAGGTCGTGCTCGACTCCCTTGCCGCGGCTGGCCAGCCACAGGCTCACCTCCCTTCCCACCGTCGCGTCCGGGAGAGGAAGCGAGGTGGCCTTTGCCCCCGCACAGGCCAGCCAAGAATGCGGGGCCGCGCTTCCCATTCTGCCCGCCCGAGGACTCGAGGACAGCGGGGGCGAGAAGGGACGCGCAGGGCCCATCTCGGGCAGCACGATTCGAGATCGCTTGCGGGGGAAGCGGGGCACCCGCTGCTTCGCAGGACCCCGCACCCCCCAGACAGACCTCGCGGGGGGAAGGACCGACGCGTGCGCGGCCGCCGATGCTCCTCAGTTGGCCAAACTCAAGCCCCGGTGGCAGGCACCGTCCCGTGGCCCCTGCCCCGCGGTGCGCCTCTCGCTGGGCGCGCCGAGGTCCCCGACAGCGCGGCCCCGAGCCCCTGGGCGCCGTGGGAGCGCTTTTTCTCTGCACAGCGCGCAGCCAGCACAACCGGCGGGGAAGGCGCGAAGTTTGCGAGACACGCGCGGCGCGTCTGTGCGTTGGGGGGCGCGGACAGCCTGCGGCCCGGGGACCCCGCGCCCCCGAGGAACAGGCGCGTGGGCAACGCCAGGGGCGCAGTACGGGCAGGGTTGGGTTGCCCTCGTCCCGACCCGCATCTCCCATCGGTGGTCTCCCGGCTGCTGGGTCCCCGTGGGGAGGGGCTCCGGCGCCTGGAGACCCCACGCCGCGCCGCCCCCGCCCCCCGCCAGCCCCGCAGAGGGGGCTTCCCACAATTCCGAGCGAGCTCCAGCCCGCACTTCCGCTGTCCGGCCGCCCACGGGGGGGCGGAGGCGAACCGACCCCCGCCGAGGCCCCCTCCGCCCCGCGAGCGGAGCCGGCCGACCGAGGGGCGGGGCGGCGGCCGGGCCGGCGGGGCGGGGCCCGGGGCGGTGGCCGGGGCCGGGGCC
>NW_021703769.1:393348-410339 GCF_005190385.1 Monodon monoceros
CGGGCGAGGGCGACGCGGGGTCCCCGCGGGGCTGCGCGCGGAGGCGGAGGCGGCGACGGGGCTGCCCCGCGCCCCTCGCCCTCGGCGCCTCCTGCCGCCGCCGCCGCCGCGGTCCCTCCCCCGTCACCTCCGAAAGGGGAATTTTCCAGCTGGTAATTTCTGCTGCGTCAACGCCCGGCCCCAGGAGGCAGCCCGGGGGCGTCCTGGCGCCCCCCGCCCGCTCCGCCCCGCGCGCCCCCCGCCCGCGCCTGCGAGCCGCACCCGGACCCGCCCGCGCCGAGTTTGCCAGGAGTCTGAACTGCGGGAGGTGGGCGCGGCGGCTCCCCGCACCCCGCCGGGCCTTGGGGGTCATTGTCTCCCCCTGAAGCCGGGCACCGGCCTCGTCTCCATTTTAATTACTGGCTGAACCTGGGCGCAGGGGCCTCGAGGCCGGGTGGCTAGAGAAGCGCGGAGGGGACGGGGCGCGCAGAGCGGACGGGGCGCGCGGAGGGAGCGGGGTCCGCCGCGAGCAGCGTCTTTGTTTCTCTGTAAATAGACATGTCAGTTTCACAGGGTAGCAAGAGTCACTGTCTGACAACTCAATCCCGATGGCAAATGGGGGATTTTCTGCACCAGGAGGAGGGTTCTGGCTAGTTGGGGTTCCTCCACCCCTGCTAACAAATTCATTATTTGTAGGTTTAACGGAGCACGCACAATAGGGCTGGACGGAGGAGCCTGGGTACAAACCAAATGGGCGAAGAACTGATATTTTCTGACACCGAGGAAATACAAACAAAAGAAAGTTTGACCGAGATTCGCAGCGAATTTCCTCACGCTTTCCGTGCTCCAATCTCAGCGACGCGTTTGTCGTGGATTGCGGAGGCAAGATTGTTATCAGCATTGTTTACAGAAATGCTAATTAGGCAACGGGTTTAGCGAACCCGGCTGGGCGCAGACACCTGTGCGGAGTCCTCGCGTGCGTTTTAATTGTATCGGTTGTAGAATCTTTCATACTGGATTTATCATCAAAGCTAACTTCCCTTTTGGGTAGCAGACTGTGGATTCACTCTGTCGCTGGCCTGCGTGCTGCCTGTGAAAGCAGTGTTTCCACTCTGCAGGAGTGGGAAATAGTTTGTTCCCCAAAGGCAAATTTACAGAAGGGTTTTTCACATGAATAATGAAGTGAACAACAGCATTTTATCATAGTGGACTCCTTCCTTCTCCTTGCTATATTTCATGGTAGTTTTAGGTGCTGTGAACTGGAAACTTTGGGACACCTTGCTATTACAGAAAGGACTAAACGAGGGGCGTACTGAGGCAGAAGTTACTGGATTTAAGTAGGAACTTAGACACTGTGTTCCCCTAAAAAGCTAGTAATTATTTTTATATCCTTTCCTGAAGGGAAGGAGGTGTGTGTGTGGAGTTTGCTCTGAGAGTTCTCTTTAGGGAGTGGTGGAATGGACGCATTTAGGCTAAACCCAAAATTCAGCCTTCCTGGAGGCCAGCCTCCGGACAGGATTTCATTAGGCCTCATTGACATCACGCTGCATGAAAGAATTTTGTTTTGATGAGATCAGTTCTGTTCAGGTTTAGCTGTTTCGTGTTTGAAAATGAGCTGTTTTTCCACGTCCAGTTTCTGATGTTCAGGACTGGCGGACTGTTGGCTGCAGGGGCTCTTGGGCGCTCTGTGTCCCTGCTCGGTCACCCAGGGCAGGGGGCCACCGGCCTCTCCTTGGTCACACATTAGCACAGGAAGGTGAGGTCGACCCTGAGAATGGGTGAGACTCCTCCGGGGACCTGGAAGGACACCCTTTTACAGTCAGAAGATGTGTTATTTGCAAACACGTTAAACCAAATATTAACAAACTTTCCAACACTGTCCTTATGTGGGGTTTTTCAAATTAAGGGAAACTGGGCCACTGTGTCCCTGTGGTCTGTGTTTCTGGGGCAGCTGTGCTTCTGCTCTGCTCTCTACCAGAGGTCCTGGACCAGCTGAGGACAGCCCAGCAGAGCATCTTCAGCAGAGGCTCCTCGAGCCGTGAACTTGAACTCATTCCTCGTTTTGCTGGTGCTTCACGTGCCCAGGTGCCCTCCTGGCCTGTGTTGAAGTGGGCGGAGAGTTCTTGTGCCCCGTTCTGGGGGCTTCATGTTCTCATAAAAACGGAGGCTTTTTCTCCTCTCTGATTGAACGTATTCTACTTTGAAATCGGTTGAGTGATGGTAGGTTGTCAAGAATTCCCTTGTGAATCTGCTCCCTCCCCTGAACAAAAGAGATTCTTCTTCTTGCCACAAGTGTGCTTGAATGGCCTAACTCCCAAGAATACACAGATGATTGAAAAATCGCTACTGAGGCCACAAGACTCATTTCGGTCTTTGCAATACGGTTGTCTTGTTCTGATCCTGGCTCTCGTGTCCTCTGCTCTTGGCTCAGGCTCTGGTGTGACCAGTGCAGCTGTGGGGTCTTCAACCGTGGGATCGTTTCTGCCTTTCTAGCTTCAGTACTTTGTGCGCCTGACACGTGCGTCCCCGGGCTTCGTGTTCTGGTCTGCTGACGATGACAGAACACGTCCTCTGGTTCTGCTCGTAGACGGAGAAGTCATGGAAAAGAAAAATAACCGTTTCTAACAGACTGAAAAGTTGTTCTAGTAAAGGATAAGGACAAGCTAGACCAGTCAGATCCGACCTTAGGGTGATTTATGCGAAGTTTCCCCTTCCGTATCTCTCAACAGTGCCTTTAACTCTTACTAGATTTTTAAATGACTAAGTATTTTTAAATGCCATTATTTGGATTTAAACAATTAGCGACCCAGGCACTTTAGAAAGTTGAGAAACAATGTTACCATATTTTTCAACAGCATTTACGGGGAGGGGGTTGTGTTTTGACAGGTGTGTTTTTTGAGTCATGTTAGACATTCCCAGAGTTTCTTACTCATGACGAGTTTTGGCCTTGTCGAGGGCTTGCTGTGGACCAGCCTTCAGGCAAGGTTGGGGACAGAGTTCCCACGGAGGGGCCGGAGACCCTCTGGGAAGGGTGGGGGGGGGCGGGAGCCTACAGGAACCACTGATGGGACCTGATGTGGTGACAGATGCTAGTGAGAGCTCGGAGCAGCACGGGGTGTAGCCCACCTGGTGGGCTCTCTAAAGACTCTTGGAGGGAAAGGGTGTCTGTGCTGACACCTCCCCCGCCCCTGATGGGCCCATGGCGCCAGCCTCCGGTTCCAGTACGTGTGCAGCAAATTCTGTTCTAACTTCTGCTTTGCCAAGAGTGGGTAGCCAGTGAGAGGGCAGGACTCTTGGGGCCAGGCAGCTTTTGGGGGCTGATTGGCTGTCGGGATGGGGGCGAGAGGTGGTGTCGTTTCAAATGACGTCTTCCAAAGCCCATGTTTCAGCACAGGAACCTCTTCCTGAACATCCATGCCCACGGACCACCCTTCGTCTCGGGGAAGCTGTCCTTTTCCTGGCCCCCAAGTGGCACCCCAGCCCTGCTTGTCCGAGTGGACCAGCTGTGCAGCCCTCTCCTGAAAAGATCCGCATTTGTGTATGAAAACCCTCCTGTCAGTGCCGCGTGGTGGCCTGAGGCCCCGCGTCAGACCCCTTCTGTGTAGAGCAGAAAGAAGGCACCTCTGTGTCTTGGGCCGCGAATGGACGGTTCGAGAATGTCAAGCACCCAGAGCTGCCTCTGTGAAGGTGCACACACGTGGGCGGCACGGCCCGGCGGCTTGTCACCCTCTGAGCGTGTGTCACTTGGCGCGAGGAGGGTCTGACCTGTGTTCTGCGGCCGCTCTGAACGCTGTCCCGCGGCTGAGCCTGGGGCCGGAGAGCACAGCCAGGACTGTCGCTCAGCAGAAGACGAACGCTCCAGACCCGGCGCTCACCGGCCTGCACTCCGGACAGACTCCCAGGGCTCATCCGCCCCCAGTCACAGAGGTGGCTGCACCGAGTTACACGGGGATGGTGTGGGCGTGCACGCAGACAGGAGGGCTTTCTGGAAGCACACTCACGGGACCCACTCTGGGCCCGCTGGGCGAGGGAAGGCACCGGGGCTCTGTGTGCACTGGAGAGTTGGTTACAGTGAGAGGGTGGACAGGGCTACGGAAAAGCCACCAGGAGGGTGGCCCAGAAGAACCGGCAGGGGGAGGGTGAGTGTCAGGCGTGCTGCAGACTCGGGGGGAGGTCCAGGTCGCCTGGGGGAGCTCAAGGGTGTGGGGCAAGTGGGCAGCGCATCCGCCTCTGGTGTGAGCGGGTCAGGCAGGCGCCTAGAATGGGCCTTCGCGTACTGCTGTGGCCCCATCCAAGTCTGAAGCAGGTTTATTTTGTTTTCTCATCCCATCCCATCCAGAGTAATGTCGCTTCTGAACAGCAGTTTCCTTTTCCTTAGGAGGTTCAAAGACAGCTCAGAAAGGACTCTGCTTCCTTCGGGGGCAGGAGGGAGCCGGCTCCTCGGGGAGCACTCCCAGAATCGCGGGGCCACTGGCTGCTCAGCCCAGGTCCCCGCCGTCCAGTCCCTGGGCCAGCGATGTCCGCTGTGCCCCAGACGAGGTCGAGTCACAGACATCTGATGTTCAGAGTCACACACACAGGCGGCCGTCGCCCCTTCTAGGGAGCCAGGCACCTTGGCCTAGGACCCACCCTGACCCCTGGCCTCTAAAGAAGCCTCCCGTCTGCGCTTGAAACCCGGTCCTTCCCGGCAGCCCTGGGGCGGCCGGCTCCGTGGCCCACGCCCCGTCTCACACAGAAAGTGGAGCAGGCTGGCCAGCCGGAAGTAATGGTGTTTTTCCATTGCCTCTGGTGATATAGAAACATTGTTATTTCATCGCTTTCATTTTATATGAAGACTTTCTCCCCTCAACCTCAGAGTGTTTTGAAGAACTTTTCAGAAGTTCAGGGACCACGTATCATGACAGGCTCACTAGGCACCTGAAGAAAGTGGGTCTTTAATATTGGGTACCTTGACCTTTACTATTTTTTTCTTTTTCTTTTTTTTGGCCACACCACGCAGCTTGCGGGGATCTTAGTTCCCTGACCAGGGATTGAACCTGTGCCCTTGGCAGTGAAAGCACAGAGTCCTAACCACTGGACCACCAGGGAATTCCCCCTATTTTTTTCTTACGTTGTTGGCAGAATGAGACCAGAACAAGGAGTGACAAGGTGACAGTGTCCTTGGACATCCCTTACCATTAGAGTCACTGAGCTCCACTGGACAGTGTGATACACACTTGGCTGTGGATGGGTGGTCTTTTAAATCTCTTTCCTTCTCTTCTCTGGTCTGGCTTCTCCATCACCTGCTGCTTTTGATTCCTTTGTGGGGTGGAAATCCCACCTGCCTGGACCCGGCAGCAGAGGGAGGGTAGAAGTCTCCAATGGTGGCAGTACCACGTGGCTGCGGGGACCGTGGTTCCTCTGTGATGAGCGGGGCTCTCAGGATGCCACGGAGCTGGGAGCACTTCCGGGTGTGTGAGTGCCCTTGAGGGCCCGAGAAGCAGGTCGGGAAGTGTTAGTGCCAGGGGACCCGCCTTCGCTGTGGCCGGCAGATCTGCTCCATTGAGGCACAGGTGGTCCTTCAAAGACGGGGTGTCTTCCCCTGAGATCAGCAGACTCACGGAGCCTTGGAGAAGCAATGCAGGGCGAGCGCCAGCTCTCGAGCTCACCCGATGCAGCCCGTGGGTCACACCGTCCTCACATTGACTTAACATTTCTTTTGCCTCGTCTTAAGAAGCAAGAATACCCGTGAAGTCGTGAGTTTGGTATCTCAGTTACATTTTACTTGGTGCACACTGAAACGGACATGTAACTGTTAGGATAGACAATGATTTGTCCCTTCTCCTGCTGGCAGGGAACGTGTACTCCCCATATCCCCTCAGCCGCTCGCTGGGAGGGGACCAGCACCCTGGCCCAGGGTCCAGGGGTGAGACTGGACTGTGTGGATCTTAGGTGGGAACCCCTCATGCCCCATCTCAGAGGCTTTTCCTACCGTCTGACCGGGGAGCAGTTGGTGTAAGTTAGGCTGCTGTTTAAATGCGTTCCCTGGGGCTGTCAGAGCACAGGACCACCAACCTGGCAGCTTGAAACAATAGAGCTTTATTCTCTCACAGTCCGGAGGCCAGAAGTCCTAAATCAAGGTGCGGGCAGGGCCACCCTCTCTCTGGAGGCTCCAGGGAAGGACGCTTCCTGCCTCTTCTAGTCTCTGGCGGCTCCTGGCAGTCCCGGGTGCTCATGGCCAAGACACATCCCTCCTACCTCCTGTCCTGTTCTCATGGCCTTCACCCTGGTGTCCAAATTTCCCTCTCCTTATAAGGACACCAGTCACGCTGAATTGGAGTCCACCGTAATGACCTAATCTTAACTCTGTTACATCTGCAAAGACCCTCTTTCCAAATGAGGTTACATGCCCCTGCAGTTAGGACTTGAACATATCTTTTGGGGGGACGTGATTCAACCCACTACACCGTTACAGCTTGTATTTGCCTGACACATTACCCCATACATTTCTCAATCCCAGCGTTTCCTGAGGCCTCTTCGTGTGTCTCCAGCTGTCACCTCTCACTCCTGCCCTTCCCTTGCTGGTAGAGCAGACGTGGCCAGTGACAACGGTATTGGTGAGTTCACTCTGCGGACCTGCACTCACCCCAACGCCTGCGGCAAGTCGGGCTCTTGGACCAGGGACACGGCAGCCAACAAGGTCCTTGCTCTGCTTCCCAGAGGGGAAGGGACAGGGCAGACAGATGTCGACACCTGCCACGGAGAGGGATGCGGCAGGGCCCAGAGGGAGGGCATGGGGCGGGGAGCAGAGGCAGAGCCCAGGGTCCCCAACGGGGCCACTGGAGTGGGTACTGGCTGCCGCCGCTCCAAAGCAGGACCCAGCCCCTCCTCTGGACCCCTCTGCATGGCTGGATACCCGTGTGCCCGTCTGCCCCCCCAGGCCGGACCCAGGCCTTTCTCGCCCCCAGGCAGCTGGTGAGGCTTGTGGCCCGTTTTCTGGATGGTGTTTTTATTGCTTCCTGTGGGAGACACTGGAAAACGAAGTGTAGCAGCTGTTGGAACGTGGTGTTCACGATCTAGAAAACTTCCTTCCATGCTGTGGTAACAGGCGGAGCCTCATGTACCATCAAGTAAGGCTGTCAAGTGGCGGGTCTGAAAGCCCTGGTTCTTACAGTGGTGACTGTGGAGGTGCCCCATGGTGACCAGCGGCCGTGGTTGTGGACAGGGCTGTTGTCCCTGGCGTGTCCTCCACGTTCACGGGCGAAGTCCCTCTACGGTGGGTCCCAAGGTCACCAGGAGCCTGGGGGCCCCACAACCTTGGGAGGCCAGGGTCCTTGCTGTCACTTCGGTTGACCCTCACGGTCACCCCCTGAATGAGGACCCTCGCCTGCTGGGGTGGGACGGGGCGGGTTGCACTTGGGGTGGCGCCTCTGAGATCTTTATTCTGTTTTGTGCTGTTTGTTGAAAAATCGGAGCTGTTGATCCCACGTGGTGGTCTGGCTGGTGGCATCCTCTGACCGTCAGGAGCCCTGCCCTGTTATCCCGTGAGGGGTCACAGGGCCAGGCGAGGGGGACCCATGTGTCCGGTACTCAGGGTCCAAAGTGTGACGGTGACGTCTGCATCAGAATTTCTGACTTAAAAACGAATCATTTTCATATTTGCTGCCTGCTGTGAAAGATACTTGTACCTTTTGTTAAGGAGATGTATACGTTTGGGGTTTTTATCTTTTTCTTTTTTTTTGGTTGTGCTGCAAGGCAGTCGGATCTTAGTTCCCCGACCAGGGATCGAACCCGTGTCCCCTGCGTTCGAAGCGCAGAGTCCTGACCACTGGACGGCCAGGGAAGTCCCAAGGAGATGTATATGGAATTTTCAAGATAATTATCACCTATATAAGTTTTTTTTGAAAAATTCTAGATTTGCCATTGGTTACTAAAGTATAGGAACATCTTGGAATTTTTTTTAACATAATTTGTTTGGCAAGATTATTCCTTTCGAATATTTTAATGTTTGTTTGGAGCCATGAGCTATTTTTACCTTAGTTTTTTCCCAGGTAAGTCATTTTTATCCCTGGGTAAAAACCACTCCTGGGTCTGAAGTGTGTGAGCTGGCCCCTCTAGAGCAGTGGCAGCTCATGAAATAGGTGTATGGATGGGTGATGGGAGCTTGAGTCTAGAATTTCTGTCTCATGAGGAAGACACTGGGATTTTGGCCGAGCTGGTGAGGGAAGTGGGGTCTGCTCATGGTCGTGGCCCGGTTTCCCAAGTCCTGAGAAGGTGAGGTTCTCGGATGTGTTCCTGTCCGCCGCCTGGACCCTGATAGCAGCCAGCACAGAATCGTGCCGGGGCAGCCCCGGCCCCAGAGGATGACACGGTGGGTCCCTGCAGGGCCGTCCCCAGCGTGTGCTTACCGGCCGGCGGGTGTGTCCAAGTGGTCATGCGTCCAGCTCAAGGTCCTGGTGGGAAATGTCACATGGCTGCCACCCCCCTTCCTGGAGTCACTCAGCAATGTCACCGTATTTAAGGGGACCTACAAGGCAGCTCAGCACGCCTGGCCACTGTCTCCTGAGCCTGCGCCTTCCTCCAGGCTCCCAGGAAATACTGGAGAAAGCGCTGGTTGTACTCAGGGCGCCAGCGAGGGGTTCCTTCTGCTCCTCGGAAGTCGGGGCTGGGAGCAGGAGGGAGCCGCCTGTGTCCCCGGGGGCCGCCCCAGGGCAGCCTGAGGTTCTGGATGAGACAGTGCGTCCCTGCGGCGCTCTGGGCCCAGAGGGGTGGCCCATCCGCTGTCCTTTCAGGCAAGTGTGTGAAAGTCCAGCGTGGACCGCCTATCGTGTGACCCCAGCCCACACGCGTTCGGGGCCCGTAGGAGTAGGAAGGTCAGCGTGGGTTCTCTCTCACCAATGCCAATTCTGCCTCCTGGTCGTCGGTCTGGTATCATCCGGCCCCATGTGAGCGGGTGGTGGACAGGCATGTCATCTCTGAGTCTGTGAATAAGGGACTGGCGTGGAGGGATGGGGGTTAGAGCACATGTGCTGGGTCCGTGCTGCTCCGACGCCCACTTATTTCCCATGAATTCTCAGCAGCCCTGGAAGGCACGTTGTTTTTCTCCTCCGAGTTGGGGCTGGTTCGTTCTCAGTGTGCTGGGGTTATTTCCTCGGGGGACCTTCCAAAAGTAGAATCGGGGCTGAAGGTGCAGCACGTCTGTGGGTCGGGGCACGAGTTCCAGAGGGACACCTTGCTTCACGGCACAGCCCCTGTGTGGGCTTTGTCCTAACACAGGGGTGCCCACCCCCAGCAGGCGCTGCCCGACCCCCCACTATGCCCCGTGCTGCACGGCTCTGTGGCAGGGACGGCGAAGCCCCCGGCTCGGGTGGGGGACCCCTACCCGTGGGCTGCAGCCACTTGTCACCAGGGCGGGCTTGGGAAGCCCCTGTGTCCCTGAGGCCCTCCCCAGCTCAGTGGCAACTCCCAGGTCCAACCTCGTGAATCGGGGTTTCACGTCTTAAAGCACCTTGGAGCTGTCCCAGCTGCACTTGACAGAGAGGGGCTTCCCTGGGGGGAGGCTATCCCTCCCACGCCAGAGGGGGGACAGGGTGCCCTCAACCTCCGGGCCCCCCCTGGAGCCCAAGCCCGGCCCCAGCCAGGGGGAGGAGGAACTGGCCCCCAGCGGCTCCTCCTCCCAGGGGTTCTTCCCGAAGGAGCCCCCACCCCGGGGCCCGTAGCACCTGCTGAGCTGGCGCCCATCTGAATCCTAGTGGGTCCAGGTAATCCCCATGCTGGGGCCCATTTCCCACCAGGTCTGTCCCACCTCGGCCTCCTGCGTCCATCACACGCCCCTGCCTCAGGTCCTGTGGCCTGGCCTGGGCCCCCAGCTGCTGCTGCTCGGCCCACCCCCACCCCCATCAGGGCCAGCGTGACCCCTTCACTGCCGAGGCCTGGTCAGGTCCGGGGCTGCTGGGTCATTGACGTCCATGCTGTTGGAGGGCCGCGTGGTGCAGGTCCTCGTGGCAGACACACGCTCTTCATTCACCCAGCAGCCGTCCACCCAGCCTTCATTTACTCAGCATCTAATGAGTTTACCATCTGAAAGGCCTGTGCGGAAGTGATAGTTGGGGACTTGGAAACATCCGATTAGTGGCTGAAATTCCGTTGGATGCCAGAGCAAACATCTGTACTGGTCCAGGCCTGCGTGGTGCTCTCACCGCCGCTAGCCGGAAAGTGATGGACCACGTTTCTGCCCGCCCCGGGTCCAGGCCTAGTGACCCATCAGTACTGGGTTTCCCAGGCAGCACCTTGGGTTGTTGGGTGGCTTCTCTCGTTTTCCAGCGATGCAACTTTTAAGTAAAAAGAGACCTATAGGGCTTCCCTGGTGGCACAGTGGTTAAGATTCCACCTGCCGATGCAGGGGACATGGGTTTGAGCCCTGGTCCAGGAAGATCCCACATGCCACGGACTAAGCCCGTGCACCACAACTACTGAGCCTGCGCTCTAGAGCCGGCGTGCCACAACTACTGAAGCCCGTGCACCTAGAGCCCGTGCTCTGGAACAAGAGAAGCCACAACAATGAGAAGCCTGCGTACCGCAACGAAGAGTAGCCCCCGCTCGCCGCAACTAGAGAAAACCCAGGCACAGCAAGAAGACCAACGCAACCTAAAATAAATTTATAAACAAACAAACAAAAGAGAAAGACCTGTTAAAGATTCCAGCAGTTACTTGATGTAAACAAATGTTGCAAAATGTTAAAAAAAAAAAAGTGGTGTTTCTGGTTAAGGGTTAGGTGGGAGTTCTCTGAAATTATTCTTGTAACTGTTCCTTAGGTTGGAAAGTGTTTCAAAGTAAAATGTTGAAAAAGACAACAAAAGATTCCATCCTATGGCTTGAGAACAGGCATTGCTTTTAGGTTATTTCCTATTTAGATTCTACATTTTTCTTGGCGGCAGGGCGCACAAGTGTTAGTTAACATTTCGAGTCACAGTGTATCTCAGATTTAAAACCCTTGGAAAGCATTCTTCTGCCTTGTTAAGCTGATCAGCTTTCTTTTTAAGAAAAATTTACAAAAATTTTAAGTGGATGTGTGGCTTTTTCTAGGGCTTTTGTAACGAAGTGCCACAAAGTGATGGCAGACACAACAGAAATGTGTCCCCTCTTAGCAAGGGCTCCAGGGCTGTGCTCCCTCTGGGGGCTCTGGGGGAGGGTCCTTCCTGCCTCTTCAGCTCTTGGGGCCCAGGCGCCCCTGGGCTTGTGGCCACGTCCTTCCCGTCTCTGTCTTCATCCCTCTGTGCATGTCTGTGTCCAGATGTCCCCCTTTGGTGACACATCAGACCCACTTGGGTTATGACCTCATCTTAACTTGGTTAAATCTGCCAAGATCCAATGCGACAATGAGATGGGGCAGGGCCAGGGAAAGACCCCGCAACCAGCCAGGTCGCGGGCTTTCTCTAGTTGTGGCGAGCGGGGGCTACTCTTTGTGGCGGAGCACAGTGTCTAGGCAGGCGGGCTTCAGTAGTTGTGGCTCACGGGCTCTAGAGTGCAGGCTTCAGTAGTTGTGGCTCACGGGCTCTAGAGTGCAGGCTTCAGTAGTTGTGGCTCATGGGCTCTAGGCAGGCAGGCTTCAGTAGTTGTGGCGCACGGGCTTAGTTGCTCTGCGACATGTGGGATCTTCCCGGACCAGGTCTCGAACCTGTGTCCCCTTCACTGGCAGGAGGATTCTTAACCACTGCACCACCAGGGAAGCCCGGTACTGTCGTTTTGTTGACCACCTCCCCCCCCCCCGCCAAGGGTGTGCACCAGGACAGCGTCGAGATGTGGTCCCTGTGTGGAGAGGCTGTCAGATTCGGTGGGAAGGTGTGAGGCTGTTGGGAGACAGAGGCACCTTGCGAGCCATAGTGGGAGGAGCCCCTGGAGGCTCCCTTGAGGAGGAGGCAGTGTCACCAGCTGGGCGCTTGCATCCCTTTTGTATTCCACAGCAGGGTTTGCCTTTGTCGCTCCACCTGTATAACGAGCACTAAGGGAGCTGACAGTTTAGCTGCCCGTTATGATGAAGCGTGGTTTAGAGACAAAACGTCCAAAATGGGGGTCGAGTGTAGCAGGAGGTGCCTGGGAGCACAGGTAAAGTGCTGACCTCTTCCTCTTTCTCTCCCCAGTCCCACAAAACAAATTCCCCCGACCAGCTTCCCACCAGCAGAAGTGACAGAGCGCTCGGGCTGACGCGCCCGGCCGGGGCCTCGGCTCTGACTTAGGCCTTTATGGGAGGTCCCCCCTGTTCCTGCTTGGTCTCTTCTGTTCTCTCCCTGCCCCTACACTTGTTCCCAGGGCCCTGGGCACCCTCCCCTGTGCCAGAACCCGAATCAGGATGTCTGGGACCCCCCCCCCCGGGTGGCTGCTCTCCCCTGAGAGTCCAGGTCTCCTCTCAGTGTGTTGGGCCCCGGGCTCTTGGTCTTGGTGGCTGGTGCCACCCTGAGGCCTACACTGGCACCGCCCTGGCTGGTTGTGGGGTCTTTCCCTGGCCCTGCCCCATCTCACTGTCGCGTGCTCTCTCCCGCCAGACGCCCAAGGTGTTGTGCTGTCTCGGGGCTGCCTGTGTTTTGGCCATCGCTTGCTGCACTCTGCCCACCCTGAAACACAGGGGCTCTTGTGTGCCGAGGTGCTGGGGCCGACTTCCGCGGTTCTTCCGTCGGTCAGGGCCGCGTCCTCTGGGGCTGGGCTGGAACGGCCAGGGCGGTGGCTCAGTGGCCTGGCACCTCCAGGGTCAGGGCTCGGCTGGGTCACTGGGGTCGCTGTGTTGTCTCCACGCCAGCGCAGACCTGGAGTGCGAAGGTGGACTCTGTCCAGCCCCCTTGAGGCTTGCTTAGCCCCAGGCCAGGGTCACCGTGGGAGGGCCCCCCACCCCGAGGCCCTGAACCCGGGAATGGCAGCTCACGGGGCCTTGTGTGGAGGCCAGCGCCACCCGCAATGTGCTGCTCCCTCCTGGGGCCCTCCCCTCGCCCTCCCACCCCCAGCACCTACTCCCTTGTCCTGACTGGCCTGTGCCCCCTTCTGGGAAGTCTCCCCGACCCTGGCACCTGCCCAAGTGCGGGCGCCCTCACGGCACCTGTGTGCTGCTCTGGAATCGTGGCTAGGGGAGCCTCGTCCTCAGCCTGGGTGCCAGCACCCAGCGCAGCTCCAGGCTCCTGGGCACCGCAGGGGCCAAAGTGGAAATGGCCTGGGGAAACGCCGGGACGTGGTTGAGACCCTGGGACTCTGTGGGTCCTTCCTCACTGAGAGCGAGAGCTGGGCAGGCGGGGGGTGGGGGAAGCCACCCCAACGGTCTTGGAAGGGGGGGTCCCCGTGGTCACAGGATGTGTCCGGCCCTACGCGGTCAGGGTGTGCATCCTGAGAGCGAGGTGACATTTACGCAGGTAGGAAAGGCGGGGTGGGGGGCCGCTCCAGCCTGGATGGAGGCGAAGGAACCGAAAGAGGCGGCAGCAAGGGAGAGGGTGGGGCAGGGCCCATCCTGGCGGCAGTTTTGCCTTCTGAGATCACGCTGGTCTCCAGCACCCAAGGGCGTCGGACTGTGGTCACCGGAGAAACTTTGGGCGAAGCCACCCCCATCAGGCAGTTAAGGATGACTTCTGTTAACGCATGTGGAGTATTTCTTCCCAGGCAGGAGCTCGGTTTTAAATCTTAAAAGGCAACCGTGAACACTGACAATACAATGTATATAAACTGTGGGTTATAACATGATTTCCCATCGTTGGTGTCTTGACCTTGGGTTTTTCAGAACGTCGTAACCCTCGGGGTGAGGGAAGTAGTGTCCGTGGAGTGAGGGTGCTGAGTTGCCTGGGTTCTGCCCTGGGACACCCGGGGTTAGGCAGAGTGGGCTTTTCTTGTCGAGAAGCATCAGAGTGCTTTTCATCCACGCCGAATCACGCCGTTGGCATCAGTGGCGTTCCGTGGTAGATATGCTATGTCCCGGGGCTCCTGACAGAACCCGGGGCTGAATGTCTTAAACAACAGAGATTTATCCCATCGCAGTCCCAGAGGCCAGAAGTTGGAGGGCAAGGGCCGCGCCCCCTCTGTCCCAGGCATCTCTCCAGCTCCTGCTGGTTCCTTGGCTGTGGCCTCATCGCTGTTATCACACAGCCGTCTCCCTGTGAGGTGTCTGTGTCCCAGTGTCCCCTTCCTATAAGGACACATGTCACATTGGATCAAGGCTCACCCTAACGACCTTGTCTTAACCAGTTACATCTGCAAGGGCCCTACTTCCAAATAAGGTCACATGCCGAGTTCTGGGGATTAAGGCTCCAAGGAGTGAGTTTGGGGGATACGGTGCGACCCACAGCAAAAGGCAATAGATACGCACATGTTCGTAGCTGAACAAGAATGTTTCCATAGAAATAGATTCGAATCGACCTTGTAACAATTTGCTTACAGCAAGCTACTCATCAAAGAGCGTAGTTGGGTGGGTTTGCACACGCCGGGGTCTCCATCCCTCACTGTCCCCAGGCCAGGCAGCCCCTGACCTTCCTCCTGTCCCCGTCCCTGTAGGTCGCCTTGCAGGTTCCGGTTTCATGGCAGGGACTCCTGCACTGTCTCCTTTGTCCAGCTGCTTTCACGCCGCATAGTTATCGAGAGATTCACCCGTGTCTTTGCGGAAGGGCCATTTAGATGGGCTCGGCCGGTTGGGCCTGCGGGAAGCAGCTTGGCTTCTGTAGACCAGCATCGGGGCGGCTTGGTTCTAGCGCTAAAGATATCTTGCTTCTGCTTTAAAACAATATTTGCCCGTTAGGTAACGTTTGAAGGAACATTTCAAGGAAGTGTAAATTGAGTGCAATGAAAATGCAGAAGTGAGAAGGGAGGTGAAGTTGGGTTGGCAAGGAGGTTCTGTGGGTGTTGGAGGCACTTACCTGTTAGGGTTGGGTTTTTCTGGACTGAGACTTGGTGACTGGCCTGGGGGAGGGGCCGGCCCACCAGGGGCCCAGGTCCCTGTACAGACCTGGGGCTTGTTTGGGTGCGGCAGGACACACGTCCAAATTGCATCCACTGTTTTACATTCTTATTAAAACCAGTTGCCTTCCAGGTGGAGCTCCTTAGGGACCAGAGGAAAAAGATACCCCTCCCGGCTCCCGGAATTACTACTTTGAACACACAGTGCGGCAAATGAAACGTACTCACAGCAGAGTCTCCACGTTTCATGGTTCTTGTGCATTTTGAGGCTTGGCGATTTATTAGGCTTTTGCCCACGAAGCATCAGTGGTCTCATGGACGCGCTGGATGAATAAGACACATAGCTCCTGCTGATAATTTGTGAAGATGGCTTTTGGTTGAGACCCCTGTACCTTCAGATGATGTAGGGAAAAGGTTCGGGAGGTGCTCTGGGATTGGGGTGCCGGGGGCTCTGAACCCTGGAAGTGACAGACAGGGGAGCACCCCTGACACCCACATCGGGTACCTGCCTCTCAGAGAGGCTGGCAGAGGAGGTCTGTGCTCACATCTGAGTGCGGCTTGTTTGGGGGAGACCTCAAAGCCCCCCTCGCCCCTGGGTCACCGTGCTGACCCTGTGTCTCTCGGGTCGTGGGAGCTGTCTCGCAACAGTGAGACTCGGGGGCCCGGGATGGTGGCTCCCCGACGGCCGGACTCTGGGAATCTCCAAGCCTCAGTTTCCCTGCCTGGCAGCTTGGAGACCACCCCCGCCCTTCCCGGAGGCTGCGGGATTGGAAATGGGTCCCGCAGCAGGCAGGCCGCCCACTGGGCAGGACAGACCCGCGGCTGCCCCCTCCGTCACTCGCTGTGGGGTCTCTGGCATGGTCCCTGTGCCCCAGGTTACCCGTGTGAGGGCGGCCAGCCCCGAGCCCCGCGCTGTGCAGGGCGACGCAGCTTTTGGAGTGTGGTCTGGATCATGGATTCAAGTTGTTCTGGCACCAAAGTGGTCACGTTTCATAAGTGATACTGTCCAAAACTGAAGTGTCTTGAGATTAGCAAGCTATAAATAAAATAGACAGTAGAGACCCCACAGGAGAAACAAAAATGCTGGAGAGATGGTGTGGCTTCCAGGTGGCACGTGGGTCACTTTGGTGAAGTCTCAGGTGCCGGTGTGGCAACAAATGCCCCTTGGTCTCAGCCAGCCTTAGCTGCTCCTGTCAGTGTGGCATCTGAGTCCCTGAGGACCGCAGGCTTCTCTCTGAGGGTCCCTTCATCACAGGGCTGCCTGCGTGGACCTTTGGATGCATGAACATGCCCTGCGATCTGTGCAGCAGCACCGGTAATTCAGAGATGGCAGTCAGGTCATCAGTCCACAGGTGTGTGTCCTGTGAACAGCTGTGTGACCCACGGCCAGGTGCATCTTCACTGGACCGTAGCAGATGCTCTGCTGCCCTTGCCCTCACAGAAAAGGTGTGGCGAGCGTGCTTTAGTCTGAAGCCTGCATCTTTCTTATCAGGCCATCCTATGACATGACTACCCAGGATGCTTCCATTTTTAGGGTCACAGCTGCTGAAATGCAACTGGGCAGCCGCTCTTCTGCTGCGGTCAGGTGGGTGGGACCCTCATGACCTCTTACTGATGTGGAGACATAACCAACTTTGTAATGCAAATTCAGTTATTCCCTTAAAGTTTCCTGGATAAATTGGATAAATTACGTGTATCCTTAATGTTTCCATAGCAGACTAATCTGTTTTTTTTTTTTTTTTGGCTGTACCGCACGGCACGTGGGATCTTAGTTCCTCAACCAGGAATCGAACCTGTGCGCCCTGCAGTGGAAGCGCGGAGTCCTAACCACTGAACTGCCAGGGAAGTCCCCCAGACTAATCTATTTTTGATTATCATTCCTTTAGATGCCTGTTCTTTTTAGTGTACAGGTGACTTTTTTCCCTAATGAAAATTGTGTTTTCTTACAACAAAATCTCTGTGAAGTACATAACTGATTTTAAGCTGCTCTGGTTGAATATTAGTTTATTTTAGAACTTTCCATATGAGTTGAAATTATTTGAGAAATGCGAAAGCCACCTGAGGTGGTTGCTGCTTCTCTAAAATGGCCCCGGCATCCTGCCCCTTTGCAG
>NW_021703769.1:410349-453439 GCF_005190385.1 Monodon monoceros
CCCTTTGCAGGGTTCTTCCTAATTCTTAGGCTCTCTGTTTCACTGGCCCCGGCATTCTGCCCCTTTGCAGTGTTCTTCCTAATTCTTAGGCTCTGTTTCACTGGCGAGTAAAGAGCCTTATTATTCATATAGGAAGTCAGGGGATGAAACATGCCTCTCCCTAACTTGAATATAGGGTCCTTAGGGCTCTCAGTACCTCCCCCCATGTTCGGCCGGAGCTCCACGTGGACTCGGGGCATGAAGCCAATGCTTTGAGTTTAAATGGTCGATTTCCTGGTTTGACGTGTGTTTCGGATCCTCCCTCAGTGTCTGACTAACCTGAGTCTGTAACGCCAGATGTGCGGTGTGAAGCCGCACCTGGACGGCCTGTCTGTCCCCCCTCCCCGCCTCCCACGCCCTGGGGGAGGGGCAGACCGGCTGCTGACCACCCTCGGGGGTGGTCCACGCACCCAGGGCCGAGCACTGGGTGTCGGCTGTGAGCCCAGGGCCCCCGCAGCCAGTTCTGGGCTTGCCTACTCTCCTCAGGGCTCTTCCGCGGGGTCAGGTCCCGCTGCTGTCACACGATCGAAGCAGAGTGTTTACTTCTGGTCTTCGAGTCAGGGGGCTGGTTGGAGTGGGGGGTCTCTATTCTCGCCTGGCAGGGACGGTGCTGGGTGGGCTGTCGAGGGAGACAAGGGAGTGAAAGGCTTGGATCCTCCCCAGCCTCGTTCTCCCAGCCTGGGGACTGTGGGTGTTTCCAGGTGACCTCAGATGGTGATGCGAAACGTAAAGTCTAAAGGAAGGTGTTGCACAAATGAGGTGGCCCCCGCCCTCCGCCCCTGCCCCCCCCCCAACCGGGGAAAGGTGGACAGATGTCCGCACCTTTGACTAGCTGGAAAATGGTGTGTTTATCAGGGAAGACCTGTCTTCTGCAGGGCATCTTATGCTGTGAGCCTGGCCCCAGATTTCGTACAGTGAAGTCCTAGCCCCCAGAGCCTCAGAACCTGACCTAGTTTGGATGTGATTTGTACTGAGGTAGTAGGATGGGCCTAATCCGATACGACTGTGTCCTTGTAGGAGGGGACACTGGGACAGACACGCACACAGGGAGGCGGCAGAGGCAGAGGTGGGTGATGCTTCCAAGAGCTAAGGACGCTGAGCCAGTCACCACAGAAGCTGACGGAGGCCAGGATGCATCCCCCGGCGGGGCCTTCGGAGGGAGTCCTGCCCGCACCTCCGCCTCGGTCGGGCTCTGGCCTCCAGTTGGGTGGCACTGAAGTTCTGTTGTTTTGTCTGCCCAGTCCGGTGGCCCCGGGAAACTTTGGGAGCAGCAAAGAGCTGGGGAACAAGTCTGGGGAGAGCAGTGCGTGGGGCCCAACTCGAGAAATGATTCGGGTGCTTGGGACCGTGAAGGGGGTTCTCATCACCTTGGGTCCCTCCCCCAAAGATACCTTCCTGGGGGCTGAGCTGGTCACAGGGCCTTCTCCCTCTGGAGCTGGCTTGGGCTGGAGTTTGGGAGTTTGTGGATGTCCAACTTCAGTCCTTACTGTTCTAGGGGTTTTGTTTGTGTAGGATGTTGTTGCTTTGTGTTTTTTTTTTTTGCGGTACGCGGGCCTCTCACCGTTGTGGCCTCTCCCGTTGCGGAGCACAGGCTCCGGACGCGCAGGCTCAGCGGCCATGGCTCACGGGCCCAGCCGCTCCGCGGCATGTGGGATCTTCCCGGACCGGGGCACGAACCCGCGTCCCCTGCATCAGCAGGCGGACTCTCAACCACTGCGCCACCAGGGAAGCCCTGTCACTTTGTTTTTAAAGGATGCTTCTTCAAGGGTGAGGGATGAAGGTGCCCCTGGGTTACTTGGCCTAGATGTTCTGATTTTCTGTTTGGGTGAGAAAGTCACTTCGACTGTGGATGGGTGTCCTCCTTTCTGGAATATTTGTTTGCTCGGAGGGTTGGCTGCGGCGTGTAGGATTCTGTTCAGAGCGCCACATGCCCGACGACAGGTGAGCCTCAAACTGGACACTGGTTCAGGTGCCCACCGTCGAGTGCCCTGTGCCCGGTGGCCGCCCTCCGTGCACCCTCCTAACTCCCTCGGTGTGTGTGTCGACCGTGCGGGTAACCCTTCCGTTCTTGCCCCACAGAGTCCGTAGAAGAGACCACCCCAGGATCCCAGATGAACAGCCGGCGCGAAGATATGGAAATCGCGTCCCACTACCGGCATCTGCTCCACGAGCTCAACGAGCAGAGGCAGCACGGCGTCCTGTGCGACGTGTGCGTGGTGGTCGAGGGCAAGGTCTTCAAGGCCCACAAGAACGTCCTGCTCGGCAGCAGCCGCTACTTTAAGACGCTCTACTGCCAGGTGCAGAAGGCGTCTGACCAGGCCACGGTCACGCACCTGGACATCGTCACGGCCCAGGGCTTCAAGGCCATCATCGACTTCATGTACTCTGCCCACCTGGCCCTCACCAGCAGGAACGTCATCGAGGTGATGTCCGCGGCCAGCTTCCTGCAGATGACGGACATCGTGCAGGCCTGCCACGACTTCATCAAGGCCGCGCTGGACATCAGCATCAAGCCGGACGCCTCGGACGAGCTCTCGGAGTTCGAGGTGGGCGCCCCACCCAGCAGCGGCGCGGACGCCCTCATCTCCGCCGTCATGGCCGGGAGGAGCATTTCCCCGTGGCTGGCCCGCCGCACGAGCCCCGCCAACTCTTCTGGGGACTCGGCCATCGCCAGCTGCCACGAGGGCGGGAGCAGCTGCGGGAAGGAGGACCAGGAGCCCAAGGCCGACGGCCCCGCGGACCTGTCCTCCCAGCCGCTGTGGCCTGGCGACGCGGGCTACGGGCCCCTGCACATCAAGGAGGAGCGGCTCTCGCCGGCTCACTACGGGGGCAGCGAGCCGCCGTCCGCCGGGGATGGGGCCGCTCAGAACTCCTTCTCAGAGCAGGCGGCAGGGGACGGCTGGCAGCCCACGGGCCGGAGGAAGAATCGCAAGAACAAAGACACGGTCCGGCACATCACGCAGCAGGTGGAGGACGACAGCCGGGCCGGCTCCCCGCTGCCATCTTTCCTCCCGACGTCCGGGTGGCCCTTCAGCAGCCGAGACTCAAGTAAGCCTTTGGTTTGTTACAGGCCGGGCTCAGGCGCCCTGGGGCGTTTGTCGGTGGCCCCGGGGCCGCTCGTTTTGTCCATGCAGTGGCACCTTTCCAGGCTCACGCTGGTGGCTTCCCGCGGGTCACCCCCTTTCGTAGTAAATCGGTGTGAGCGCGGGGAAGGTGGCCGACGCGTCTCAGCGGGTGCGCCAGGGCCGCCGACACACCGAGGCTGCTGGGCTGGGGATTTTCTGGAGCTGGAAAGGCGGGGTGACACCCGGAAGGAGCCCCAGCGTGGGGTGTGGTGGAGCCTCTTGTAGGCACTGGGTGGCGTAACTTAATTTTTAAAGATTTAAATGTGACGGTGTTAAAAAGATAAAGAAGTGCACGAAGTGACGTGACTCGGGTAGAAGGGAAGGCCAGGCCAGGTGTGCGGGCTCCAGCCGTGGCCACTGTTGTCAACGTGGAAGAAACACCACGTGTGTGTGTTTCATCCTGGGCACGTGAGGGCTCGTGGCCACAAGCTCCCCTCCCGATGAGGGGTATTTCCTCGTTGCCAACAAGTGCGGGTTCTGTGGTTCGCCCACAGGGCAGCCGGTGGGCGTTACCGCACAGGTGGGGAGCCCCTTCTGGGCCCCGAGTCCGTCAGCCGTGAGGGCTCTTAGCTTAGCTTTGTTGACGCTGGCCCTCACCCTCTGGAGGATGGTTTTATCTGTCTCCCAGGCTAGTAAACAAGTGAAATGTTTACTAGATGCCAGGTGCTCTTGCTGGCGCCGAGCATGTGATAATTACGGCTGCACTGAGCTTTCCCGAGTGACAGATGGGACCACGAGGGCTGCGTTTGGAGTGAGGAGGGGCTTTGGTGGGACGGGGTTGGTCCAGAGCAGGATGGAGGCTTCTCAGCAAGTGACCGCGTTGGGGAGGCCCCTCCAGGAAGGAGGTTAGAACCCAGTGGGGGCTCAGAGGTGGACAGAGGTGGAGAGAAGGCGGTGAACCGTGGGCACAAGCCCTGAAAGGTGTCACCAGTGCTAGGCCTGTGCTGGGGCTGGGAGGGTGACCCTGGGGCTCTTGATACACTAGCTTGATTACTGTGGTAAAACGTACGTATCATGAACTTCACCCCTTTAACCATTTTTAAGTGTATTGGCATTAAATACATTGCCACTATCCATCTCCAGAACTTTCTCATCACCCCCAGGAGACACTGTAGCCTTTCTTATTGGTTCTCATTCTCATTGCCCCTGTGCGTCCCCAGCCCCAAGCGCTGGGCCAGCCTCCTGCAGGTTCAGTCCAAGCGGGTTCCACCAGTGTCGCCCCCTCGGCAGGATGATTCTGTGTGAGGTGGCGTCCTTCGTGCTGTAGGACATCGGCAGTGCCCTGGCCTCCGCCCACTGCATGCCAGGAGCCGCCCACCCCTGGTCATGACGTTGCCAGTGTCCCTGATGGGAAGCCCCCCGCAGAACCGTTGAGTGTAACTGAACTAACTCGGAAGAAGGTTACGTTTCTGAGATGATGGAAAGCCCACCTGTCTCCCTGCCAGCGGTCGGCACAGTGGTTGTCTGTGTCTGCACTCTCCGTGACGACTAAACGTCCCTTTAGCTCCGACTAAAGCCTGGAGAGCAGCGTCCACAGGGACTGACTTAAGGAACCTTCTGGGTGGGTCAGGGCCGCAGAGCCTTCCCGTCCTGTCCTACACCTGCTGCATCACGAATCGTCCGGCGGGCCGCGGGGCTGGAGGCTCTAGATCGGAGAGCCCACCAGCACGTTAAAAACGAGGACGCTCCTTAAGCCTGTGGGTTTGATGGTTTAAATGCAGTTGTCGAGCAGAAGGTGTTTTTAGAATCCAACAAGTGATTTCTCCTGGTGTACTCTTGCTAATGTCTGAAATCCCTTGGGTTACCAAGGCAACTGCGAGATTTCCCCTGAGTTGCTAAGACAAGGACCCGAGGTGTGGGCTTGCGTGGGATGGCTCTGCCCGCCACAGTGGCCATTTACTCCTCTGCCCTGGCCCTGGGCTGGGGTTTGGAAGCATAAATTGTGATCCGCAGTGGAGGAGAGTTTGCTTTCCTTAAAGATTGATTACATCTTAGAGGAGAGTATTGTTTCCTTCTCATCCCGTTTATAGGAGAAAAGGCCCTTTTCCAAAGGAATGTGTCAGCCGGTTCCTGCCGATCATTCAGGGCGCTTGACGAAGATGCTCTGATGCCCAGCCCTGCAGCGGACCACCGCCCTGTCCCCTGCGTGTCCCCACCTCGGCGTCAGGGACTCTGGGGCCTGTTCGCATTTAAAAGTGATTCTTCCAAGCAGGCAGCCAAGTGCTTTCTAACCCAGTAGCTTCCAAGAAAACATCCGTTGAAATGTACTTCCGGGTTACAGCTGTGGGAAACGGCGTTTAAACGTGCAGGTGCGATGGACACAGGCCGGGCCCGTGGTAGCTGCCGGCTCCGGCCTCGGCCCCTTGTCTATGATCCCAAGACCGTGAGCCTCCAATGCGGTGGCTTGTACTTGTTCAGAAGCTGGTGTCAGGAGAGCCCAGGTGCCCCATCCCGACATCCCACACGTGTTCCGAAAAGGATCTGCAGAAATAAAGTTCTGAGCTAGAATAAAGCGTGTGGGTCTTGTGAAGGAACTGTTTATCCCTGAACCTCGGTAAGGGTGGACCCTGGCGTCCTGGGATTTTGAAGAGTACGTGGGGACCACAGAGCGGGTTCAGGGCGTGCAGGTGGCCTCCGGAGACTCTGGTGGGTGCTCTAAGCTCGCAGCTGCCGTCCTGCTGGGGCCAGGGCCCAGCCCTCCCCTGCCCAGGTCGGAGGGTCTCTTCCCTCGCAGCTCGATGCTGGGGCTGAAGCCAGGCCGGCAGCCGCTCCCTTGGCTGTACCCCCAGATGTTTTCCTTTCAGAAAGGATTGGAATTGCCTGGAATTCCTTTGGTCGACCTTGGGGCCGTGGTCAGGGGGCAGCTGCTGCCCTGACACCCGGCAGTGGTCTTCGCGGGGCGCTACGTCGGGAGGGAGCGCACCTGCTGCTGAGGACGGAGGTGCGCGAGGGGCCTCGTGCAGGCCCCGGGGGGCGGGATCTCTGGGGGCGGGGCCTGGGCGAGGGCGGGGCTCGGCCCTGACCGAGGCCGCACTTCCCAGTTACCACCTGGACTGGAGATCCTCGTCACTGTGGCTCTGCTGAGTGGCCAGCGGAGCTTCTTTTCTGATGAAATGGAAGTTCCTGGACTTTCTAGAAAATTCAGTTGCTGACAGAGCCCCTGAGGTCTCTCATCATCTAGATGTGGGAGCCGAGGCTGGTCACCCGGGGCCACCCCCCGACCCCGCCCTGAGAGGGAGCTGGAGGGTCTGGGTCTGGGTGCGTCAGGACAAGGCGGGGCCCCTGGGAGGCGACAGGTGGGCGCGGCCCGCGGTCGCGCTCGGGACCCCCAAGGCTCCGCTCGCGACAGAGGGGTGGGGGTTGGCTGGGGCCCTAGTGCTGGCAGAGCCGGCTGGCAGCTTTTCGAGGGCTCATTTGCTCCGGGGTGCGTTTCTGCTCTTCCTGATCTCGCGGGCGCCCCCTGCTGACCTGACACAGAGGCCACCTGCCTTGGCTGCTTCCAGGCGGGTTCCCAGATGTGCCGCCACCTCGCTGGGTCCTGTTTTGATTTGAATTTGAGGGGTTTTGTCCTCTTCAACCAGGTGTGTGTTTTCTTCTGATGTTTGAACACTGTGACAGTGACGCCCCCAGGGTGCCGACCGGGGTGGGGACCGAAGCCCCACAGGCACCCACCTCCCAGGGACGAGGAGGCTCTGGCTGTGTTGAAGTGCCCGGGGAGATGCTCGTACATTTTGTATTTGCTGTATATACGTGTATTTATATACATACACTTAAAAGCACAGCTTGGGAGCTTACATTTAAATGGAGATTTTAAAAGGAGCTGTGAGTGTAATTTTTAACTGTTCATTTGAAAACTTTTATGCTGCTGCTTTTATCAAACTTTTAAAAGATGGAAGCAGACATACACATTTGACTCTTCTAAGTCAAATCCCAGATGTTCAGCCGGCAAGGGGGGCATGACCCACCCCCCAGACACCCCGACACCCATCCTGGGGACCACCTCCCCAGCTAGTGTGTCCTGACTCGGCCCCTGTGTGCTGGTTTCTCCCGGTCAGTCTGCTGTTGACGGAGCCCACGGGGGTGCCCGCCCCTTCCCCAGCCGTAGGCTCTGTCCTGACCTTGACGGGCCTGGCTGCCAGGACCCTCGGTGCATGCCTTCTGGTGCTGGTGGCATGTGTGTTTTTGGTGTAGACCTAGAGGTGTTTCTAGGGGCGTGTCTGTTTCCTGCTGCTATGACAAATCACCGCAGACTTAGTGGCTTGAAGCAGCCCAGCTGTATTATCTCTCGCCCAGATGTCGCCGGTTCGCAGGGCTGGATCCTTCTGGGGGCTCAGGGGAGAATCCCGGTCTTTTCCAGCTTCCAGAGACGCCACGTTCCTTGGCCCGTGGCCCTGTGTCACTCGGACCTCAGCTCTGGTGCCGCATCCCCTTCGCTGGCTCTGGCCCTCATGCCTCCCTCTTCCTCTGAGATGGACCCTTGTGTGGACAGGGACCCCTGGACTGGCAGGGTGATCTCCCATCACACTTGCAAAGTCCCTTTTGCCACGTGAGATGACATGTTCACAAAGATTAGGACCCAGACACATGGGGACCATCATGGGAACACGGATAATAACGAGGTGTTTTGGTGAAAACTGCCATTCCCTTTCCTATTGTTTTAAGTATGATATACATTCAATAAACTGCACAGGGCTTCCCTGGTGGCGCAGTGGTTAAGAACCCGCCTGCCAATGCAGGGGACACGGGTTCGAGCCCTGGTCCGGGAAGATCCCACATGACGCAGAGCAACTAAGCCCGTGCGTCACAACTACTGAGCCTGCGCTCTAGAGCCCGTGAGCCACAACTACTGAAGCCTGAGCGCCTAGAGCCCGTGCTCTGCAACAAGAGAAGCCACCGCAATGAGAAGCCCACGCACCGCGACGAAGAGGGGCCCCCGCTCGCCGCAACTAGAGAAAAGCCTGCGCACAGCAACACAGACCCAATGCAGCCTAAAATAAAATAAATAAATTTATTAAAAAAAAAATAAACTGTACAGATTTCAAGTGTATGGTTTGAATAATTTATTGTCTCTCTCCCTGCCATTTTATTGGGGGAAATATTCACACTTACAGAAAAGTTGAAAAAACGAAAGTGAGCCTGCCTGCGCTGAGGTTCTCCACCTGCTCACGTCTTGCTGTGTTTACATGTTTATGCATCTGATCACCCAAACCCACCTCGTTCTCTGAATTTCAGAGGGCCGACACCAGCACCTCGTCCCGGCCCTCCGGCCAGCCTCTCACCAGAGCCCGCATTCCCCACACCGTACACGTGCCTTTGGATGACGGACGTCCCCTCAAGACATCCCCTCAGCCTCTGGACACCCCCCACCCCACCCCGCCTCCTGCCAGCCTGGGGGTCGCGAGGGAGGGCGTCACACAGGGTGTGCTGTGCGGCCCGCCTGTGTCCATCTTGAGATGATGAAGATTTGCAGTCACTTGTGAGAAGTGATGCAGCGAGAGCCCGTGCACCTGTTAGGTAGCTTCCCCCAACGCTGACGTGTCAGCGTCACGGCCAGGACACCAGCCTGGCCCCGCACAGTCACCACCAGGGGACCCCGGGCCGCTTCCCTCCACAGCCTCGGGAACTTCTCATCTGTCCCTGGCTGCGATTTCCAACACGCTCTCAGGGTTCGCTCAGGCTGCCACGTGCGTCCACCAATCATCCTTTCACTGCCAAGGTTATTCCGTTCTCTGCTGTAACACCCCTGCTGATGGACGTTTGGGTTGTCTGGGTGATTTCTGGCAGTTATGATCAAGCTGCCGTGAACGTCCCAGGACGAGTATCTGTGTGATTTCTCTGCATTGCTCCCAGGACTGGGCTGCTGGGCCGTCGGGTAGGGTGCGTGCAAGAAACCAGGGGTGTGTGTGATGTACACTCGTGTCAGCGTCCCGCACACCGTGGATTGGTTTGTTTTTAAATCGTAGCGGTTCTGGAGGGCGTGGGGGCATCTCCTTACGGTTTTCTTTCTCTTTTTTTTAACATCTTTATTGGAGTATAATTGCTTTACAATGGTGTGCTAGTTTCTGCTGTACAACAAAGTGAATCAGACATATGCATACGAATATCCCCATTCCCCTCCCTCTTGCGTCTCCCTCCCACCCTCCCTATCCCACCCCTCTAGGTGGACACAAAGCGCCGAGCTGATCTCCCTGTGCTATGCAACTGCTTCCCACTAGCTCTCTATTTTACATTTGGTAGTGTATATATGTCCATGCCACTCTCTCACTTCATCCCAGCTTACCCTTCCCCATCCCGTGTCCTCAAGTCCAGTCTCTACGTCTGCGTCTTTATTCCTGTCCTGCCCCTAGGTTCATTATGGTTTTCTGAGTGTCTTCTCGGGGGTTCGCCAGCCTCCCCTGTCTTCCTCTGAGCGGTCTCTGCTCAGGGCCGTGCATGGTGGCGGGTTTGAGAGCTGGGCCGGCCAGCACCCTGTGCTAGCCAGGTCCCGCTCTGACCACGAGCATTGTTTCCTAGTTGCCATTGACCCCTCTTCCTGGGGAAGCGTCTTTTGCTGAGTAGAGCATCCTCCGAGTGTCCTGGTGGCAAGTCCTTCGTCAGGTGTGTGCTCTGAAAACACTCTCTCAGCCTTTGGCTCGTTTCTTCCTGTAACGGTGTCTTTTGAAGAGTGTACACATTTTAAATTTTCATGAAGGCCAGTATGTGAACTTTTCTCTTTTGTGGTTCATGCTATTTGGGTCTAATCCAAGGGACCTCTGCCTAAGGTCACAGAGATGTCTCCCGTGGTTCCCCTGGAGGATTGGGTGTGACTACAGGCCTGACATGCGCGTTGATCTTTGCGTGTGGCAGGCTAGGGGTCCACCTTCATGGTCACCTTCTGCATGTGGTGTCCAGCTGTTCTGATACCACCTGCCCATGGAACTACCTTACTAACTGTATATATTTTTTTAATTAAAGAGAATTTCTTCTATGAGGTGAAAACATTTTGGTAGTTAAAGAAAATGAGGTAACTTGATTTTAACTTGGATACAGAAGCACTTAAGAAATAATACACCTTAGACACATAAAGTAAGAAGGTAGATTTTGGACAAAGTGCATAATTACAGCTTTTTGAACTTTATTTTGCATTGTTTGTGAGATCTAGCGGAAGTTAGGACTAAGGTCTGGTTTGAGCTGTAACTCGGGAGGGTGGAGTCCCCCGGGGAGACAGCCTCGGCCCCGCAGTTTCCACTCTTCCGGAAGGTTCCGCTGTGTTGCTGTTTGCACATCTGTGTTCGCGGGGTGCCTGTTCCCTGGATGAGAGGCCGCGGGCTGGGCTGGGACATCTGCAGGAAGCCTCTCAAAGGCAGCTTGGGAGCGTATTTGAGAATCGTGAAGAGTGGAGATTTGGGGAAATCTTAGAAGCCGAGTGTCTGCTTTTGACCAGGCCCTCGTGGTGAGGCGGCCCCCGTCCCATCACCCCCGGCCCTGGGCTTGTTCCCTCCTCTGCTCCATCATCTGTTTATTCCCCACTTTGCAGCTCACACAGCGTCTTCTAGTTTAATTGTTTAGAAATTCTGCTTATTTTAATTATAATCTCTTTTCTGCTTTTCAGCTAAAGGTTGTAAGTGAGTGAAATTTTCAGAACGTTATCATGTATCACTTACGGGAAGAAGGACCCCCCCAAACCCCTTTCTGCTCTAGAATCAATCTTTACATTTAGCACTTGGCCCTTTACAGTTAGATGTTGGTATTTTTCATCCTGGTTGCCTTGTTTATTACAAAGAGGTCAGCCTGGGGAAGAAGCCCTGAGCGCCTTTTCCCCTGCCCTGGGCGGTCGGTGGGGGGACATTTCCTGCCATCACACGCGTGTGTGAAATGGCTGCACACACTCTGTCCCTTGTCTTGGTGGCTGGTCTCCCCGTCCAGCCGCCGTGGTCTCTTCTGTACGAGGAAGCCCCCTGTGGCATCACCAGGTGACCCGGAAGGGGTCCACCGCCCCACAGCTAACAGTCGAGCCCATCGCACCTCATCTGGCCCCTGGTTTGTCAGTTGTTGTTGTTGTTTTTTTTATAGTTGAATTGCTGGCCCAAAGGGTCTGCACATTTTTAAAAAAATTTTTATTATTTTTGGCTGCGTTGGGTTTTTGTTGCTGTGCGCGGGCTTTTCTCTAGTTGCGGCGAGCAGGGGCTACTCCTCGTTGTGGTGCACAGCCTTCTCATTGCGGTGGCGTCTCTTGTTGCGGAGCACGGGCTCTAGGTGTGAGGCTTCAGCAGTTGTGGCACATGGACTCGGTAGTTGTGGCTCGCGGGCTCTAGAGCGCAGGCTCGCAGGCTCAGTAGTTGTGGCACACGGGCTTCGTTGCTCCGCGGCATGTGGAATCTTCCCGGACCAGGGCTCGAACCCGTGTCACCTGCATTGGCAGGCGGATTCTTAACCACTGCACCACCAGGGAAGTCCCTGTCAGTTTTTTAACCTCACTATTTAAGGTTTTTTCTAAGTCACCGAGTCTAAGTTCGTCACTGTTCAGAGGTAAAATGTTGGATGAGACGTTTTCAGGGTTGTCACTTGGTGGATGAGCTCTAGCAGCTGAAGGAAGGAGCCCCTGGGTCCTCGCTCAGGAGATGTCCCTGCCTGGAGGGGACTTGGGGACAGTCCTGTCACACACGGTGGCTGATGGCTCAGGCTGGAGGCCGTTCCTGAAGCTCAGGTCCGAGCCTGGCTTCCCACCTCTCCCGGCTCCAGCTGAGATCCACCTGAAAGCGGCACAAAATGAAGTCTGGGTTTAACCCGTGAATGTCAAGTTGCTAAAGGAAAGCCGCTGCTGCTAACGGGTAGGACAGCTGTACTGGCGCCACCCCCTGCCCCCACGGAGTGTTTGGAAAGGTTTTAGTTTTTTGATAACAATAATCTAGTAAGAGCCTATTTTGTGGCTTTATGTAACATCAAATTCTTTATCTATGAAAGGATTTGTTGCAGTGTTAACTATTGCTTTCAACTCCCTGTTCTGTTTGTAGAATTTCATTTTTGACCTCTTCGTCTTAATCCCTCCTTTTGAAGTCAGGCTGTGGTCTGCAAGGGCCTGGGAAGGACCCGCTCTGTCTCCTGGCGCCTGGCCGGTGCCCCCAGGTGCCACCCCTGCCCCCTGCCCCTCGCCAGGCTCCCAGCCTGTCTGCCCGGCAGGAGGCTCAGGACCTGGGAGGGCCCAGGGTCGGCCTCACACCCTCTCCCTTCTGGGCACTTTCCTCCGCTTTCTCATTTGGACAAGAAATTCTGTGGAAACTGGGTCTCCCTGCACCTCCAAAGTGGATGCCAGAGCGAGTGCAGGAGCCCACCCGGCCAGCGTGGGGCGCCCTAGGCCCATCAAGATGACGTCGGAGAGTCAAGTCCCCTTAGCCCTTCTGGTCTCCTTCACAGCTCTCATCTTCAGAATGACCAGTTCCTTCCAAGCTCCGTTTGACTGGTATCATCCCTATACTGGGAGACGTCCCAAGTGCTGTTTCCAGAACTGGGGGCTTCAATTTCGACCTGGGTGCTCAGCCGACAGACCGCAAGGCTTGGGAGATGGAGGGTGCACTCAGGCGCTGAGAGCATGTCCGCGTGTCCTATCACGAGCTGCTCGGGGCTGTGCAGCTGGCTCTCCACTGGACCCGCGAGGGCTCTAGGTTAGGACACTGAGTGACCGCAGGCGTGTCTGGTCTTGATTCCCTGGACGGTGGTACCTTTCCTGAGTCATAAATATTCATGTGGGAATTTTTCAGTCGACGGCTTTCATTCCCTTCACTGTCACCCTACATCTCGTGGACCCTCACCGCTCACCCACGAGCATCTTCAGAGCGTCAACCCATGAAGTGTGTCTGTGGCTCGTGCTTGCCGGTCCCCCCCGCCCCTCGTTTCACGGCAGTTAGCAGCCGGTTCACCGTTTCACGGCAGTTCTCAGTAACAGACCCCAGACATCCTTCTTCGAAACCCAACTTTTAGCTTTTCACATGTGGTTGGAATCTTTCAGCTAATCTTGATTTCTTTTACACGCTTTTGAACTTAAACTGTTAATATAATTTCATTAAAATTTTGGTTTTGAAATCTGGTGTTTTTTAGTTTTCAGTCTGTTATGGGCTGAATGTTTGTGTCCCCTAAATTCATATGTTGAATCCCTAACCCTGGTGTGGCTGTATTTGGAGATGGGGCCGGTGAGAAAGTCATCAGGATAAACGGAGGCCCTCGGCATCTGCGTCGCATCAGAGCCTGCCCTCCGTCTGCCCACCCACCGAGGTGAGGACAGCGGGGAGGTGGCCGTCTGCAAGCCAGGAAGCAGCCTCTGCCAGGAACAGGGCCCTGCTGGACCCAGATCCTGGCCTTTCCAGCCCCGGAACTGAGAACCGCTTAAGTCTTACCGGAGGCCGTGCAGACAGAGGCAAAGCCTTCATCTCAGTTTGATTTAATCCCTACACTTAGGGGCTAGAAATGCAAAGTCAGTGCTGATATAGCATTTAAGAATTGGCAGGAAAATATGAAAAGCTTATAGTTTGAAAAAAAGAAAGTATCCTTCCGGAGCTTCGGTCAGCAGTAGCCTGACGCTACACCTCGACGGTGTCCTTAGTGTCTCGTATCCTTGGGGAGAGGTTAGACCCATCCAGGTGGTGGCACCCAGGGTGTGCTGCCCTGTGGGATGTGATGCCCCTGGTCGGGGCCCCTGTGATCTCTCAGCCTGTTCCCCGGGGCCCTAGTGCCCCCAGGGCGCTCGACACCTGAGGGGCTCTGCTGAGGTGGGCCCACCCCACACCCCAAAACCCAGTTCCTATGCACCTTGCGTGGACAAATGTGCCCTTCCAGTTCGGGAGTGTCTGCAAACATCGGTCAGTGGCCATGTGTCCCCAGGGTGCCTGGGGCCCTGGCTCCTGGCTCCACCTACCCTGGCTCTTTGGTTCTGATCCTGACTCCTGTCCAAGGACCACAGTCAGAAATCCAGTCTCTTGCAATTATCGAACTGTTGTGTGAAAGCTGTCTGAGGCATTTTGGGTGAGTCTGGTGGGTTGGCTGATGGTGGCTCTTGCCTCCGTGCCCTCTGGTTCTGCAGCTTCGAGTAATTTCCTCCAACACGAAGGCGCACCATGAAGCAGGCTGGGTCTGAGTTTTCTCGTGCACCCATCAAGGCGGCTAAGGAGTGGCCTCGTCACGGAAGTCGCTCTGCCCTCTGGGGGCCGTCATGGGGCAGGCTGGCTGAGCCCCTTCAGGACAGAGGGGACCCTCTGTCCTCCCGCGTCTCCTGGGGAGGACCACCGGGCTCTCGCCCTCTTCATGTTCGGTTTAGCTTTCTGGAGCCTCCTGTGTCTTTGCCTCGGCGCTCAGCACCACCCTGGCGTGCAGGTCTCTGCGGGGAGCTCGTGCGCCCCCAGGCCCCCGCCGTCCTTGCCTTGCACACCTGGCTCCGTGGACCGGGTCCTGCGCTTTGTGAGCGGGCGGTCCACCCACCGCCCTCCGCTCACCTCCAAGCATGTGTTTGTGGGAGGAGCCATAGAACCATCACATGGGGCCCCCTGTGGTGCCGCCTGGCACCTGCTGGCCCCACTTCCCGGGTGCACGAGGCTGTGTCCGGTCCTGATGCTCAGGCTGGCTCGGGGTCTCTCTGATTTCCGCAGCCTTGGGCCCTGCTTCCCTGGGTTCTGAGGAGGGACCTGTCGTTTCCGGGACCGGCTCACGGGCCCGTCCCACATTTGAGGCTGCCCAGCTTCCCCCCACCACCAGTGCCCCTGCTGCCCCCCTCCCAAGACAGCCTGGGGGTGGGAGGAGAAGGGGGGCCCATCCCTTTTCCCCCGCCTGCCTTCCCCTCCTCTCGGGAATGGTCTTGCTTTCCCATTTCTGTTTTGATTTCTCGAGTCACCACTTGTTTCCAGGGGGGCCCTGGCCAGGCAGCAGCTCTCCCTGGGGTCCGTCTGGCGCCGGCCCGTTCTGGGGGCACCTCCGTGGCCCAGATGGTACAGGAGGCTCCTGGTCCTGCGTATGCGGCCCTGAGCTAGAGGTTGTCACAAATCCTCTTGTTAGTAGCAGCTTTCTTGAGATGTAATTCACACTGCTGACAACTCACCCATTTAAAGTGTGTGATTCGCTGGGTTCTAGTCTATTCACAGGGCTGTGTAGCCGTCACCACAGTCGACTTTAGAACATGTTCATCGCCCCAGAAGGAAACCTGCACCCTTAACAGTCACGCCAAGACCCGCCCCCTCCATCTCCCCCGGCCCTTGGCAGCTCCCAGTCTCCTTCTGTCCCCGTGGATTTGCCTTTTCTAGGTATTTCACGTGAGTGCACTCGGACAGTATTTGTCCCTTTCACCGGGCGTAACGTGTCCGAGGTCCATCCGCATCGTAGGCTGCACCGGTGTGTCATTCCTTTTTACGGCTGAATCATATTCCTTTGTGTTTATCCTTCATCGGCAGGTGGGCGTTTGGGCTGCTCCACTTCTTTTTGTTTTAATTTATTTTTTAACCAAACCCAGTTTCCATTTATTTATTTATTTTATTTTTTATTGTTTTATTTTTTGTGGTACGCGGGCCTCTCACTGTTGTGGCCTCTCCCGTTGCGGAGCACAGGCTCCGGACGCGCAGGCTCAGTGGCCATGGCTCACGGGCCCAGCGGCTCCGCGGCATGTGGGATCTTCCCCGACCGGGGCACGAACCCGTGTCCCCTGCATCGACAGGCAGACTCTCAACCACTGCGCCACCAGGGACGCCCTGCTCCACTTCTGACCGTCAAAGGTGCTGTTGCTCTGAGCGTGGACGCGGGTCTTACCCCTCTTGGACGTCCTCCCACCAGTGGAAATGCCGGGCCACGTGGCAACTTGGTGTCCACCTTCTGAGGACCCGCTAAGCTCTTGCACCGCGGCCGCATCATTTTGCGTCTTTACCAGCAGCCTGGGGGGCTGCAGGGTCCCACGTCCCGTTGGCACTTGTGGGTGGCAGCCGTCGCAGAGGGCGTGGGAACGGTGTCCTGGCGCTGAGCTGCGTTTCCCTGGTGACGAACGGCGCCGAGCACTGCTCGCTGGTCGTTTGTGTGTCCTCTTCGGGAAAATATCAGTTCATGTCCTTTGCCTACTTTTAAGCTGGGGTGTTTGTCTTTTTATGGAGCAGTAAAGTCCTCTGTAGTGTCTAGACGGGCTCTCGTGTCAGGCGTACGGTTTGCAGATGTTCTCTCCCACGCATCCTCTCACTGTGTTGATGGTGTCCTTTGAGGCCTTCAGGGGTTTAGTGTTTGACGAAGTCCAGTTTAATCTGTTTCAGTGCTTGTGCTTTTGGTGTCACAGCTGAGAACCCGTGGCCCAGCCTGAGGCCGCAGAGCTTTTCTAAGAGTTGTGTAGTTTGGGCTTTTTGATCCATTTTGAGTGTTGCCCCTTCTCTGAGGGATGAAAATACCCAGATGTTCAGCCCCGGAGCAGACCCGCTGTCCTGGGTGGGCGCCCATTCCGCCCACCCCACCCCCGGGTTCTGGGTTGAGCCCCACGCGAGGTCTTGGCTGTGATGTCACCACTGTCCTGGGACTTCGTGTCAGGCCGGGATCGGGCTTGAGGCCAGGCCGCTGGGGTTCAGGACACTCGTGGCTCCGGCTTCTCCTAAACTTGCCTGCTTGCTGTTCGGAGGGTCCTGAGTCGCGGGCAAGGTCTCTAACGTGTGTTTCCCTCCCCAGACGCGGACTTGACCGTCGCTGAAGCCAGCAGCTCGGACAGCCGCGGGGAGAGGCCCGAGCTCTACGCGCATGTGGACGAGGGGCTCCTGGGAGGAGAAGGCAGCTACCTGGGAGCCCCCCTCACCCCGGAGAAGGACGACACGCTGCACCAGGCCACCGCGGTGGCCAACCTGCGGGCGGCGCTTATGAGTAAGAACAGCTTGCTGGCCCTCAAGGCCGACGTGCTGGCGGACGACAGCTCCCTGCTGCTGGAGTACCTGCCCAAGGGCACCCACTCCCTGTCCCGTAAGTGCCGCGCGGGCGCGCAGTGTGGGCGGGAGTGACGCGCCTCAGCCCGCGACGGGACGTGCTGAGGGTGTGTGTGTGTGGGTCGTGGCAGTCGAGGGGCCTTCGGAGAGGAGGCAGCGCTGTCGGGGCACCGGGAGGGAAGCGGCCGAGTGCCTGTGCGAACGTTCATACTTGAAATCGAGGCATCTAACCCTAAACCCTGAGCCGGCTGACAAGTGCTGGGCTGTGCGGGCCTGGGACAGGGACCCCTGCGCTGGGGAGGCCTTGGGACGTGACGGGCTCGGGCTCCCTCTGCTGGCCTCGCCCCCTGCCTGTGCCGACTCATCCTGCCTCGGGAGTGTGGCCAGGCTGCAGATCCTTGCTTTCTAGCAGACAGTGCTGCTGGCACGTGAGATTTAAAAAGGATTTGGGTGTTGTGTTTACACCTTGAGTGTCTCCAGCTAGATTCCAGTTGCTCACAAGCAAATAACAGAGTAACCTAAGGAGCGGATGAGGTACAGCGGTGCTGGCCGGGGATTCCCCGGACGCCGGCCTGGGAGGGTGCCACGCCCCCTCGGCTCGGGTGCTCTGACATCATCCATCCTGGGTGCCCGGGTCCTGGGTGTCTGGGGCAGTGTGACCCTGTCTCCGGCGTCCCGAGAGAAACGCTCTGTTGGGTTGGTGTCTGTGAGGGAGAGTCGGGTGTGGCCCTGTTTTCCTCTTCGGGGCAGAGTGACACACCCCAAAACAGGCGGCTCTGAGTGCAGAGGGCGTGGGAAGGGCCCTGTCCCAGGGCCCTGCGGTCCAAGCGTGTATGGCTGGCGGGGCTGTGTGTGGGTCCCTGAGCACTGCTGAAGGAAGCAGGGGGAAAACTGCAGCCAGTGTTGGGGGTGTGGGGAGCGTGTCTTTAATTTTTACTCTAATCTTAAAAACAATATTTTCACGAGCACTAAAATATCCTAAGGATTCGTGATGAAAATTGCTTGTGGCTAATAAAGTCTGACCGTGGAGAATAGCATCACGTTCTCTTTATTTATTGTGCCAAGTCCGAGGCAGGTGGGACGCCAGGGCGGTTGTAGGACTTGGCTGTGAAGTCAGATCCAGGGGTGCATCCCCCGAGGCTGTTGGACACACTTTAGAAAATCCGTTTAGGCCTCATTTTTTGCATCTGAGAAATGGGAATGGCAATAGTCACTCACACAGTTGTTGTGAACGTGAAACGCGGGACACGTAAGCAAAGTGTGTTTGATAAACGCTCCACATTAGTCCATCCCGCTCAGCTCAAACCCTGAACTTGCCAGCAGAAACTGTTGGGTTTGTGATGATCTGATAGCTTGAGGAGGTGGTGCTGGGGTATCTGCAGTATCTGGGGTTTAGAATCGGCGAGTCCGCAGGTGAACGTCCTGCTGAGGGGCCGGCTGGGCAGCTTCACAGACGTCGTGGAAGGAGCAGGCTGGGTGTGTAACTGCAGCGCTGGACACTTGTTCTGGCTCTTTCTGGATGCTCCCAGTTGGTGGGAGTGAACCCCACGTGTCAGAGGCCCCGGGAGGCGCAGCAGCTCCTCCGTGGCTGAACCGCGTTGTCACGAGGGGGACGGTTTCTCGGTGTTTCTCCTCCTGTCCCTGCGTCTGGCAGCCTTCTCCTCCGGGGTGGGCCTGTTCCCCAGGCCTTTGGTGCTCTGTGCAGAGCTGTGCTAGGGATGGGGCCAGGGGTCCGGGTGGCCCGAAAGCACCGGTTGCACCCGCATTTGGTCAGGCCGTTAGCCGTGAGCCAGGGGTCTGAGTGTGGGGCTCCGGGACGAGTGAGGCACAGGGAGAGATGCTCTCCACTTCCAGGGCCCCCCGTCCTCCGGCCCTGTCCCTGCAGAGGCCCAGACCCGGCCTGGCAGCAGGTGGGGTAGCTGGGCGGAGTCAGAGGGCAAGCGGTGACCCTGTCGGGTGGTCTGTTCCCAGTGGACACGCAGTCAGGCAGCCGCAGCGCCCCGGGCACGTCCCCAGGCCCCGTGCGCGCACATGCCCCCCTTCGCAGTTCGCAGGGAGCTGGGCGCGGGGGAGTAAAACCCCATCCGCTCTATTTTTAGTATGTCTGTGACTAACCCGGGGTGAAGTCGACTAGTGGGTTTTGATATTTTGTTATTTCTATTATGTTTTAACCTCTTTGCTGTAAATACTCTAAATTTCCCACTTTTTTCGTTAGCTCTGCCCTTACGAGAGGGTTGAGAAGTTGGCGGCTGGGAGCTGGTGACTTGGGCCGTGTCCAGGGGGCCAGGCGTGGGCTCCCATGTTCCCTCAGGCAGAGAGGCTGAAGGGCTTGCTGGAGGAATGGGTTACTTTAGAACATTCTTTTCTGACATCCTAAGGAAAATCTGCCTGTTCTGGGCATGCACTGAAATGAGGAGCGGAAATATGCAGAGAAGAACTTATTTTCCAAGACTGTGCGGTCACCTCCCTGTGGCAGGTGCTCCGTCCCCGGCGGGCAGGTGGGCAGGGGCGGTGGGCTGCCTTCCTGTGTTGAGCCGGGGCTGGGCGGCCCCTGCGGAGCGCCCGTGGGCGCATCTGCTCCGTGCCGTTCAGTTCACAGGCGCCGGCTTCTGTGCACGGATGCGACAAAGCATCAGGCCCCCCAGAGCCCCTGCATTCACCCGCTGCCACCGCTGTGCTTCCAGACGGGCCACGGTTTCCGTTCAGTTGCAGACGTTGTCAGGGGTCGCCCGACGGGAACGTGCGGATGGGGAGGCCCCTCCTGGGTGCCGCCCACCCCTCCTGGGTGCCGCCCAGTGGCGACTCGATCTCTGAGCCCAGGCGACCCCCAGTCCGGGGAGCACAGGGGACCTAAAAACACATTCGAAGGAGAAAACTGGATTCACACTGGGCACTACTGACGGCAAAGCAGTGGCACCGCCCCCCGGGCTCCAGTATGGAGACACCCCCAAGCTCGGTGGGTGTAGAGCCTGGCGCACTTCCTCTGGGGAGGCCCGGAAGGGAGATGGGAGCCCTGCGCTGCTGTGTTGGGGGTCCCTCGCCCCTGGTCCTGTTCGAGGGCGTTGGGGGGGCTATTTCCTGGCTCCGGCCCCCAGGCTTCTCAGGTTGTTAACAAGGTTTTTCCAGGGCTGAGCCTTTCGTTTTGTGATATTGGGGGGCCCGTAGGACTGACGTCCCAGTAGCCATGACTCGTGGTTGTAGGAACAGGGGGAGGGCACGTCCCCGTCGTGATGTCTGACGGTGGCAGCTGTGTGGTGTGGGGTGTGCTGAGTGGGGCTCTCGGCCCTGCTGGGTCGTCCTGGTCTTGAGGTGGCGAGCCCTGCAGTGCGTCAGTGTGGCCTGCCGGGCATGCAGTGTTGCAGAAGAAAGGGGTGGTGGTCGCAGATGTTCAAATTAAATGCAGCAAATTCGCAGGCTGTGCAGAGCCGTAACCGATGGTCCTTTCTGGAAGGTTCTGGAGCCTCCGAGAAAAACCGAGTTTCCTTGCTTTCCCAAGTCTGATAGCGTTTGGCTTGGCAATTAAGTTCCACAGATGGTTTCATTGCTGGATCATCACTGTTTAACTGATTTTTCCATAAGAGGACTTTTGTACTTTTTGTTTTGATTCGGTTTAAGTTGATTCTTTTGCTCTTATTACGTTTGCAACAGGCGGCTGGCATCCCACCGGTTAAAAGTCACTGTTCACTGAATAGAAACCGTGACCAGCATGTTCACGGCACACAAATGTAGCTATTTCCCTGAGCTGTGTTTGTGGGTGTGTGTTGATCCGGGAGGGCCCTTGAAAAATGCTGAGAGAACATGAGTAACTTTGATTTCACGGGAATGAAGTGGAGATGAAGCAGCCGCCCTGGGTATTGGGGGCTGAGTGCCTGAGGGGCGGCGCCGTCCCCAAACTCCCAGAAACCCCGACTGTCCTGCGCACGTCGCCGCCACGGCTCCGGCAGCAGCAGTCGAGGATTCCTCCTGACGGCGATGGGCAGGGCTGCCCTGTCTGGCTGGAAGGATGTGCTGCTACGGAGGAGAGCTCAGACCTGGGGTGGTGGCGGGCGGGGTCTGCCCTGGACCGGGGGGCCACAAGCCACGGGCTTCCCCCGCCCAGCTTTTCTCCGGGGACGCCCCCGACATCTATCGGGGGACAGTGGCAGCTGAGTTCGTTCTGACTGTGGCTGAAAGAGTATTTCCTTCTGGTGTTTAAAATGATCAAGGACTTTACTTGAGTCTGGCTTGATACTGGAATCTTAAGCAGTCTCTTATGAAAGGGCATTTGATGGAAGTATTACCACCCTTTTAGGTAAATAGTCAGGCCGACACACCATGAAGGACTTTCCAGAAGATCCTTCCTCAAGCACAGGTGAGCGTGTGCCATGTCCACGCCACGGGTTCTGACTTTCTGTGCAGACACCCCATTGTAATCACGTTGCTTCTGGGAGAGAGATCCCGCCCCAGACAAGTCACGTGTGGACACCCTGGCGCTTGGGAGTGGCGAGCTGATAGAAGCCCCCAAACACCCTCGCCCAGCAAGATCCGGGCCTCGCCACATGGCAGCGCACGGCTCACCGCAGGATAGCCAAGGACGGTGCTTCCTGAACTCTCTACAGCCCGCCAGCTGGTGTCCGTTCACGTGGGTGAGACTCGTTTCCTGTGTCCCCAGGGCCTGGCGCCAACCCGAGTCACCTCCCTCCAGCCCCTCCACCCTCCTGCACTCAGAGCCCGGGATGCCCGCTCTGGGGACCGGCCAGATGGAGCCCAGGGAGCCGGCCACCTCCCCAGCCCAGGTAAGACGGGAGGGCGGCCAGCCACGTCGGGGCAGCCCCGGCCAGACGCCCGTCCACCACGCATGTCCTTGCGGGCATGGCGCCCCAGAACCCACGTGCTCAGCATGTCCTGGGCGAGCCTGTGAAGCTGTGACTGCTTTCCCGTCCACCCTCTGCTCCACAATCCCCTCGGCCCCATGTCACTCAAAGTGACACAGGTGTCAGCTTTGCAGTAATAGTTGCAACATGTTGTATGAAGTTAAATCCGTTTTGATATTTAAATTAAAATAGTTTTTGGAGGCATTTCCCCCCCTAATATACAGACTCATACAGCAGCAGGTTAAAAACCCAGTTCCTCAAACTGAGCAGTGCCGGCCTGTCTCCACCAGGTTTTGCCCCGGTGCCGATGGCTGCGTGTTTGTCCCGAGGCGTCTGAGATCCACTTCCTGTGCCTCAGGTCACAGCTGGTTATTTAAAGACAGGTCTGTTAGGTTCCATTGTTTCCCTGAAGGAAAAAATATTTAAGGAGGGAGAGCTTGAGCACATATTTTGTAATTTGAAATAAACCAAATGCTATTCCCCGTGCGTTTGAAAACAGGATGGTTTTGGTGGGAGGGGCAGGCGTTCGGTTGACGTGGATTTCTCGCGCGTCCGTTCATCAAGAATTAACTGCAGCTTCCTTTCCAGACGCGTGGCGGTTTCCGTGTGGTGACTGGACGGGGACACGGTGAGTAGGGGGTGACGCGCGTCTGCACTCCAATCTTCCCGATTCCATCGCGTCCCGACGGCCTGTAACTCATCTGTCTCTCCTTCTAGGTCGACGTCCCTCGGACCGGGAGGCCTGGGCCGAGGGACGGGCCCCTCCGGAGGTGGCTCCAGCAGGTGCCTGGGGTTTCCACGGGGTCTGCCGGCCCGGCCAGGATGACCAGGGTCTCCTTCTGGCTCATTGTGTGGCCAGGAGCCCTTTCACGGCCTCGATGGACTTGCCCAGGGCTCCACCCTGAAGTCAGCTAAGGAACCCCAAGGAGACGGACGCCTCCACCGCGGACAATGGTTTTGAGGCGGCCAGGCTGGAACAGGCGCTTGGCACTTGGGGGCGGACGTTTGCATGGGCCTCTCTGCCGCGGGCAGCCTGGCGTCGGGTCCAGGTGGCCAGCAGGTGATGGCAGAGCTGGCACCAGGCGTCGGTGTGAGCCTTTAAAACGGTCACTTCCCAAATCCTTCACCAGGCCTGGTGAAGGCCTTTCAGTGCCCAGTGGTGGGCAGGTAGGACAGGTGTACCTCCAGCCTCCAGGCAGTGGGGATTGTGTCAGATCTTGGAACAAAATGTCTCTGAGCCCGTTACTTTCCAGAAAGATGTGAGGATGAAGCCCAGTCTCCACGACCTCGGAGTACCCTGCCTGCCACATGTGAGGGAGACAGAGCTACCAAACTGGCTTCTTCTCAGAAAAAGCACGTTGTCCTTGCTGGTGTCCAGCTGCCCTGGACACGTTGGGTCCACGTCTGCGGGTGGTTGAGGATGCAGGGACTCTAGGACTCTTGGCCAAGCAGCAGGTGCGCTTAGGAAGGAAGCAGGCGGCCCATTCCAGGTTCCGAATTCCTGGAGTTGCCAGGCCCATTCCCACCCCCTGTGGCCGTGGCCATGGTCAGGACGTGGTCCACGTGCAGCTCAGGCTGCCCACCTGCCCCAGTCACTCCAGTCTTTATAATCATTAGATGAGTTCTGAAGATGGAGAAAAGTTGGGCTTTGAGAGAGGCCCAGGATGCTTGTTGCCAAGGTGACCTCACCGGAGCAGTGTCCCTGGGAGTTCAAAGACCTGTCGGTGGTGTCACTCCTTCTGAGAGGGTTTATTAAGTGCCTGTTTGCATATAAACAACATTTCTGAGAAAAGGAAGTTTTCCTTTCCTTTTTTGCTGGTCACGGTGGGATTTTTGGCTGTTAGGTCGCTGAGATTGTGTGTCCAGATGGGGTTACGCTGTCGTAGAATGCACGTGTGCACCACCCACGTTGGGCCCTGGGTTACCTGCGCCCCCGGGGATGCGACCCTGTGGCTGCTTCCCTGTTACTTGCTCGCTTGTGGGACTTTTCCCTGCGTGGATGGAGCGTGACCTGCGCCTGCAAGGAAGCCTGCCCTGTGGAGAGGCCCCGCACTGTTGTGCAAAAAGGCTTTGTTAATTTTTTTAAATAATGAAGAAATTTCAGAAAGTTTCCGTTGTACCTAAAAGAAATAGGTTTGTTCATTGAGGCAGTATTTACAATATCCAAGGTATGGAAACAACCTGAGTGTCCATCAGTGGATGAATGGATAGAGAAAATTCAGTGTGTATACACACACGTACACACACACACACACACACACACGTGGGATATTACTCAGCCATAAAAAAGAATGAAATAATGACACTTACAGCAACATGGATGGATCTAGAGCTTATCATACTAAGTGAAATAAGTCAGACAGAGAAAGACAAATACTGTATGATTTCGCTTACATATGGAATCTAAAAACAAAACCAGACAAACAAAAAGGACAAACAAACCCATAGATACAGAGAACAAACAGTTTGGTGATTTCCGGGGGTGGGGGGGGGTGGGAGAAATGAATGAACTGTTTTGGTGCATTTTTTAGTTTACATGAGTTGAATTTCTTTTTCAGATAGAGAAAGAGAGATAATATCTCTTCTTTTAAAAAAGATGTATAGATGGTAAAGTGATGGGAACATAGGAAACATTTTAAGATAGACGGCCCCTGAGTTTGTTCTTAGTTCTAATATTATTTCCCTTAAAACAGTACTGTCATCCAACATAAGAAATTTTAAGCAAGTTCATTTAGGTATTCCATTGCTTACATTTTATTGAATTTCTCATTGAAATATCTTGGCTCAGGAATTGATTTCAAAGAGTTTTAAAAAATTTATCAATATGTAATGTTAATCTTTCTTGAATACAAAGGATTGCAATAATAAAAGGTTGGTAATTTAGGTCTCTTTACTGCCACAAAACTTGCTCCATGTCTACAAGTTTACTGTGGGCTTCCTGGCCTATTACCACTTTCACAAAATGTGACTGGGTGACCTCACAAACTCGGGTACCAACCATGTGTTGTAGGGTGTGTGTGCATGTGTGTGTGTATGTGTGTAGAAATGGGGACTCCTACTTGATTGGGGATACTAACTTACCGTTTAGACTGCATTTAAAATATTTAAGAATCCAGTCTGGATCATTGTCAGTTTGGTGGTTGCACATAACTCAGGAGCTAAGAAAAGGCACTAATTTATTTTAAAGAAAGAATTCTGAAATAAAATTTGAATTTCCAGTTTCAACCATGACTAGCTTGTATTGGGCTTACCCTCCAGGTAAAAACTACCTGAAAAGCTGGCCTCCCAAAACCACGCACACATATACATGCATACACACACTTACATACACATATACACAAATATAGACACACATATAGACACACACACACACACACACACATCCTGGGGAGCAATCAGTGCAGGTGGGACTTGAAGGTTGCAGTCCTTGAGGGAAGGAAGAATCTGTAAAAAAGAGTCCAGCGAACCTGCTGGAACTGAAAATACAATGTGTGAGGCTGGGATCCATTAAGTAGTTTACAGCAGTCTGGGTACCACCTGAGACAGGACGAGGAGACTGGAAGACAGAGTGATGGAGAGGATCCAGGCTGAAGCTTAGGAAAGAAAAGCATGGGGACAAGCAAAGACACACAGAGGAGCAGTGAAAATGTCTAATACATGTGTAATTGGGGTCCAGAGGAGAGAGGAGAGAAAATGGAGCAGAAGCAGTACCCGAAGAGACAATAGCAGAGAATGTTCAAAAACTGATGAAAGATATCAATCCACAGATTCAAGAAGCTCAGCAAACCCAAAGCAGGATGAACACTAAAATAAAACAACCACCAAAAAACAAAACTGGGCATGTTGTAGTCAAACTACTGAAAACCAAAGACAAAAATAAAAATCTTGGTCTTCCCTGGTGGCGCAGTGGTTAAGAATCCACCTGCCAATGCAGGGAACACGGGTTCGAGCCCTGGTCTGGGAAGATCCCACATGCCACGGAGCAACTAAGCCCATGCGCCACAACTACTGAAGCCCGTGCACCTAGAGCCCATGCTCTGCAACAGGAGAAGCCACTACAATGAGAAGCCCGCGCACCGCATCGAAAAGTAGCACCCGCTCGCCACAACTAGAGGAAGCCCGTGCACAGCAGCAAAGACCCAACACAGCCAAAAATAAATAAATATTAAAAAATATAAAGGTTTTTTAAAAAAAAAAAATCTTAAAATCAGCCAGAGGAAAAAGACATTAAGAGGAACAACATCGAGATTGACATCTGACTTTTCAATGGAAACGATGGCGCTAGTCTCTGAGGTGCTGCAGAAATGCCGAGACCAGTATTCTATACCCAGCAAAAGTATCCCCCAGAGACCAAGAAAAGAAAACCGAGGGGATTCATTGTCGGCTGACAAGAAGTACTAAAAACCAGCCCTCTTTAGAAAGATCTGAATCATTTAAGGCAATATTTACGGCTCCTTGTGGGTTTTTTGACTCAAATAGGAGCATAACGCATGACACAAACAGCACAAAGGGTGGGGGGGGGGGCGGGGGCGACGAGCTTGGCCGTTGGATGAGTCTTGCCTTTTCTACAAAGTTGCAGTGAATAATGGCGAGAATCATCACGTACAGCTCAAAGGCTTATGAAGAGAAAACTGGGATAATACTTGATTAATATGAAAGCAACAAGCAAGGAAGTTTAAAGGAACAAAACCATAAAAGGACAGAATAGAACACACATAGGGAGATGGTAGACGTCACCCAACTCTACTAATAGCCCGTTATTACCAATGGACTGAACCCTGCAGGAAAAAGAAAAGATTATCAGCTTGCTTTTTAAAGGAAATTTGTTGTTTGTAGATAACATGCTTTGTAGATAAGAGCACAGAAAGGTTTCAAGCAAAAAGATAAAAAAGAGAAACCAAGGAAACACCAGCCTAAAGAGGCTTATTGATGTCAGCAGCAAAGTAAACTGGGAGGGGTGTTGCTCTAAGGCCACTACACAATGACAAGAGAGTCAGTTCAGTGGGAAACGCAGATCCTGAAATGCATAGGCTTGCTTTTTAAATATATGGAGTGAAAGTTGACAGCACTCAAAGGAGAAAGAAACAAGTCCACAATTAGCGTTGAGGACTTTTAACAGATTTCCTCAGTAATTGATAGATCAGCATACGAAATGTCAGTGAGGATGGAGAAGATTTGAACACAGTTTTCACATATTAACCTTGAATTCCTGGAATAAACCCACCGAGTCACAAGATGCTGTTCTTTTTCTATATAGTTGGACTCAGCTTGCTATTTTGTTTAGGAGTTTTGCATCTTTTTTCAGAGAAGTATTGGCCTATAACAACATGGTTAACCAAGTCATACATTGCACCAAACGAGTGCAGAACATTCCAAATGCACAGGAAACATTTACAAGATAGACCAAGCGGGAATGTAACGCAGGTCTCAGCAAATCCCAAAGGATGAAATCATGCAGACTGTGCTCTCTAACCTCAGTGAAATTAGATTTAAAAAATCAACAGTAGAAAGATACTAGAATAAGTCACAATGGAAATTATAAAATATTTTGAACTGAATGATAATGAAAATACAACATATCAAAACTTGTAGGATACACCTAAAGTGGTATTTAAGGGAAATTTATAGCTCTAGTTGCACTTATTAGAAAAGAAGGAAAGTTCTAATTTGGGCGGTCAAGAAGTGAGAAAAAGAATAGCAAATTAAACCCAAAGAAAGCTGGAGGAGCAAAACAGAGAGCAAATATCAATGAAATAGAAAGCAGACAGACAATAGAAAAATGACCAAAGCCAAACGCCGGTACACTGAAAGATGAATGAAACAGACAAACTCCTGTCACAGTGATCTGTAAAAAGAGAGGGAAGTTGATTGTCAATAAAAGGTATAAAAAAGATCATTGCTAAGATCCTATAGACGTTAGAATGAGAGTAAGAGAATATCGTGAACAATTTTGTGCTAATACCTTTGACAAGTTGGAAGAAATGGGCAAATTCCCTGAAAAACACGGTGTATCAAAACTGAGCAGAGGGCAGCCCCGTTGGGCACACGGGGCTGCCCCTGGTTGTCTGGTCGTGGGGTGATCAGGCTGGGATTGTGACTCAGAGTGTGAGAGCTGGTAGAGGACAGGGTGGCTCTGGCTTGGTCGCCAGGAAGCTGTGCTCACAGGCCGGTTACTTATCATCTCTTGGAATGTCCCCCACCCCCCCACCCCACCCCGGGAGGGCAGCCCTGCCGCGGTCACAGGGCCCCAGACGCCGCAGGGTGCAGAGACTGGGAACAGCGTCAACGCAGACAGCGGGGGCTCCAGGGGAGGAGGGGCAGACGCCCAGCCTGACAGCGGCCGAGGGGGCCAGGCAAGGAGGCCGTGGGTGAGGGTCTGACTGGACCGTGATGTGGGCCCCTGTCAAGGGCGCTGGGGCGGGTGGTCTTTCCAAAATGGGGACCCGAGTGAGCTGGATGCCGGCGTGGATGAAGGAATGAATCTTGATTCCTGCCTCAGAATTAAGATGGGAATGACCACAAACCTAAACGTGGTTAGCAGGGGATGGTGGTGCTTGTGATCATGGTGACGGGCAAAAGTTTCTTAAGCACTTCTTTTTTTTTTGCGGTACGTGGGCCTCTCACTGTTGTGGCCTCTCCCGTTGCGGAGCACAGGCTCCGGATGCGCAGGCTCAGCGGCCATGGCTCACGGGCCCAGCCGCTCCGCGGCATGTGGGATCTTCCCGGACCGGGGCACGAACCCGTGTCCCCTGCATCGACAGGCGGACTCTCAACCACTGCGCCACCAGGGAAGTCCTAAGCACTTCTTAAGAAGCACTCGCGATGAAAGTTTGATAAAATTTTTTATTAAAAAAATTAACATATGGGACTTCCCTGGCGGTCCAGTGGTTAGGACTTGGAGCTTCCGATGCAGGAGGCCCGGGTCCAATCCGTGGTCGGGGAACTAAGATCCCCTGTGCCATGCGGTGCAGCCAGAAAATTAAAAAAACAAACAAACAAAAAATACCCCCAAGAATAAAACATCAAAGGAAACGCAGCTCAGTGAAGGATCAGAAGACGTGACAAGCACGTCACAGAAGAGGGTGTGCGAATGACCGGGGCGAGGCGTTGGTGGTGGCTGGGAGATGCTGATTCCACTGGGGCCCACATGTCCTCAGATGCGCGTCCGGCAGAAGTGAGAGCCTGGCCCACTGCCCATTGCTGCCGAACAGGCACGGGGTCCTGTGGTCACGTGGATGACAACATGGCAACGAGCAAGGCCACACCTGGGTGTCAGGTCCCCACAAACTGAGTTGTAGCCCAGCGTTTGGTGATGGGTAGCCGAGTGGCTGTCGCCTGGGGTGGGTGGTACTGACCAGCCGCAGGCCCCTGGGTGTGCGGTGTCCTGTTCGGGTGGTGGTTTCCAGGTCTTTCTGCAGGTAAAAGCTCACCGAGAGGTACACTTAAGGTGTGTGCACGTCACGTATGGTTCAAAACATTCCGAAAGTAATTTGGACACATCATAGCTTCACTATATTCTGACACACGATAAGTGGCAGCCGCATGAATTTATAAATGGGAAAACAAAGTTTGGTCCACGTTAGAATCCCTTTCTGAAATGCACTTGAAGTGCAGTGTCTTGAGAATTACGATCAGAGGAAGAGTACAAATCCAGGACAGTGACGGATTAAGGACTTGAGTGCCCTTCCGGAGGAGCCTCCCCTCTGTGCTCACCTGCCACCTGCCAGGGCCTTCCGTTTGCTGGCAGTCCCTTGGTGTCCTGTGCGTTATCTTGAAGTCGTTCTGGAACGTTCACTCATCAGTGACGTTTACGACAGGTCTGATTCTCTGCAGGGCTGCGCGGAGACGTGGCTTCCTCTAAGGCTGCTTTGCTGAGTGGCATTCTCATATGTACGTTTCTGCAAAGTTGTAGCTCAGTGTTACTGCACTTCATACTTTAATCTGGTGCCAGCTTCTGACGTCACTTCCTCATTTTCAAGCTTGCCGTTCATCCTGGACACTTGGTTCCAGACAAAAGGGCTCCATTTTGAGGGCAGATTGGTAGAGAGTGTCTGTTTCAATTTGATGCTATTTGTGCTTTTTCATTTATTTCAATTACTTTTTCTCTATGTGGATTTTTAAGGCTTTATTAGTGTGTTTATGAGAGTCAAACTACATGACGTTGAAAGGTTTTCTAAGACATATAGACTATAAACCACGCGTTATGGAACTGTTAGCTTCTTTCCCATGTGAAGTTATTATTATTATTTTTTTTTTTTTTGCGGTACACGGGCCTGTCGCGGCCTCTCCCGTGGCGGAGCACAGGCTCCGGACGCGCAGGCTCAGCGGCCATGGCTCACGGGCCCAGCCGCTCCGCGGCATGTGGGATCTTACCAGACCGGGGCACGAACCCGTGTCCCCTGCATCGGCAGGCGGACTCTTAACCACTGCGCCACCAGGGGAGCCCAATGTGAAGTTATTTTAATCATAACAGTCAATGAAAACTTTCCTCAGTACTGTTCATGAAAGTAGTGGGTTGCATGGTGCCCTCCACCCAAAAGGCACGTGCACATCCTAATTCCTGGTACCTGTGAATGTGACCCTATTTGGAAAAAGTGTCTTTCCAGACATAATTAAATTAAGGATCTTAAGATGACATCACCTTGGAATATCCAGTTGGTCCTAAATCCAGTGATGGGTGCCCTTATAAGAGACAGGAGACACAGACACAGAGGAGAAGCTACGAGAAGACGGAGGCAGAGACGGGAGAGATGCAGCCACAAGCCCAGGGCCGCCTGGGCCTCCAGAAGCTGGAAGAGGCAGGAAGGACCCTCCCCTGGAGCCTCTGAAGAGAGTGCGGCCCTGCCCACACCTTGACCTCAGATGTATGGCCTCCAGGACAGAGAGGACAGGTGTCTGGTGCTTTAAGCTGCCCAGTTTGTGGATATTCGGGACTTCCCTGATGGCGCAGTAGGGGTAGGTTCAGAAGCCTGCAGCTGTGTGCCCAGTGGAGGCGTGGGGCGGGGGTCACGCTCATGCTCGTGCAGCTGAACTGTGTTTCCGGGGAAAAAGTACAGCACTTATGTTCAGAGATGAGTGTTTTTTTAACATGTAGGTCTGAATTGTTAAATGCAGACTAGAGTAAATAAGTCCGATTTTAATTTTATGTTTATAGAAGCAAAATAGAAAGCAGAAAATAACTCAAAAAAGTTATTTGAAATAAAATAACCTAAAAGCTTGTCTCCTCACCTGCCTTTTCCATCCCAGAGTGGGTGGTGCACTTGCTGTGTTCCGTGCTGACGTGAAAACCGGGGTCTGTGCTGGGGGAACCGGCGGGAGGCAGGTGTGGAGGGCCGTGCTGCTGCCTCGTCGACCAGGCAGGTCGGGCCGGGCCTGGTGGTCAGACAGGAAGGGAGACGTAGAGTGGGGGCTGCCAGGTGCGGTCCATCCAGACGTGCCAGGCTAGGTGCCCTTCCCTCTGTCCTGTCTTGGACCCTCACCCGGACCCACCTGTCTGCGGGCCCTCCGTGGGGAGGCTGGAGCCGCCACCCGGGAAAGGCTGCTTCCTCGCGGGTCCAAGAGCTGCCGGATGCTCTGGTCGCCCCTGCAGCTGGGACCCCGGCCTACAGCCTTGCAGGGAGCAGCTCTGCTAACAGCGGTGACCGCCATCTGTGTCCCGTGTACCGGAGCATGGCTTGGCCCTCAGGAGGGTGCATGGCCCACGGGGCCCGACGGCCAGCATGGCCCACTTCTCAGGATTTCTCTCCAGGGGCAAAGGTTCTTTTGTAAGCACTTTGCTGAAGCATTGTTCACAAGGGTAAAAAAATGGAAACACTTTACATGTTTGTTGAACAAATCATGGTGTATTCGCACATTTAAGAACTTAACAGTTAAAAATCGTAGCACGAAAATGTGGTCACAGCCGTCATGCTGTGAACTGTGGCCGCCTTGGGGGTATGGGCGACTGTCCACGCCTCTCGCCTCTCGTCTGCCCCAGCTCCCAGCCACATGCATGTCGAAAACTCCTCCACGTGAGAAAATGCCTTACTTCTTAGGACAGGGCTTGGATTCTCAGAGACACCTGGTGACTACCCAGCCTTTGTGGGGACGTGGGGCCCCTTGTGGGTGCACAGACACCGTCAGGCAAGCGGGCGGCTGGGCCCCGGGGGTGGCATCGGTCATGAGCTGTGATGGGGTCCGCACAGCCGTTTTGCGGCCGTGATGGCCTCCCCTGCTGAAGCTGTCTGGCCTGCGCGTGGACAGGGGTCATCCTGGGCGATGTGTCCCTGGTGCCTGCCATCCGTGGGTGCGGGAGATGCCAGAGTGAGAGCTCTGGGGTCCATGAGAATGGCCAGGCTCCTGGCAGGCCCTGCAGACGGCCTCACTGACCCGTGTTCTGGAAGATAAAGAAATCTGGTTGCTTGATTATTTAGGCACCCTTTAAGATGTCTCAGGAGAAAATGTACGGCTTGTTTAAGAAGCAAAATAAAACATCACACCCAGTGTCGCCTGGTGTGTTTCAGGGATGGAGGCGCAGGGTGAGCGCCAGCCTCTCGATGCTCAGGGGACCTGGGTGCGTCCAGGGCCTTGGGCTCCGTGTCACTGCAGTGCACCTTCCAGTTGGCACCATTTCCATGGCGACCTGTCCGGGGCTGGGTCTGAGCACCGGAATGGATTGGAGGCCTGGGGCACGCTTCACGCTTCGCGGAGATGGCGGCGAGGGCCCTGCCCCCGTGTGATGTGCGGGGTGGCCCGGGGTTGGGGGAGCTGGGCAGGATGGAGCCGTCCCGTCGTTTGTGCAGTGGCCCGGCCGGCTCCCTCGAGTGAGAGGGGTCGGCTTTGGTCACCTTAGCTTCCCCGGCTTCTCCCCACGCCGTGGGCTGTGTCAATTGCAGCCTCTGTTTCCTTGTCTGCTTCCCTCTGGCACTTCCGGGGGCAGCTGTGAGCGTGGCCGGGGCCCGGCAGGCACGGACACTTCGTGGGGTCTGACCGGGGCTCCCACTGCTGCTGCCGTGCATCCCTCCCGCCTGCCTGCCTTTGGCCTGACCATCGGGACCCTTGGTCTGTCCCCTGGGTGCAGGTGCTGGGGTGTGGCCGGTGAGCGCTGTGGGTGGGGTGAGGGCTGGGTCCGCTTCCAGAGGCCCGAGAGCAGACGTGTGACCCGGGCTCCCTACCCGGGACGAAGTACCATCGAGCACTTGGAGGCTTCCAGCAGCCCTGGTGAGCTGGGGACGACCAGCCCAGGAGGCCTTAGGGCTGAGTCCTCAATGGATGCCCCTTGGCTCAAGAGGGGGTCACTGCGGTGTCCGCGGGTGCTCGGCACAAAGGGTGTCACTCGGGGTGAGCTGCCCAGTGCCCGGGGGCCTCGCAGAGCGGGACTGACCCCACGGACCCCAACCCCTGACCTCCCCCCAAGCCCCCTGGAATGTGGCCCCGGCCCGGGGGCCCACGGTATCACTCCCTGAAACACGGGGAGGGACAGCTTGCTGCGCATCGGGGGCTGGTGGCCTCTCGCTGGGCCGTGTCCACCAGGTGGCACCCCTGCCCTGGCTGCGCCGTGCAGACACGTGGACGGGGCGGAGACGGGTCCGCGCTCCTGTGTCTGTTGATTCCGCGCGTGCACTCGTGTGTTTTAGGGGCTGACACGGGAGGTACTGGCTGATCTGAGAAGCGCGCTTTCTTAGAACGTGGGAGCAGCCCTCTCTGCTCTGGGCCAGGCCTGACTGGAGGCTCTGGACCCCCAGCCCCACGGGGACAGCCGAGCGCCGGGCGGTGGGCGGGCTGTGCAGGGTCCGCAGGCTGACCGGCCACCGCCTGTCTTGCAGTGAACGAGTTCACGGTCATCAGGAAGAAGTTCCGCTGCCCCTACTGCAGCTTCTCGGCCATGCACCAGTGCATCCTCAAGAGACACATGCGCTCCCACACGGGCGAGCGGCCCTACCCCTGCGAGATCTGCGGGAAGAAGTTCACGCGGCGCGAGCACATGAAGCGGCACACTCTGGTGAGCGGGCGCAGGGCCACGTGGGGCTGGCATGTGGTCAGTGGGGGCTCGGCGTGGGTCAGCATAGGGGTCATCATGGGGTCAGCGTGCGGTCAGCACAGGGTCGGTCCAGGGCACGCTCTGCATGGGGCTGCGGTGTCCGGGCAGGATGGGGCCCTGGGCTGTCCAGGATGCCACGGGAAGCCCTGAAGTGGGGTCCGCCCGACAGTGGGAAAGACCAGGACAGCGGGGAGGCACCCCAAGCCCACATCCCTCCTGAGCAGCTCTGCCCCCGGCCCCAGGTGCAGAAGGGCAGGTGAGCACATCGCCCCGCAGCCCCACTCCTCAGCTTCCCCTTTGGGACCCCCTCTGCTCCAGCCCGGCCTCTGCAGGTGCTCCCTAACCTGCCAGGACCCTGCCCTTGCCCCCTGGCTCCTGCCACGTGGCCACTTCCTCCGTGCCCCACCCTGCAGTTGCCGTGGGACCCTGGCCTCTCTCCCCCGCAGCCCCTGGAAGGTTCTGACGGCCTGGCTCGCAGCTCAGGAGCAGGTGCTGCGCAGATGAATTTGCTTGGCCAGGAAGTGATAGAAAAGGTCACCCTTGAAACAGGGAGGCAGATTCATCAAAACACAGCGTGAGGAACCCTTGGGCGGGTGAGAAACGAGGAAGGCCAGGCGGCTGGGGCATGGGTGGGGAGAGGACGCTGGGGTGATGTCATGAGTGAGGGGGCCTCAGGGCCACACAGGCTGGGCCGGGCCCCCGCAGCACCCTGATCCTCTGACCAGCAGGAGGGGTGGAGGGGCCACATCCCTGCGGCGAGTGGGGCCGAGGCGAGACCTCAGGGGTGGCCCCAACGGGGTGAGCCACGCGAGGGAGCGAGGGACAGCCCACGGCCTGGGCCTCATTTGGGGCTGGGCTCCCCGGGGAGGCTCCCTGAGGCCAGGTGGAAAAGCTGGAGGGGGAGGCAGCCCTCGGAGCCAGGGCCCAGGCTGGTGGACTCTCCCCGACGGGCAGGTTTGCAGGGCTGGGAGGCAGCTGAACCTCCCCTGACGGCAGAAGGGCAGCTTGCTCCTGCCCCACCCGGCCCGGGAGGCTTAGCCAGGGGGCAGGGGGTGGGTGGGCAGTCTCAGCAGCCGTCTCCCTGTGGAGCCGAGTTCTGGGTCTCCACAGCGCCCACACCCTTCCCCGCCCATCCATGTGTCCATTGGGACGAGTGTCCGGCCATCTGGTCCCAGAGGACAGGCTTCGTGGCTCCCTGGGAGCTGTCCCCACTGCCCAGCCCTGCTGTGACCGGACTGGGGTCTTTATTCTTTGCAGAGGGTCCCGGAAGCCCTGGGTTTAAAATGTAACAAATGAAAAAGACCCAGGAAGGGTCCCGGGAGCCAAGTGATTTGAGGCTTCGTTTCTGGAATCAGAACCTGTGAGGCGGGCCAGCTCCTCCTGACGTCCGACCAGGGCGCATCCGGCCTCTCGCCTGCCTAGGCTGGTTGGCAGCAGTCATAGGTCCTCGTGGTCGGGTTTCAGGGAAGGCTGTGATGGGGCAGACGTTCACGGTGGTCTGCGGGACCGCTGAGCTGGGAAGCCAAGGGCGCTCGGCCAGACCCGTCGGTTGGAGAATTCAGAAAGGCAGGAGGCAGCATTCAAGCAGCAATCACGGTCCCCCTGAGACCCCCGACCCTGCCGTCCCGCGGGCTGGGCACTCAGCCCAGCTCCCGGCTGTCCTGACGGCTTCCCAGAAGGCAGGTGCCTCGAGTCCCTCTCGGTCACTGCTGTCCTGGGCTCCCATCACCCGTGGCCCCAGGCCCCCCAGGCCCAAGCCGGGAGCCACCAGAGCCCTGGCCATCCCCTCATGGGGCAAAAGCGGGGGTGGGGCAGAGGTGAGCGCTCTGCCTGCTTCACTGGGAGGTGTGGGGGCAGCAAGCCCCCGGGGTGGGGGGGGGGCACGGGCGGCCTAGTGCCCAGCAGCCCTCTGGGTGGGGATGAGTTCTGGTGGCACCTGCAATTCTGCGTGTTCCGGCTTTGTGCAGCGGCCCCCGGCCAGGGCTAGGGGTCTGAGCAGCCTAGCAGACTGCCCCCACCCACCCAGATCTCAGCTTCTGGGCCACCCAGACCTCCCCCTCCACTCACTAACAGTACGTCCCCCTGCACTGACCATCATCCCCCCGCACTGACCATCGTCCCCCCGCACTGACCATCATCCCCCCGCACTGACCGCCGTCCCCCCGCACTGACCATCGTCCCCCCGCACTGACCGCCGTCCTCCCCGCATTGACCATCGTCCCCCCGCACTGACCGCCGTCCCCCTGCACTGACCATCATCCCCCCACACTGACCATCGTCCCCACACACTGACCATCGTCCCCCCTCACTGACCGCTGTCCCCCCGCACTGACCGCCATCCCCCTGTCCCCCCGCACTGACCATCGTCCCCCAACACTGACCATCGTCCCCTCGCACTGACCACTGTCCCCCCGCAGGTGCACAGCAAGGACAAGAAGTACGTGTGCAAGCTGTGTAGCCGCGTGTTCATGTCGGCCGCCAGCGTGGGCATCAAGCACGGCTCGCGGCGCCACGGCGTGTGTGCCGACTGCGCGGGTGGCGGCGGGGCCGGGCCTCTGGATGGCGGCGGCGCCGAGGGCTCTCCTGAGCTGTTCGCGGGCGACGGGCCGTACCTGGAGGACCCCGAGGACCCACGCGGCGAGGGCGAAGAGGAGCTGGGCGAGGACGAGGACGACGTGGGCCTGGCCCCCGAGGACGCACTACTGGGGGACGACAGGGAGGTCGAGGACTCGCCGCGGGGGCCTCGCAGCCCTGCCGGGGGCACCGACAAGGACTTCACCTGGATCTCCTAGGCTGGGCCAGGCACTGGGCAGCGGCCGCCCCCGCCTGCGTGCGCCCCGGGCCCCCTTCACCTGCTCTCCCCCACCCCTCGAGGACACCCGGGGCTCAGAGGCAGGCGCTGCCCCAGCGAGTGGGGCTGGGGACGCGCGTGGGGCGGGTCTGAGCCCAGGGAGAGCCCTTGTCACCTCCCCCAGCAGGGGCGCGGGGCGGGCATCAGGGGTGCCCAGGACGCACCGGTCTGGCGTCGGACGCGCCGTGACGTGTGGGGGCCAGCGCTGGCTGTGGTCCCAAGTGTGGCCCCGAGGCCTGGGTCCGGGAGCTGTTAGGAGAGTTCTCCTGACCCTGGGCCCCGCCCAGGGCCGAGTCCCCCCGCCTCCGCTCCCCCTTCTCAGCAGTGGGGTCACTGCTGGCAGCTGCCACTGCCCCCGCCCTCGAGGGCTGTGCCGTCCGGTGGCAGCCTGCGAGATCCAGGTCTGGCGTCCAGAAAGCCCCGCGGCCCCCCCGCCTCTGGGCTTTGGTGCTCAACACGCAGCAGCTGCCGACCTCGGCCCAGGTGCCCAGGTGCCCAGGCGCCCAGGTGCCCAGGTGCCCAGGCGCCCAGGTGCTATCCCCCCACGGAGGCGGCTGGGCGGGGGGCCCAGGTGCTCCCACCGTAGGGGCCTCCTCTTTCTTTGTGTGCACTTCTCTGGGCTGGCTCGCCCCTCCGCCCCTCCCGTCCTGCCGCGCCCAGGCCACTCCTGCTGACCGTTCCGGGCGGCTCGCCTTCGTTGCTGCTCACGCCGCCTGCGGGGGCCGCCCCTCCCCAGGTGCTCGGGCCCCGGTTCCGTGAGTAGCTAAGGAAACTGAGGCTGCCACGTAACATGGTTCTGTTTGGTGTTATCTTTCCCGCTCGACCACACTCGCAGACGTGTCTTTCCTTTGGTTTCTTCCCAAGCCCCCTCGCCGTCTTTTAAACACGCTTATGACCCCTTCTCTATCTTTTTTCTGAGAAGCCGGGGCCCCGCCGTGTGCTGTGAGGACACTGTGGGCCCAACCCCGGTCTGTCTCCCTTTCAGGCTCATGACACATACATTCCATCCCCTCCACCCGCCTCGCTTGGGAGCCCCTGCGGGACACCGTGCCAGGGCCCCTTGGGTGCTGAGCTAGAGCCGAAGGAGACACTGGCTTGATTTTCTCTCTCCCCACAGCCTGCAAGCCGAATGGCTTTACTGCATTTCTCCCGGGTCCCATCTACTCTTTCTAGGTGGAGAAAGGCAAATCCCACAGAACCCTCCTTAGTAAGTGGCTAGCTGCGTGGACACGGACGGGTGCTGTCCTTGAAGCCCTGCCCGGGGAGGAGTCGCAGCTTTATTTTTTGTTTTGCTTTGTTTTAAACATAGCCACCTTTCTCTCAGTCAGAAGAGGGCTGCCCTCCCATCCTCAGCTGGGGACGCTGCGAACTCCTCAATGCCGGCATCCTTAGAGAAGGGCCGGGCCGGGCTGGGGGCAGGAGCCCAGGGCGGGTTGGGGTGCCTCCGGGGCCAGTGCCCCGGTCTGCCTTTCACAGTGGGGCCCGGCTGAGCCCCTCAGTGGGGCTCCCCACTGTGTACCTTTCCCCCACTTTCTAACCCCTTTTATAAACAGACTTACTTTCTTATCAAATGCATTTGGAAACCAGACCTTTGCTACCAAGCGTCTCTGGGTTTTGTATGGGGCCACCTCTCAGCCCGCTGCCTGCGCCCCAGGCCACCTTTGCGCCACACTCAGGACCTGCTCACTCCCGCTCCGGACCGTCCTGGCTGACTTTTGACGGGGCCCTCAGTGCCACAAGGGCATTTTCTTCCTCAAAACAATACCCTGGAAAACCGAGGGTCCCACCTCCCGCCCCCGAGCCCCGTGTGTTCACGATTCTCGTGTGCGGTTAACTCGAGAGCTGGAGTTCAGAGATGCAGGCGAACACATCGCCTCCAGAGGCGTGGAGGGAAAGATGCGTAACGAAAGTTTCTTTTTTAACGTGATCTTTTTTTTTTTCCCAAATCAATGTTTAAACTAATAAATATTTTTTTATGAAGCGGAAAAGCGTGTAGATCACATCTCACATTTTGTACCTTTCCGTCTGTGTGCGTCTGTGTTTGGTGTCTGCAACGCCGATGTGGGACGCGGTCCATCGGGCGGCAAGGTCTTTGGGGGTGGGGGAGGGGCGGGGGAACCAAGATTTTGTATCAAGCTCTGGATCCTGACCGGGTTGTATGCTTGAACTCTGGGTTTGGGAACAGTCACAACACTGCCAGGACTGGATAGGGACCTCAACTGAAAGAACACAGCTACTGCTTCCAACTTTGCACATCTTCCTTTTTAAAAAAGAGAACTCTGAAAAAATGCAAAAACTGGAACTTTTTGCAATATTATATGAAAGATAATCTTATTTTCGCTCATTCTGTGACATGTGCAACTCTTAAGAAAGCCATACTTAATGGTGTTTTTATTTTTTAGATCCTATATTGTGTTTTGTATGTGGCCCTTTTTAGAACTACTTGTAGTGAGGGCGCTGTGTGTGTGCTTTTCTTAAATATTTATTTTTTCAACGTGCTTTCAACCTGTCAACACAAACAAAACAGAAAAAGGGCAGTGTTTGAAGATTGTTGATTTTTTTCTGGGGATAATCTATATTATATCGACTTTATATGAATTATTATAAACCTGTGTTTGTATTGGAGATGTGTTTCATATTTGGGGGAGTCTTTTGTAACTGGTCAGTGGGACATCACGGCCATCGCCTGCTTCCCCGGAGCCGTCAACGGCCAACAGCACCTCCTCCCTAGTGGTCTTGAGATTTCTTGTCTGCCGGGCGCACTCCGGGCCCGCCTGTGGGTCTCCTTTCTGTGACGGGATTAGTTAGACTTTCTTGCAAAGCGATCACTTTCAATAAACTGGGAAATTGCTGCTTGAGCAGATGCCTCGTGTGTGTTTCAGACAGCATCTCCTCCTCCGGCCTCACCCTGGGCAGAGGGGGCCAGAGAGTAACCCCCCCCCCCCCGCAGCCCTCTGTGGCCTGGTTGCTGGCCTCCTGTCTGCCCACCGCCATCCCTGCCCATGGCGGGGTCCTGGCTCCGTGTCCCTCCCCCCAGGAGGCAGACACAGCTTTTGGAAAAATCCCGAATCTTTAATGTTACTCCTCGCCTGGTTCAGCCCAGACGTGAGACACCTGAGCTTGGCAAACACGGTACAAATGTCCACCCGGGCCCTCAAACAGTCAGATTAAGTGCGGGCAGGGGCGCCCCCTCCCCGACACCCCTCAAAGTGCATCGAGGACGGCCCCGTGTGGCCCCAAAGCGGGGCCCGTCACACCCCTGACAAGTCCAGGGCCGACAGGTGGGGGGCGGCCACCCCTGGGGACCCCAGGCCAAGGGGACAGCTGTGAGGTTTGGCTTTAGTGCAAAAGGCCAAGAGGCTGGTTTCTTCAGAGGCACTTTGAGTGGTGGGGACCGCCCCCCACCGGTTAAAAAGAAGACCCTGCAGCCAGGAGAGGCCCCGGCGGGCGGGGCTCAGTCCAGGAAGCGTTGGCAGGCCTTCTTCCAGCGGCACGCAGTGCACCACAGGTCCCGGTGGTCCATGCCATACACTTTCCGGCACTTCTTGGCGTCACCTCGGGGCTTCCTGGGGGCACACATGGGGGGCATGGGGTGCGGTCGGGCCGGGAGCCTCCTGCCCGGTGCCTTCCCCGGCCCCTTTACACACACACGCACCTCGGGTTGGCACCGGGCTTGGCGGGCAGGGCTGGCGCGCAGGCCCTGACCGGGATGGGCTGTGGCTCCGGGTGGACGGGTGCCAGGCAGCCCTGAGAGGAGACACCGCTGTGGCCTCGCGCCCCTCCAGAGCCACCCGAGGCCTCACCCACCTGGCAAGCGGGGCCACTGGGGCACACCTGGGGGGCGGGCAGGGAGCTCAGCACCGGGGGCGGGGGCAAGGCGGGCGGGCGCAGCAGGCTGGGCAGGGCCGGGGGCTCCAGCGGCTCCAGGCGGGGCAAGGCGGGCGGCGTGGAGGCCGTGGGGGACCCCGGGGTCAGGCCAGACAGCCCATCGGTCAGCGAGTCCACGCCGACATCCAGCTCCGTGTAGTAGAAGTCCTCCTCGCCGTCGCTCTGCTCTGGCTCTGCCTGCCGCCTGCTGGGGGGCGGGGGGTGGGGTGCGAGCTGACGCAGAGGCCTGCCTGGCGCCCCCCGCCCCTCCCCCACCCCCGGCCCTGCCGCACCCCAGGTGCACCAGACGGATGTGTCTCTGCATCCCTGACGCCGAGCTCAGCACCTTCCCGCAGCGCTTCCACAGACACTGGAACAGCCCCTGCAGCGAGCTCTGGGTGACAGGGGGCGGTCAGCCTCGGCGCCCCCCACGTCCACCCCGCTCCAAGGGCTGCCCTGGCTCACCTTCCTCTTCCTCAGGGCAGGCTCCCCGAACAGGAAGTGAGCTGCCTCAGGGGGCAGCGGGGGCGACGGGGTAGATGGAGAGGACTGGTCACTGGTCGGGACCCAGCCCCCATCCCCACTGCTGCCGCTGCTGCCCGGTGGCCGCACCGGGGCCTCCCGCCAAGGCTCCAAGCTGGGCTCTGCGGACACACACACCGGCGCCAGCATCAGGAGTTTTGGGGGCCACGGCTGTGCTGCAGACGCTGCTGGCTACGAGTCCCTGAGTGCAAAACCTCCGCCTGTTCACCTGTCCACAGGTGAGCCTGGAGGGCAAAGAACCTCTTGGAGGAGGTAGTGGCCGGGAGGAGCTGACCACGGCAGCCCAGGGACGAGCCCCTCCAGCACAGAGAAGGAAGACCAGAAGAGTACGGGGTGGGGAGCTGCCTGGCCAGCCAGGTGGAGATGGACAGGTCATGGAGGCCTGCAGGCCTGGGGCACTGCAGCTTTGGCCGCAGGGAGGGGCCATGGGGGTCCTGATGTCGCTTTAGACCTCAGGAGATGGATGCACTTAGAAGATGGTATTCCAGGTGAGCGGCTCTGCTTGCCCCACAGCAGCTTGTAGGGTCCTGGAGGGACAGTGGTCCTGAGCCCTGCCGGCACCCCCCACCCCAAGCCAGGCCTCTAAGTCTCACCTGTGCTGAAGGCTACAGCCGGGGCCCCCAGCAGGAGGGGGCTGGTGGACAGGCTTGTGAGGGCTGCAGCAGCCATGACCTCGTCCAGCCGGGCTTTTCCTGGGGGGGCTCTGGAGGAGATGGGGATGGGGGGGTGGAGGGGTGGGTAGGGCCCAAGAAGTACTCCAGGCCCGTCCCCGTCCCGGCACACGTGCAGGCCTGGGCACGTGTGTGCACCCAGCTCCCTCACTCCAGGAGCTGGGCAGGAGGCCCAGCTCCACCTCCAGCTTGGGTTGCCGAGCTCCAAATCCCCAGGAACCACCGGGAACAAGCCTGGGCTGGGGTCTTTCCAAAGCCCGACTTCTCTGCAGCCTGGGCTTTGTTCCACCGTGGCTCCTTCAGACCCTGCTGCTGGACAGGGGTCTGAGGCCCCGCCGGTGGGGCCAGGCCAGGCCAGCCCTCCCCCCAATCACACATTAACCAGGGTTGTGCAACAGCAGCTGTGGGCCTAGCGCCAGACCTGGGAGGGCGGGAGCAGCCAGCAGCCAGCAGCAGCCAGCGGAGCCTGGGCTCCAAGCACAAGCGGGTCCCTGGGCCCCAGCGGGCAAGGCCAGGGCCCGCCCCCGCCTGCGCAGCCAGCCCGGGGTGTCAGGCACCTGGGAGGGTTTCTCTCTCTGCAGACAGAGCTGGCCAGACAGCCATCAGGGGCCCCGGGATGCCTGGACAGTGGATTCCACGCGGGCCTCACAGCCTCCTGGGCACAGAGGCTGACAGGCGCCCCCTCCCAGTTCTGCGCTCTGGCTCTCAGGGTTTGGGGAGGAACAAGGCATACTGATACATCGGTCATTTCTGCTTAACTCCTCCAGGGCTGGAGAGCCGAAAGGCAAGGACAGAAACCCAGTTCAGGATGCTGACCTGCCCTCCACCGAGGCGCCCCTCGCAGGGGTGGGGTCTGGAAGGCTCCAGCCCGCGCCCCATCCACCACCCCTGCACACACAGGCGCACGGGTGCACACGCCCCCTCGGCCTGGCACGCGAACCCCGGCTCACCTATGCCCTGGCACCGGGATGTGCGCCGACGGCGTCTGTGGCCCCGCCGCCCCCGCCCCCGGGGCCCCGAGGTCCGCGGCCCGCGGCTCCGGCTCCTGTGGCAGCGCGAACTCCACGGCAGGGCCCTGCGGACGCGGCCGGCTCAGCGCGGGCAGCGGCCGAGTCCCCACCCCCACCGCCACCCCGACCCGATGGTGCCCGCCCCCAAACCGGCTGCGGCCGGTGCGGCCCCGCCCCCGGCCCCGCCCCCGGCCGCCGCGGCGGGAAGCGC
>NW_021703769.1:458439-531935 GCF_005190385.1 Monodon monoceros
TTGGACCGCCCTCCCCCCGCGCCCATTGGACCGCCCCGCGGCCACACCCCGCCCCTGGCTGGCTGCTCCCGCGCTGGCCGCTCCCGCGCCGCTCCGGGGCGGGCCGGCTTCCTCGAGGGATGCCCCTGCGCGAGCTGCCGGACCCGGGAGGAGGCCGCGTCTCCTTGGCGGCCTTCCCGGGAGCAGGTTATTCTTTAACGCACGACTGCCCACCTCCCGCGCCCCTTATGTAACTCCAGAGGCTGGGTGGCAGAGCCTTCCCTGTCGTTCAGGGTTCAGGTCCCACCTTGGGGTAGCCACCCTGTGGGCCGGCTCACCGCTCGGAGGAGCCCCTCGGCCTGAGGACCGCCCGCCAGGGCTTGCCTCCCTCCCCACTCGGTCTCCTGAGCCCGACCAGCCGGCGGCCCCAGGTGACAGGGCGCAGGTACCCAGCACCCCCAGCGGGAGGAAGCCCATTCCCAAGGAGAGGTTTTCACTCCTTCCGGACACCACCCCGCCAAGCCTCCCAGGCTTTCAAGAAGAGCAGGCTGAGGTATAGCAGTGTTCATGCTCCCTGAGCTGGGGCTTTATTGAGACCCTGCCCTAGAGAGGACATGGCAGCCAGGACCCTAGGGACCCCATAGGCTGACAGCACTGCTATCCGGAATTCGTGCTGTTAGCCGCGTGTGGGGGAGGGGACTCTGTGGGAAGTGAGGGGTCGCACCCCACTCTGGAGGAAGGATCATCTGTACTTGGGTGTTCAGGGCAGAGGGGATGAAGACCCCTCCCCAGGCTTAGACAGGAAGCAGGGGGTCTCCATGCCCTGCACATGTCCTCTCCTGGTAGGAGTTGGAGCTGGGGGGTTCCAGGTGCCCAGGGGCCTCCATCTCCTGGATGCTCTCATACACGTTTTCCAGGAGGCTCTTGTCCACGCCCAGGCCCCTGAGAGGGAGGACCTCGTAGGCCAGGTCCCTCCCCAGAGCCAAACTCGCTTCCCCACCCTTGGGGTCTGGCTGGTCTGTGGAAGGTCCTGGGTCCCTCCTTTTAGGCCTGCTGACCCTGGAATACAGGATGTCCACCTGGAGAGAGTAAGCCAGTCCAGGGAGGGCTCAGCACCGTCCACTCAGCCGAGGATCTGCCCAGTCCCACCCACCCTACCTCACACCCTTCACTTCACCTGAGCAGCTGGGGTTGCCTCAGCTTTCCCCTGCTCCAGGCCTTGGGGGCCCCGATCTGTTCCCTTGAGCTTCTGGACACACACATACTCAGCCACCACGGGTCTGGCCTCGGGACCGGGCCTGGCACAGCTGCTGGTCAGCTGTGCCCCTGCCCACACCCCAGAGGTGACTGCCAGCCCGGTCCTGGGGATGGCAGCCAGCCCCACGTTGGAATAGGTGGCCTCAGGGCCGGTGGAGGGCGTGGCCAGGGGCAGCTCCTGGTGTGGGAAGGCTGCCGGGGGCCTGGACGTCGTGCCTCTGGACGCCTCCAGCCATCGTGGGCACAGATCCATGCTGGCAGGCCGTGGGGCTGAAGGTGGGGGCAGGGCAGAGATTACTTAGGGGTCCGGGGACGCCTGCCCGCTGCCAGGCCCCAGCCCTTCCACCAGCTCACCTCTGCTGCAGAGCCAGCTGCGGTGCAGCTCGTGCAGTCTGGTGTCCGACTTGCCGAGGGAGCAGTGGTAGGGTCGTCTCAGCAGTGACTGGGGGCAAGGAAGGCTGGCCGGTCCCCTGCTGGCCCCAGGGACACCCTGGCACTCACCGCTTCTGCTGGCATTACACTGTCCTGCGGCCCAGACAGCTGCCTCTGTGCCCGCTTCCTGGCTGCAAGAGGGTCATCAGAGCGGGGAGGCAGAGGTGCGGGTCAGAGGCGTCGGCCTCCGGTCCAAGGCCCGTAGCGACGTGTGCGTGTGCGTGTGCATGTGCGTGTGTGTGGCAGGAGGGCCGAGGGTACCTATGGCCTCATCCTGTGAGGCCATGGATGGGCCTGGGGGCAGAAGACAGGGGGCTGGGGGCTGGGGGACTGGGCACCAACCTGACAGCCCCACTTCTGCGCCTTGTGCTGCCGGAAGGTCCCCCACCCCGTGCTCTGACTCAGCACACAGGAAACCCCAGGGCTCAGCAGCCCCTCTCTCCTACGGAGGCCGAGGGGACACAGCCTCAGCGCCTACCCTCCCGCCTCTGCCCAGGGGCTGCTGGTGAGGGGTGAGGCATGCTCTGCCTGGCCCCCATGAGGACCTGAGTTGGCAAAGATGACTCAAGTGATGGCCAAGCACGGCCAGTTGAGGAGGGGCAGGGCAGCTGGGACCTGGCCAAGGCCCCACTGTGGTCACTGAGGCCAAACCTGAGAGCCGGGGAGGCCCCCAGGTCACACCCCAGGCTAGCAAACCACAGGCCACAGACTCACCTACAGCCATGTCCTGCCCAGGCATGGCTCCTGTCCAGGTGATGCCCCCTAGCTGTCCACTACAGAGACTGACCCCCTGAGAGGCTGGAAAGCTGGGGGTCAGCAGGCAGGAAGGGCTGCTTTGGACACTGACCACCCCACCCCTGGCTCTCCATCCCTCCCCTCCAACTGCCCCTGCCATCGGACGTCCGCTTCCTGAAGTCCTGGCACAGGTGCCAGAGGTGAGGGGCCAGCAGCATGGAGCTGTCTCCGAAAGTGGGGGCCAGTCTGCTCAGACCCAGGGAGTGGGCTTTCCTCACCAGAGGGCCCAGGTCCCAATGCCCTGACCTGGTAGGGCCCATTCAGCACCTAGGGTGGCGGGCAGCTTGGGCACCTCGAGCCGCAAGGCCTCGTGTCGCCCTTGGCCCAGCTCCCCACCTAACTTCCTGCCTGTGCACCACGCCGCGTCTTCCCACGCAGCCGCCACGGCAGCCTCACCCACCTGCCGTGGCCCTGCCTGGGGCCTAGACGGGGCTTGGCAGGGGTGTGCTGCGAGCTGGTGCCGATCGGAGGCCCTAAATCATGTTGCCTCCACCCACGATGCAGTGGGTGCATGTGGGCGACAAAACAGACGGGCACGGACCCAGGGTGCCAACATCCCCCGCCCCACCGGGTCCTCCTGCCTCGATAACGGCGCTCCCTCTTGGCCCCGCACAGCCACAGTCTCCTTCCATCACTGCAGCACTGGGCTCACCTGTCTGTGGGTGTCAGGAAATGTGGGGGCACCCTAGGCTGTGACCGCATCTGGGAGAGCAGCAAGGATGCCCGTCCTCCCGGGCCCTCTGCCTCTGGGCAGGGTGCTGGGCAGCACCCTCACTCAGGACCCCTCCAGCCCAGCCCCGTGATCCAGTGCAAAGACCCCTCCTCCTCAAAGTCCCCACAGCCAGCCGAGCCTCTACTAAAAGACACTGCAACAAAGTCACTTTAATGTCCTTCCTCAGGAGACAGCCCAGGACACTGGTAGGTGGGCTCAATGGTCAAGGAAGTGTCAGGAACGGACCTGGCAGGGACCCCTGCAGCCTGTCTCCTCTCAGCAGTGGCCACATGCCCGAGGTCGGCAAGAAGGCCAACTGTGAGGGCTGGCCCCTCTTCCGGTGGCATTCTAGCTGTCGAGCGACAGCTGGTCTTCCTGAAGGCAGCGGGAGCCGGGGTCCCTGAGCTCTGTCCACGCCACGTGTGGGGGCCCTAGAACTCGGTCATCTTCTTGTGGGTGTCCGCCTTCCTCTGTTCCCTCTGCAGGCCCGCCTCCTGGGCCCGGAGCTGCCCCAGCTGCCGCTGGGCTCCCGCCAGCTTCTCCTGCAGCTGGGCTGCTGTCACGCTGTGCCTAGGGAGGGGCCGCCATTCAGCACTGCCCATCATCCTCCAGCCCCTCCTCAGATCTGGCCCGCCACCCTCAGGTCGGGGCGAGCTCTCACCCAGGCACCACGGGCAGGGGTGCGGCGTGGCTCGGGCAGGGCCCACACGTACCGGCCAGCATTGCGGGCAAGGGCCTCCTGGATGCCCCGGATGGCTCGCTGGGTCTGCTCGATCTTCTCCTCCGTCTGGAAGAGCTGCAGGCTCAGGGCGCGCTTGGCACTCCTGCTGGCGTGGTACACCTCCTCGCCACTCCTCCTTCCCGGGGGCGCCACCCCCGCCTCCAGGGCCCCAGGGGCCCCGCCTTTCAGCTTCTCGTTCAGGAAGTCAAACACACTGCGAGACGGTGGGCGGCCCCTAGGCCCACCCCCTCTGCCCCGGCATTTTGGGGGCCTGCTGGCGCCAGCCTGGCTGCCCCTGGTCCTCTTCTGCAGGATCTCCGCGCACTGGTCCAGTGACTTCCCTCGCGGCAGCACCACAGCGTGGATGGGCTCCACCCGGCCCTCCGCATGCCGGCCCAGACCTGGGGGTACACCGAGCTGGCACTGCCACTGGACTCTGGGGCCGTGCTGAGGGAGCCCTTCACCCCCCCGTGCAGCACACACTCACCCTTGCCAAACTCATAGCCCATCTTGGCGAGGAGTCTGGAGCCGATGCCCCGCGTGTGCACCTCCCAGCCGGCGAAGGCGGAGCTGCAGGTCCTGGGGTCAGCAGCAGCAGGTTCCACCACTGCAGGCATCAAGGGCAACAGCTTAACCCAGCTGGATACGGGGCATCCTGGGCTCCGGCCAAGGTTAGCCCAAGAGCTCAGCTCTGGGCCAGGGCCAATCCCCGGCACCCCGGCTCCCTGCCAGTTGCCCAGGGCTGTGTGGTGCGAACAACAGGCAGAGCCTGTGGCAGAGCCCAGCCCTCTCCACACTTCAGGGTCACAGCCTGGTCACGTGGTGGCCCCCGTCCTATTCCCTGGAGGTGGGTGCTGCCGTTCCCTTAACAGAGAGCAGTACTCGCCTCTACCTGCCAGCTCAGTCCTCCCCTCCATCAGCATGGACAACTTGGCTAACAGACCCCAGGCGGACACCCCCCTGGGAGAGGGCCAGACACTGCTAGCCAGTTCCTCTGTCCACCCGCCAGGTCCCCATGCCCTGCAGGAAACCGTCCCTTCCTGTGCATCCCACCTACTCCTGTGGCTCGCGTGGGACTGTCATCATTCTGGGTTTCTGCATCTGTGGGTCTCCGGACCTGCCCCAGACCCATCACGCACCCTCTCATCTCCCCTGCCCGCTGTGGGGGCCTCGCGTCTGCCCCCTGCCCCGAGTGCGTCCTCGTACTGACCACAGTATGGGACCCTGCCAGCCAGGAGCCTCTCGGGGTGGCAGCAGCCATACCTCGAGCATAGCTGGGGTCGTCCACGTCACTGCCGTCTGAGTCAGAGGAACCTGTGGGCTCCGTGCGCAGCGGGGGCAGGATGCTGTCCCCCTCCACCACGGCCTCTTTCAACAGCAGAGAGTCAAATTTGACCGTGTAGTAGCCACTGTCCACATCTGGGGGGGCACAGAGGCAGCAGGGCAGTGGCCTCAACACATGGAAGGAGCCACTCTGGAAGCTGGGAGCAGGGCGGGGCCAAGGCCAAGGCCAAGGCAGGGCCTTGCTCCTCTTGGGCGTGGGGTGGGATCCCAATGCCCAAACAGAGGAGTTGTTGGGCAGGACTAACGTGTGACACACGGGGAGGGTTCCCAGAAAGGACCCCGTCAGGGAGGCCCCGGGCAGCCTCACCAGTGATCCGCGCTGGGTGCCAGAGGCCATCCTGCCGCTTGGCCAGACACGCAGAGCCGGCCTGCAGGGAGCTCAGGTCCGGGTCTTGGAAGGGGCGCAGCTCATCCACAGAGACCACCTGCCCATGGGAGAACCTGCAGAGAGGGCCATAGGGATGCAGACTCAGATACGGCCACCAGGGCCCCGTGAGCCGGGAGAATCCCGTCTACCTGCCTGGACACCGCCTGGACAGAAAGGATGGATGGGGAGACAGACACACACATCTATATACATATCTGCTGAACACGTGTGTACAAACATATGACACACACACCCATGCACACACATCCACTGAACACACACGTGTATAAACATGCACAAAATACACACCCACGTGCATATACACGGAACACGTGTGTACAAACAACACCCACTCACACATGCACACACAATATACACTGAACACATGTGTACGCATGTATGCACACAACCCATGCACACATGTGCACACATATACGCATCCATGCCCACACATGCATACGTATACACACACACGCACAATATACACCCACACACATTTATGCATGCATGCACACGTGTGCAAAACACGTACGCACACACGCGTAAATGTGCGCACACATACACATGCACACAAGCATGCACAGGCACACATATGCACATGTGCATACACATGCACACAAACGTGTGCACATATAGGCACACACACAGTATACACAAGCACCCACACACGTATGCAATGTGCCTGCACACGTGTATGGATGTGTGCATACATGTGTACATAGGTGCGTGCATATGTATGGACACACACGCTTGTGCTTGCGCTCTCACTATCAGGATGGACCTGGGTACCCTGAGGAGAAGATGCTTCGAGTTTCTCCCCAGCCTTCTGGGCTACAGTCATGTATACACAGGCACACACATGGCTGGGAGACATCCTTGTGATGAGAGCTCCCCGGCGCCTCTCCACCAGATACAACAGGTCATCAAGGCAAGTGTGTCTGCGTGCTCTCACAGGACTGAGTCCTCCCCAGCCAATTAGAAAGAGCTGTTGTAACAGTGCTGCCTTGACTTCTAGATGTCAGTGAAACAGTGAAACCAAAATGAAAACCGGGAGAGAGGAGGTGGGGGAGGAAGTGGGAACAGAGGGCTGCAACCTTTAACTTTGCCAAATAAAGACATGAAGCAACCACGCACACATCTCCTGCTGTGCCCCCATTTCAAGGAGGAAGCGGTTCTAACCCCATGAGAGTAAGTGAAAACAGGCAGTCGCTCCGGACACACAGCCAGCCCTGCCGTGGCTGCCCTCCTAGGTGGAGTCCATGGGGAGAAAGGAGAGGAAACAAGGCAGTTCAGTCACCTTCCAGGAGCAAACAAAGGTGGCCTCGGATGCCTCCCTGGCGGGGTTCTGGCTAGTTCCTTCTCACCCCTGACTGTCCTCAGGCACCCAGGGTACCACCAACGGCCAGTGGCACAAGCAGCTGCAAAACCGGCCCACGTGTCCTACAGTGGGCACAGTGGTTGAAAAGCCCTCTTCAACCGAGGAAAGATGCCCAGACTCGGTGAATTTGCTCAAACACCCCCTCAACACACCCAGACACTACAGACGCCACCAACTAAACCTCCCTGCAAGAATCTTTGGTACTCTTAGAAGCCCTAAAATTTGGTGTCCCCCTTAATCCAGCAAGCGCTTCTAGGGAATGACCCTAAAACAACAATAATGAAAGTATGTAAGGACTGAGCCAGAAGGATGTGACCCAAACACGAAAGACTTGGAAATAACCTAAGTTCCCAACCATGGGGAGTAGTTAACGGCGTGTCCATGAAACGAACGTCAACCAAGAGCACAGGCAGCCTGATCAGTGGAATGAAGTGCACCCAGGAAGAGCCTCTCATACAACAAACTTCACACAGGACAGAGGAGGTGTTACCAATGAGGCAGGAAAACACACACTACGGATTTCATAAGGAAAAAATTAAAAATTGGTTTCCCGTACAAAAAAACCCAGCAACACCCCACTCGATCGTCTGCTTCACAACATTCACGAAAATACACTCCAGAGTAAGCAAAAACTTGAACCAGAAAGCAAGCATTTAGAATGAGTACACGCCACAACTCAGTTCAGTTTACCCCAGGAATGCAGGGTGGTTCAACACATGAAAGCCACTCAACAAAACAGAGCACATTAATAGAAAACTAGCACGTCAACTGATACAGGAAAGATACTTGAAAAAATGCAACACCCTTGCATGTTAAAAACACTCAGGGACTTCCCTGGTGGCGCAGGGGTTAAGAATCCGCCTGCCAATGCAGGGCACACGGGTTTGAGCCCTGGTCTTGGAAGATCCCACATGCCACAGAGCAACTAAGCCTGTGTGCCACAACTACTGAGCCTGCGCTCTAGAGCCAGTGAGCCACAGCTACTGAGTCCACGTGCCACAACTACTGAAGCCCGTGCCCCTAGAGCCCGCGCTCCACAACAAGAGAAGCCACTGCAATGAGAAGCCCGCGCACCACAACAAAGAGTAGCCCCCTCTGGCCGCAACTACAGAAAGCCCGTACACAGCAACAAAGACCAAATGCAGCCAAAAATAAATAAATAAATTTATTAAAAAAAAAACAACCAAAACAACACTCAACCTGATAAACAGCAACTATGGAAAACCCACAGCTCACATCACACTCAGTGGTGAGAGACTGGGTGCTTTCCCCCTAAGATCAGGAACAAGACAAGGATGGCTGCTCTCGCTACTTCTATTCAGTGTAGTATTGGAAGTTCTAGGCGGAGCAGTTAAGCAAGAAAAATAAATAAAAGCCATCCAAATTGGAAGGGAAGAAGCAAAAGTGGGCTTCCTTGGTGGCACAGTGGTTAGGAATCTGCCTGCCAATGCAGCGGACAGGTTAGAGCCCTGGTCTGGGAAGATCCCACATGCCACGGAGCAGCTAAGCCCGTGCGCCACTACTGGGCTTGCGCTCTAGCGCCCGTGAGCCACAATTACTGAGCCCGCGTGCCACACTTACTGAAGCCTGTGCGCCTAGAGCCCATGCTCCACAACAGGAGAAACCACTGCAGTGAGAAGCCCGCGGACCACAATGAAGAGTAGCCCCCTGTTCGCCGCAACTAGAGAAAGCCCAAGAACGGCAACGAAGACCCAATGCAGCCAAAAAAAAATTAAAAAAAAAAAGAAGCAAAAGTACCTCTATTTGTCAATGACATAACTGTATATACAAAAAACCCTAAATAATCCAGAAAAAAATCCTATTAGAGCTAAAAAATGAATTTGATAGTGTTATAGGATATAAGATCAACATAGAAAGATCAGTTGCATATTAATACACTAAAAATGCACAATCTAAAAATGAAATAATTTCATTTACAGCAGCATGAAAATGAATAAAATACTTAGAAATAAATTTAACCAAGGCTTGTGAACTACAGAACATTGCTGAAAGAAATTAAAGAAGACCTACATAATTGGAAAAAGATCCCATGTTCATAAATTAGAAGACTTCATATTATTAGGATGGCAATACTACCCACATTGATCTACAGATGCAATGCAATTCCTATCAAATTCCAATTTTCTTTTACACAGAATTGGACAAGCTGATTTTAAAATTCATATGGAAATGCAATGGATCTTGAATAGCCAAAAGAATCTTGAGAAGAAAAAATGTTTGAGGACTATGTACTTCCTGACTGCAAAACTTACTACAAAGCTACAGTCATCCAAACAGTATGTACTGGCATAAACACATCCAGTCCATTGGTGTGGACCAATGAACTGGATGAGAGAACCCAGAAATAACCCCTCACACACATCAGTCAGGTCTCGTCAGGGGTGTCATGGCAATTCAATGGGGAAAGGACAGTTCTTTCAACAAATGGTACTGGGAAACTGGATACCTACATGCAAAAGAATGAAGCTGGACCCTTACGCCATTAGAGCATGTGATTTACAAGGGAAATTTTCAACAATATTTTATATCAAAATAGAATAAGTTATATGAAATATTCAGGAAAGTAATACGAGACAAGAATCTTATACAGTAAGTCCCCTACATACGAACCTTCAAGTTGCGAACTTTCAAAGATGCAAATGTGCCACTGCATGCCAGCTGTTGTACTGTACTACTGTACTTTTCAAGGTACTGGAAGATTTAAAATGTTTTATTTTTTGTGTTGTTTTTTATATATTACTTGTGTGAAAAGTACTAACAGCCTATTACAGTACAATACTATATAGCTGATTGTGTTTGTTGGGTACCTAGGCTAACTTTGTTGGACTTATGAACAAATTGCACTTACGAACGCACTCTCAGAACAGAACTCGTTCATATGTAGGGGACTTAATGTATTCAATAAAACTGCTCTTCCAGTATAAAAGACACAAACAGAACCTAATCAACATGCCAGATCTCTGAAAACATTATTCCTGTGAGCCCTTCCTGAAGAATCTACCAGAAAACGAGTCTCATACAACCGAAACGCTAAAAAGACCCCAACAGATCGAATGATGGTAAGCATGAAATGCAGAGGTCCTTCTAGAACTAAGGTTGGGAGTAAAAGGGACACAATGGCTGTAACAGCCACAAGATCCAACAACGCAGGTCTAGTGCAATCACAGAGACAGAGGGAGAATGTGGGTAGTAGTACGTGTAAAAATGCTTTTAACAGTTTTCGATCATCATAATGGAAGAATGAATGAATGTTATTCTGAGTGTCCTGTGTGTGTAAAATGGGATAAAACAAATTAATTATGGGTCCTTTGGAGCCCATCATTCCCTATGTCCTTGAGAACCAGAGTCCTGGCATAAAGAAGGAAATACGGATGTGATCCAGAAAAGATTAAGTAGAAACACTGCAATCCTTAATTTGAATTGGAAATATCAGTATAAATTCACAAAGTATTTGTCCTTAAAAACATAAGTATGTGATATGGGTACATATACACTAACATGTACATTAGTGTGTGTCCACCTATATTTCCTAGGTCCGTCTGCTGAAAAAGCCTACAGTGATGAACCAACTAGCAGCAAAGTGCATCCCAGTGCCCCCACTGTGGGTTGTGAAATACCATCTCCCATTAAAAGAAACCAGGGCTTCTTGGAGACTTGGGTGCCTTCAGGTCTGGGGTAGGAAGAGTGCAGATAACTGTGGGAAACCCTGACTCCTGGGGCTGTGTCAAAAGGATGTGGGAGCCAACCTGAAGAAGCTCCCACTTGACAAGGGTGAGACAATTTGAGCTTCAATAAAGATAAGAATCTGGGCTTCCCTGGTGGCACAGTGGTTGAGAGTCCGCCTGCCGATGCAGGGGACACGGGTTCATATCCCGGTCCGGGAGGATACCACATGCCGCGGAGCGGCTGGGCCCGTGAGCCATGGCCGCTGAGCCTGCACGTCCAGAGCCTGTGCTCCACAAAAGGGGAGGCCTCAACAGTGAGTGGCCCGCGTACCGCAAAGAAAAAAAAAAAAAAAAAAAAAGATCAGAATCTTCGTGGACTGAAATTCATCAAATATATTTAAATCCATCAGTCCATATGGATATTAAATATTTTTTAAAAGCCAATTTATCACCTCAGGATGAAAGAGAACCAATTTGCTATCTTGGAAACCAAGGAAACAAAACAGAAAAGTCTGGCATTACCCTGCCTTTTCCATATGATCTGTACCACTAGATAGCCAAATTGTAGACAAGGAAAGGCATCTCTCTATAACGTTCGGCTAGTAAATGAACTGACAGAGTTAAAGAGCTCTTTTTTGCAATCCACACTGTATCAGTGGATCTCGGCGTTGAGCACCGTTGGCAGCTATACATCAGGTGCCTCCTGACAAAAGCACAACACGTAGAGACATGCCCAAATGGGGGTCCTGAGTGTGACCAGGTCCCTGGATCCAGATGCCAGCCTGCGGTGGACACAGGAACATGCTGGGCTGCACCAGGGCGGTCGATGACGGTCAAAGGGTCTGGTCCTTCAACAGTGAAACTGTGAGGCCAGGAAAGGCAGGGGTGGGGGGGCGGGGTGCAGACACAGCAGCCTTAAAAAGCGAGCAAGATTAAACTACAACGTTTACACCCGGCCGCACCAAAGAACACAAGGAAGTGATTATCATAAAAGTCGAGACAGTGCTTCTTTTTGGCAGAGGGAGAAGGCTGTGTCTGGGCTGAGGCAAACAGAGGGGCTCCTGGGGTAATTGGCAAATTTGTAGTTTTGATCCGAGCAGCGAGTACTAGGATGTTACAATGATTTATCATGCTATTTCTTTACTTCCTCTGTCTGATTTTATTTTACAGTAACAAGATAAAAATTTGAAGTTCGCTGTGTCCTTACTACATGTTAGCTACTGTTCAATATTCTTTTACTTCTATTAACGCATCCCGTTCTCCCAACAACTGCGAGAGACATCCTCATCTCTGTTTTTACTGATAAGGACATTGAAACAGAGTGATGAAGTTAGAACAAATGTACGAAAAAATGCTCAATCTTGCTAATAATCAAGGAAATACAAGTTCAATCAAGATCACATCCCCAGCTCTCAGTGGGCACGAATTCGCAAGTAAGAGAACATGACCGAGGGTGACTACGGAGCAGACCAGGGACTGGGAACCGTAAGGCGCACAAGGACAGAAAATGCGCGTGTTCTCCACACTGCTACACACCGGGGACATTCTCACCAGGGACGAAAGATGTGCACTAGGATGTTCACAGCACGTTGTTTGTAATAAATAACAACTGGGAAAATGGACTTCCCTGGTGGCGCAGTGGTTAAGAATCCGCCTGCCAATTCAGGGGACACAGGTTTGAGCCCTGGTCCGGGAAGATCCCACATGCCACAGAGCAACTAAGCCCGTGCGCCACAACTACTGAGCCTGTGCTCTACAGCCCACGAGCTACAACTGCTGAGCCTGCGTGCCACAACTACTGAGGCTGTGCTCTACAGCCCGTGCTCTGCAACAAGAGAAGCCACAACAATAAGAAGCCCGTGCACCTCAATGAAGAGTAGCCCCCACTCACCTCAACTAGAGAAAGCCCGCGCGCAGCAATCAATCAATCAATAAATTAAAAAAAACAAACAAACTGGGAAACACCAGGAGACAGAATAAAATGTGGCATATTCATGAGGAAAATAACACAGCAGTTAAAATGCACAAAATATTTCTATAAATATCAACGTGGACTTTTCTCACAGACACGCTCTCTTGAGAAGAGCTGCAAAACGAAGCATCCTGCATGCTAACCACTTAATTAGAAAATAAAGCACAAATATGTCCTATTCACAGATACACGTGTCTATAAAGGTCTCATGTGTACTAGAGAGAAACACACCACAGATGTGCCAACAAGCCTCCCAAGAAGGGGAGGGGACTGCGACAGAGTGGTGGGTCACAGCGTGCTTTAACACTATTTTATCTTTAAAATAAAGTTTTCAATAAGTAAATTTTAAAAATCCAAAACAAATGCAAGAAAATAACTATCACACCCGGGTGGTGGTGAGGGGCATGTTCGTGGGCTGCATGGGTTGGGCCTAAAGCTGACAGCAGGCAGCAGCTGAGACCACGGCAGAGGGGAGCCGGCCCGTCTCAGAGCCTGGCTGCCTGGGAGGCCCAGCGACCACAGCAGCCTTACGGCCTACCTGGCAGGCCTGCTGCCAGGTGAGTTAACACGCATGAAACCCTCGGAACAGTGCCTGCCCAGAGGACGCAGCACAGGGACACGTTAGTTCTCATCACCACACAGGACACGGCGGAGGGACGGGGAGGAACCCTCCGGAGGGACCAGTGGCAGAAAGGATGGAGGGCTCCCTCCTCTGCTCCATGACTGCTTGCGGAGGATAGGGGCACACCCACCCTGTGGAAGCTGGAGGAGGCTTATGACTGATTTGTCGTGCACTTTCCTGTATGCACGCTACGCCTTTCACAAAACTTACAGGGAATGAAAGGAAAAAAGGGGGAAATGTAGCAAATCAGACTTAAGGCCCAGCAAGGATCCTATAAAGAAATAAGACAACGGAAGAACTAAAGGAAGTTACCCCGGACTATTGGCTAAAAAAGAAAATCATCTATTGGAAATCTCGATAAGTATTCTTTGCAAAGAAAAAGTAAAAAGAAGCAAAGTTAAAGTCATGTGCTTAAGCAAAAAGCAAAATCATTACAACTGTGGAAATTTGAATACGAACAAAGTATTGCTGTTAAATTCCGTTAAGTGTGACGGCGACATGGAGATAGTTTTTAAAATAACATCCTTATCACTCAGGTTAGGGTAGTATCCTGAAGTATTTATAAGGGAAAGCCCAGTAATTTCTACAACTTGCTTTAAGGTAATCCAGAGGCAGGAAGAGTTGAAACAAGACTGGCACGATCTTGACAGACAATGACGCCTGAAGCTGGAGCACGGGCAGCCTGTACACTACTCCCTCTAACTTCACGTGTGTTTGACAACTTCTATAATCAAGTTTCTATAATAAAAGCAGATTTTAGGGCTTCCCTGGTGGTGCAGTGGTTGAGAGTCCGCCTGCCGATGCAGGGGACACGGGTTTGTGCCCCGGTCCGGGCAGATCCCACATGTCGCGGAGTGGCTGGGCCCGTGAGCCATGGCCACTGAGCCTGTGCGTCCGGAGCCTGTGCTCCGCAACGGGAGAGGCCACAGCAGTGAGAGGCCCGCGTACCGCAAAAAAATAAAAAAAAAAAAGCAAATTTTAGAAGTTTCATTCTGAAGAATAAAACTGGTGATGGGGGCGGGGGGGGAGTCCATTCTTTTCAACATCAGCCCTTCCATACTTCTTCATCTACCCGGGGAAAATCCAACTAAACACCTAAACAAGGACACTGCTAGAAAAATCCCCTGCCCCCCAAGGTCTCTTCTTGTCAGCACTCTGCTGGGCAAAGAAGGACAAAACTTCAAAGCCCAGAGGGCCCACCTAGCCCCTGATCCTGTCTGCAATCCACCCCCCCCCCAACGACCCCAGGGGCCCCGGGAACCCAGGCCTTACCTGCAGCTCTCCTGGAAACGGCACTTCCCCTCCAGGAAGAACGGGCAAGGCTTCAGGGACTTGTGAGTGGGGTAGAGATAGAGTACGCGCACGCCCGGGGCGCCATCATTCGTCTCCTCGGTGCCCACGATCATGGCGTTGTGATACTCCAGGGTGCCCCAGGCACTGCAGTAGGGGGCGTTCACCTTCCTCCCACTCAGCTCTGCCCCGTCCTCGTCCTCCCCCTCGTCCTCCTCCCGCCCAGGCTCCGTGGGTCCTGGCCCGGTCTCTCTCATAGGAACAGTCTCCAATTCTGCCTCGGGGGCTACTGGCACCTCCACTGCCTCAGCAATGGCCTCCTGGAAAGCCAAGTACTCAGCATCCTCCTGGGCTGGGCGCTCTCCATCCAGCGCCGCCAGCAGCTTGCTCTTCCTGACGGACACCAGGCTGGCCTCAGTGAGCTCGATCAGCTCCTTCAGGTCCCCCTGCAGCTGGCGCAGATCTGCCAGCTCCGAGGGATCCAGGCCAGTGCCCAGAGCCAGCTCCACCTGCTGCAGCTGCGCGTCGTAGGTCCGGAGGGCGGTCTGCAGGCTCTCCTCGTCCATCCTGTCGGGAGGGGCCGGGTCCCTGGGTCCTCAGAGGGGAGGCGTGGGAGCCAGAGATGCGGGGAAGAGAAGCCGGATGAACCCGGGACCGGCCGTCCCCGCGAGGCTGGCACTGAGCGCTGGCCAACCGCCGCCCTCGGCGGACAGCCTGCGGAACCGTCAACCGCCCTGCCTCCCGTTTGGGCCGAGAGAAGTTTCCAGCTCCGAGAAGAAGAGCCAGAGCCAGCCCTTGGCCGCTGGCCCCACGGCCTCCGCTCCCTTCCCGGGAGCTGCCGTCAAGTTCCTCCGAGGTATCTGCGTCCCAGCCCGATGCCCCCGGCCGGGCCCACCCCCCGGGCCCCGCGCCGCCCGCCCCCGCTCGGCCTGCCACCAAGGGCCCAGGCCCCGTCGCCCAGACCCCCTCGCCTCCGGCCCTCCTCTGCGCCGTCTCCCGGCCGCCGCCACAGACGGCCTGCTGGCCTCACCGGCCAAAGACGCCCCGCGCCTGCTTCGGCCCCCGCAACCGAAAGGCACTTCCGCCCGAGCGCCGCCGCCGCCGCCGCCGCCGCCGCCGCCGCCGCCGCCGCCGCCGGAAGTGCCTGGCGCGGGGGCCGCCGGGACGGCTCCGCCCCTCCCCGGGTAGCCAGCCGGCGTCCCGTCAGGCGCCACGCGGGGTCAGCGCGGGGTCAGCGTGGGGTCGGAGGGCTAGGCGCGCTGCGGTTCCGCGGGTTCTTCGGCTCCCCGGCTCCCCGGCTCCGCGGCCCGGCCGGGCGGGCGCAAGTAAGTCGAGGAGGGCGAGCGGAGCTGGGCCCGGGCCCGGCGGCCGGTCCGCAGTCTGTCCGCGCCGCCCTCCACCCGCACCCATGCGCCCCGCCTCTGAGAGGCGCCCACGGCGGGCCGGGTGCGAGGCGGGCGGCTCGCGGGGAGACCCGAGCGGAGCGAAGCCCGAGGGGAGCCCGGGCTGGGGAGCGAGGGCCGCGCTCGGGGTGAAGCGGGGCGGGACGGGCCGCCTTTTGCCTGCGAGCGGAGCGCCCTGGCCGGGCCGGGAGTGGGAGCGAGGGCGCCGGGAGCTCCGGGCCAAGGCGGGAGCAGTTGCGGAGGCGAAGGCGGCGGCGGCAGTGCCGGGCTGAGGGGAGGCGGGTCAGGAGGAGCCCCGCTCAGGGCTCCAGCTCCGAGCGGTCAAGCGCGCAGACAGACCCTCTGCCCGTTGAGGGGCGCTGGGGAGGCGTGGTGCGGGCCGGTTCGCCCGTGACCGATCTCGGCTTCCCAGCGCAGGATGTACACGCTGCTGTCAGGCCTGTACAAGTACATGTTCCAGAAGGATGAGTACTGCATCCTGATCTTGGGTCTGGACAACGCCGGGAAGACGGTACGTGCGGTCCCGTGTCAACACTCCTACTACCCCGCTGCCCTATGGTCCTGTTGGTTTTATGCTTTTAGCTGCATGTTCTGTACCCATATAGGATCCGAACTCCGCTTAAGGCCATGGGACAGTTACCGCTAGCTGCTTTAAAAGCAAAACGTTGTTTTGTTTTGTTTTAATGTAGAGGAATAGGCCCAAGTAGGGGTATTTGTGAAGCAGCCATGAGAAGTCTCCCAGTTCTCACGTCACGCCTCTCTCTGTCTCTCCCTTTAGACCTTCTTGGAGCAGTCAAAGACCCGGTTCAACAAGAACTACAAGGGGATGAGTCTGTCCAAAATCACTACCACTGTGGGCCTAAACAGTAAGGGGGTCCTTTACGGCTGTGGGTTTGCGGGGCAGAGCCCTGAGGATGCTGCAGTGTACGGAGGCCGAGGGTGAGGCCACTGCTCCGGCTCCCATTGGCCCCAGCATCGCGGAGCGCCGGCACTGCCTGCTCCTCCCGGGAGGGCTGGGAGCCCGTGTGTCAGGGACCAAGGCCACAGCCTCACCTGTCTCCTTTTCTCCCCAGTCGGCACTGTGGACTTTGGAAAGGCCCGCCTCATGTTCTGGGACTTAGGGGGGCAGGAGGAGCTGCAGTCTTTGTGGGACAAGGTAAGGTGGGCGGATGCCACATCGACTCCCTGGCCTGCCTGTCGTGCCATCTCTCTAGCTGGCACCGTGGTCTCTTCCTGCCTTTCCTCAGAAGGCCTGGGACTCCCCTTCCTTTTCTCCCGTCACCCACTTGGTTCCTGAGGCTCATCTCCATCCCAGTTCCCAAGTCACTTCCCCCAAGAGCAGAGACAAACTCGGTTCCTTTTGGCTTAGAGATTTTGTTGCTGATCAGAACGGGATGAGATGAAGAATGGTCGAGGAGCAGACCTGGGGGAGACGCAATGCCTGTTTGGTGCTCAGCTGCAGCACCGGGGCCTGAGTCTCCCCTACTGGGTCCTCCCTCAGTCCTAGCTTAGGGCCTGTCCTCCATGGTGGCCCCTTCCCCATCAGGGGAGGGTGTCCTCCACGGCCCACAGCACGTGTCTCCTCTTTCGAGGTAGGTTTGAAGCGTTTCTGAGACCTCGAGACTGGAGTCGGTGTTCAGCTCAGCCTGTGCCAGGCACCGGGGTCCAGCAGAGAACAGGGCAGGACAAGCCTCTTCCCTCAGCCCCCTCCCAATGGATTGACGTGGCGGGTTTGGTACAGCCTAGTGCCAGGGGCTCAGACAAGCTCACCCTGATTCTGGGGGCAGATGTGCCCATCCCAGCACTTGCCGGTGGCTCGCACGCCCTGGTCTTGATTTCTGGTTTGACCCCAGCAGCAGGTACCTGGTCACTTTTTCCTTTTTCCCCCCAAAGTGTCCCCCTCGTCCTGATCTCCAGCCAAGAGGACAGGTTCCATCCTGCGGCCAGAAGGTCGCTGACAGACCTCTTGTGGCCATTTAAGTTGGACCAAGGCAGAGCCAAGCTAGGGGCTGTCTGTGCAAACTCCAGACTCAGGCGGGGAGTGTGAGACAGGCCCTGATATCCTGTCATAGGCCAGGGTCTCGGGGGCAGATGCTGCGGCAGAGGTTGGGGTGCGAGTGTGTGGGGGGTGCGGGCCTGGGCAGGGGTGGGGTCATCTCAGATGCTGCCCCATGTCGGGCCAAGCTGGCTGGGACTCCATCCCTGTGGCAGGTCACCACGGTGGGCTGCCGTGGGCGGCTGTGACATGGTCAGATGGTTCTTTATGGGTCAGAATGGGTCTTGCAGGAGCCAACAAGGGGATCTGCACTGGGTGCACTGCTTGTCACGGCAGCCAGGCCACGGCCGGTGACAGGTGCACCTGCACACACACGCCTCTGGTTGGGGACTGGCTCCTCCTGAGGGGAAACTGGGTTGGTCGTGCCCCCCCATCCCCCCACCAGCTTCCACGTCTGTTGGTGGCGTGGCCTTGTTGCCTCATCACGAGGGGCTGAGCCCCGATCACTGAGCCTGCCGTCTCGGAGGGACCCTGGGCTGCTTGCATGCTCTGTGACTCGGGTGGAGTGGGTGCCCTGCCGCCTGCCTACAGCGTCAGGTGCCCCTGCTAGGGTGGGCGCCCTGCTGGCCCCTGTGAGCAGGTAGCATGGAGGTGACCACACCCCTAACCCCAGCTCTGAGTCACCAGGAGGGGTGGAAAGTGGGGCTTCTGCTCCTGCTCTGGATCTGAGCCGCTGTCATGGGGCGGCACGGTCTGGCGGGTTTTCACTCGCGTGTCCACTGCTGTCCGTCCACCCACACCTCCGCTCGTGCCGCACACTGCTGCCCACTGGTCTGTGCGCATGCCAGCCTCAGGCCAGGTCTGTGGACCAAGCAGACCCCCGGCGCCCTGCCACAGGGGTGACTTCTGGCCTGTCCCTCCAGGCCATAGCCGAGAGTCCTCCAGTGCGAGGCCACAGGTGACACCACCATCAGGGTCTGGGCACGGCGGGTGCCGCGGGCTCAGGGCAGCCCCTCGCGCTCCAGGTTGGGCTCACGCTCAGCCCCAGGGGTGCCGCCCCTATTCCTGCCGCTGCTGCCTGGCCGTCACCCGATGCCCGAGGGCATGGCGGTGGACCTGGGCCCGTCTGCCGGGGCCCGGTTGCACATGGGTTGAAGTCCCCTGCCACCACAGGGGCCCCAGGGGCAGAGCAGTGATTCCCTCACTGGCTCGCTGCAAACCCCACGCTGTCCCCTCCTGCCTCGGAGGCCTCCACGGTTGGGCCGCAGCTCCTGGCCCTGCGTCACCCAGCAGGCTGGCCAGAGAGGCCCCGGGTGTAGGACACGCGGTCTGCAGCACCAGAGGCCACCCGTGTCGGGCTTCCTTCTCTGTAGCGAGTGCAGGTACAATGGCTTGACTTGTACTGGGGGGGCGGGGACAAGTTGGCGTCATGCCCTGTGGGACATGTGGGTGTTCCCGGTTCCTGGGATCACGCTGGGCAGGAGCTGGAGTGTGCGTGGGGGCGTCACCCGCTCCGCCAGTGTGGGAATTTCTGTACTCTTTTCTGAGCGGAACAGAAGGCTGACTTGCCAGGCCCGTTTCGTGTGTCTGTCCTTTCCCAGGGGTGCTGCCGTTCACCCCCCATAGCTCTCCCCATACCCCGGGCTCTGGTGGTTTTAAGTGTCGGGGTGGCTCCTGTGTGGCTGCTGCTGGGAGGGAACCCAGGGCCGGCCACCCTCCCGGCCCCGGTCCAGCCTGCAGAGCTCCGAGCTCGCCGGCGCTGGCTCAGGTGTTGGTTCTGTCCCACGCAGGGGGCAGAGCTGCTTTGAATGTTCTGGACTCGCCCCTCGGTGGGCTTTCTGTGGCTTCCCGATGGCAAGCCGCCGCTGCCCCCACCCCCAGGTCTGCTGAGACCCCAAGCCCCATCCTTTCTCCTCCAGCTGCCGTCAGGCCAGCAGGTGTGGGTGGGTCCTAAGAGCGGAGGCTGAAGCGGTGTTCGGAGCACAGCACCCGGCAAGTGGGTGAGGGAGGTGGCCACCCCGGCCCGGGGGGTCTGGGGCACCTCTCCACTCTGCCCTCCCTCCCCACCCCCAGGAAGCACCCCAGAAGGGTCTTCCAGCTGGGGGCTGCCTCAAGGTGGCCGGGTGCCCGCGGCTCAGCACCCCGTTCTGCTCCCGCCCAGTACTACGCGGAGTGCCACGGCGTCATCTACGTCATCGACTCCACGGATGAGGAGCGGCTGTCCGAGTCCAAGCGAGCATTCGGTGTGTGCGGCTGGCCAGGCCGGGGAGGCGGGGAGCAGGCGGTCCCGTCTACACAGCCCGCCTCCAGAGCTGGGCTGGGTGGGGAAGGGGGAGGGCGCCACGTCAGGAGGGCCCCGCTGAGTGCGTCCACGCCTGTAGGGGGTCCGTGAGGGCCTGGGGACCTCCGGGCAGAGGCGGACAAAGGGCGCTTACTGCCTCCTCTCTGCTCGCCCCAGAAAAGATGGTCACAAGCGAGGCGCTGGACGGTGTCCCCATCCTGGTGCTGGCCAACAAGCAGGACATTGAGGTGAGCCCCTGGGCCCAGCGGGCCCCACTCCCGGGGGACAGGGCGCCTCTCCCAGGGGAGGGCTGCTGCCTTCCTCAGACACCAGAGCATGGCTGCCCTGGGGGCAGAGCTCCCCACCCCCACCCCAGGCCTCTGGCCGCAGGGCTGCCAGCGGGAGCCTCCTGCTGGGCAGACCCAGGTGAAAGAAAGCTCTGGAAAGAAAATGCAGAGAGACCAGGGTGGGAGTCAGCCCTGACCCCGACCTGTCTGCTGCCCTTGAGCACAGCAGCTCTGCTGGCCTCATCCCCTGGGACCACTGACCAGTGGTGGTGCAGGGCCATCCGCGTGGAGGGGGCCCTGAGCGCTGCTTCCCTGTAGACCTTCCCTGACACCTGCTCCCCTGAGGCGGCTCACCAGGCAGGACCCCTCCTGGATGGAGTAGCCCCGGGGTGCCCCCTGCAGCTCTAGGAGCTGCCCTGGGGCCGGGCCTGAGCCTGATCCTCGCAGCCTCGCCTCCCCCAGACTTGCCTCTCCATCCCCGACATCAAGACTGTGTTCAGCGACTGCGCCTCCAAGATCGGCAGGCGCGACTGCCTGACCCAGGCCTGCTCGGCCCTCACGGGGTGAGTGGGGCTTGCCCTGGGCGCCGGGGGCCACGGCTGGCCCCGCCTCACACTCACTGTCTCCACAGCAAGGGGGTGCGCGAGGGCATCGAATGGATGGTGAAGTGCGTCGTGCGGAATGTGCACCGGCCGCCGCGGCAGCGGGACATCACATAGGCACAGCCGGCCCAGAGCACCCGCCGCTCGTCCTGAAGAGCTCCTGCTGACTCCGCCGCTGATCCCCCCGGGGGCTGGGTTGGCTTTGCCTTGTGGTGGTTCTACTTGCTTTGTTTTTCTTCTAAGACAAACTTTTCTCTGTATCCAGAAAAGCGTAGGCATCCGGAGGCTTCTTCTGTCGAGGGGAGCTGGGGTGGCAGGGACCCCACCAGACCCTCACATCGGGCCTGGGCCCCGCCCCCAAGGCCCAGTTTTGGGGCCCCGGGGTGAGGCCTTGGCAGGCCACCACTCCCTTTGGAGCTGCTGCTCCAGCAGGCCTGCCGGCCTGGACCCTCGTGGGGCCTTGTGGGGCAGCTGGCTTGGAACTGGGTTTTTCCAGAGGTGTGGGGCCCTTCACAGTGCCCAGGGCTACATCGTGCCCACGGAGGGGGCCGGGGGGCCCTGGCTGTCCTCAGCCTCTGTCCCCTCTGATCCTGGAGGCGGACTGGGGGGCTGGTGTCAGCTTCAGGAAGACCTGGGCTCGCCTCCGTCCCTGTCCTGATGCAGCCTCAGGACGGGGCAGGGGAGACCTGCCTGGGAGGCTGTGTGCCCCCTCCACTGGCCCAGCCACCTTGTTTTGATCCCCAGCAAGGACAGTAAAGGTAGGCCGTTGTGCTAGGAGTGGGCATCACCCCACCCCCACCCCCCACAAGCCTGCCTGCCACCCACCTAGGATGACCACAGTTACCACCTCGGGGGTGGGCTGGTGGTGTGCTGGGCCTGCGCTTCCAGCTGGCGGTGAAGCGCGGGGTCCCCCTCAGGGCTGGGGTGAGCCATCTAGAAAGCCCTTTCCAGGCCTGTGTCCAGGAGCAGAGGCCCTCCAGGCAAGACTGGTCCTCAGGACCCTCCCACACAGCCCCTGCAGGAGCTGCCAGCCCCCCCATGAGCCTAGCTGTGGGTGAAATAAAGACAGTTGGAGTGGCTCCTGTCCACTGTTCCTCCAGAGGCCTGGTGGCTTCATGTCTGAGGGTCACAGCCCCAGCTGCTCTCCCCGATGGGGCCCAGGAGGAGATGCTGGGAAAGGGATGAGTCAGGGCTGGGGCTGGGGACCAGCTGCAGGTGATGTGAGTCATGGGGGAGTGGGGGGGGCTGTGACCCTGCCTCCCCTGGGGCCCTTCCTGGGGGTCAGGTAGGAGGTTCCGGGGCTGGCAGGGGGCTGCCAGGCCAGGACTGGGAGTCCCCCTGGATTGGTGAGTCAAGCCGTCATCCAAACCTGCCCCAGAAGGGAAAAGCGACGTTTCCCAGAAAGCGAGTGAGACACGCTGTCCTACCGGGAGGTCTTGGCCGGTCCCTTGCTGGGAAATCCCCTGCTGCTTTGAGGGTGGAGCCCAAAGGAGGGGTAACGAGGGGGACGCTTCTCCTGGTGCCCCAGGACTCACGGGCTGGCGTGTTGACCACTCCGGGCTGGCTTCTGTTCCACGGTGAGAGACCGGGGACTGGGCAACCCTCCCTCCACACCATCCTAACCACTGAGAGCACAACTGGGGCGGAGAGGATCACGCAGTGAGGCCTGGGGATGGCTGCCACCCGCTGTCCCCGTCTCCCACAACCCTTCCCCCATCGAGGGTCCGTCCCAGTCGGGGTGGGGAGGGGGGGAAGGCAGCAGGCCGCACCCGGGCAGCCTGCCCAGGTGTGTCCCCTGCCAGATGTGCCCACTGCGCGCCGGCCAGACACCACACTCGTTTGCCAATCGGCTTTATGAAAAATAAATTTAACGCCACAGAAGCCGGGTCCAAAGCTTCCTTAGGTGCGACTTGCGGGCCGCCCATGCGTGGGGCTCGGGCCGGAAGCGAATAAATAACGGGGAGAGTGCTCAGCGCGTGCGGAGGAAACGCTCGCGGACGCTGCGCTCCAGCCCGGACAGCCTGGCCGCGCGCAGCGCCCGCAGCAGCCGCGCCCCCAGCGTCCCGGGCCGCGCCTCTCGGAGCTCCGTGAGCAGCAGCCACAGCCTCCGCCGCAGCGCCGCGCGATCCTCCCTTTGCGACGGCGGCGGACTCCGCGCCCCGGGGCCCGCAAGCGCCTGCTGCAGCCGCTGGAACCTCCTGGGAGAGATGTCCTGGAAAGCTACGAAGTCGACCACGGCGCGCTGACACTCCTCGGTCCCTGCGGGAGGGAGGGGCGAGGGGGTACCCGACTAGCTGCCAGCGCGCCGTGAGCGTCCCTCCGCGCCCAGGAGGGGCAGGACCGAGGGATCCCCGCGCGCTAACGAGTGGGTGAGGCTGCAGCCGTGCTGGAGGACCCGGGGCGACCGCGGGAAACTCGGCCGGCAAGGAGGCGGGGCTCGTGGGCCGATGCCGGGGATGGGATGCGACGTAAAGGGGACCCGCCACGTTCGCTGCCGTTCCCTCCCGCAAGCCATTTAAGCCCTCGGAGCCTGTTTCCCAAGGTCGGCGGGAAACGGCATCACCCGCCAGCGCTGACGTCCTCAGCCAACGGCATCCCCTAGGCTGTCCCCACTGCACTTCCGAAAGCCCTTCCCAGGAGCCCACCGAGGCCTCCGCGCCCCCCGTCCCGCTCACCCGGTGCCCCCGGCTCCAGCGAGCCGAGCGGGAAGCCCGTGCATTTGGTGCACAGGGCATCGTGGAACGGGGAGCCCGGCACGTTGACGGCCAGGCCCAGGGCCGTGCAGTTGCGGTGGGGCTGGCACCGCTCCGAGCTCGAGCTGCTGGCGGAGAAGGTGCCCGGGGAGCACGGTTGGCACTGCGTGTTCTGGCTGGGGGTGCCTGAGGACGAACGGGGAGGCCGGCGTCAGGAGAGCCGAGTTGGCTCCGTTCGGCGGAGGGCCCGGCGCCGCGGCCCCGCCCTGCACCCACCGGGGGCGACCACGCCTGCGCCGGGCGGGCAGGGCTCGTGCTCCAGGCAGAAGCCGGCGTGCGCGAAGAAGCCGGGGCGACAGCGGCAGCCGCGGTTGTGGGTGGCCCCGCACGGCCGCGCCTCCTCCTCGCGCTCCCCGCAGATGACGTTGCAGTATCGGCAGCGCTCCAGGTAGTTCCAGAACTGCGTGTAGTGGCGCGGCGGGCACGCGCCGCACGTCGTGGGGTTGTCCCGGCCGCAAGGTCGCTGCACGAAGGTGCCCGGGGGGCACTTGTCGCACGCCAGCCACTCCCCCGTCTCCGCGTCCCGCCTCGGGTAGGTGGGCGCGCCCGCCGCCGTCCCCCGCGCCGCAAGCGCCAGCAGCAGGGCCGCCAGCTGCCACAGCAGGGGCCTCATGGTCTCGCTGGAGTGGCAGCCGCCTCCCGGGCCGCGTCCTATAAGGGCTGGCTTGGCCACGCCCCCGCGGAGCCCCGCCCCGCCTGAGGGGAGCGGTCGGCCACCTGGGGGCCCAGGCTTTGACCTCTCCCTCCGCAGAGCCCAGTGCCAGGGCAGTCCCGTGCAGGCCACCAGCACCACGGGCAGCTCCTGACCCCGTTACCAGGCCTGGCAACCGGCGGATGGAGGGGGTAGCGGCTCCTGCTCTGAACAAACCAGGCGCGAGGGAGGCTGCCCAGGCGCCTCCTTCCTTCCAGGTTCCCCCACCCCACAACCGAGGCCGGGCCACACAGACCGCTTCCCAGCAGTGCCGGCAGCTTTATTAGAACCCTGGCCCCTGAGGAACAAGCAGGTCCCTGGAAGGTCCCTGGGACAGAAGGTGCAGGGCTCCCCTCCTTCCTGCTGGGTCTCCACCCACAGGCTGGCGGTCAGGGAAGTTCTGGGGAAGCACCTTCCAGTGGACCCACCCCAGACCCCAAGGTGGCCTCGGGGCCTCTCACAGGGGGCCCAGATCCTGCTGCCGTCTCAGGGGGTTCCCCACGGACACTGGACTGGCCTCCCCGTCAGGTGCGCTCTTGGCCAAGGGGTTTCTGGTATCAGGCCTGGCCCACCCACAGCCGACAGGCAAGTGTCCAGGCTGCGCCCCAGGCAGGGGCGGCCTCAGCCTCCGCAGACCCTGCAGCGCCCAGAGGGTCTCAATGTTCACTGGGGCTCCGGCCAGAAGACCTGCGTGAGGCTCTGCTTTCTGGTGGCAGCATGGCAGGCCGGGCACGTCCTAGAGACCTGTGGAGAAAAGGCGCTGGACACACCTTCCCAGACCCCACTGCCCACCCCAGCCCCTCAGCCCACCATGTGGGGCAACGCCCAGCAGGCCACGTCCACAGGGGACAGGGCCGGGTCCACAGGGTCTGGCTGCCGACCTGGAGGTGCTGTCGCCAACAGGCCCGGCAGCAGTGGAAGTCGCAGGAGGGGCACTGGAAGGGGACCACGTCCTCCGCCCTGCAGCCAGGACACACCAAGCCCACTGCAAGGGGGCTGACGTGAGCGCCACAGGCCTGCTCGGGCTGGGCCCCCACTCCCAATGGTCCCTGCAGCCCCTCCCACGAGACCTACCCCACTCGGACTGTGCCTGCCCGCAGGGGGCACTGGGGGGCCGGCCGGGAGCCCCCGCCCCCCGAGCCGGCCTCTGCGTAAGGAAGGAGGAGATCTTGCTCTGGGTCTTCCCGGGGGGTTTCTCTGGCAGTGAGGGGCCTGGAAACAGGAGGGAGCGAGTCCGAAGGGTGCCTGGCACTTCCCTGCTGCCCACCTGCCCACCCTGCCAGGGCTGAGGGGGGCTGGGGCAACAGGGCGGCAGGAGCACCAGGCAGGCGGCCCTACCTGGCCCACGAGCCCCACAGACCAGGTCAGAAGGCGCAGCAGGGCTCCCCTCCCAGGGTCCTGGAGCCTGGGTGCCCAGGTCCACACACGTCTGCTGGAAGCGCTGCTTGTGGTGAGGGCGCACGAACATGCCGAACCCTGCTGGGAGCGCGGAGCATCGCTCAGGCGTGGCCCTGCCGCCCACCCCACTGCCGCCCCCACCCGCCCCCCACGCGGGCCACTTGCTCTGCAGCAGGGTCAGGTCCTCAGGCTTGGCGGTGGTGAGTGAGGCCACCACGGCCACCACCTTCTCCAAGTCGTCATCCTGCTTGTAAGTGGTCAGCGCCGCCAGGAGCTGGCTGTAGCCTGTGGCCCCCAGGGCCCTGTGGGCATCTGCCAGGTAGGCACTCACAGCGGGCGGGTGCTTCTTTGCTCCGGGGGCTCCGGACCCCTCAGGAGGCCGGCGGCTGGGGTCTCCTGGTGGGAAGGTAAACACATCTCAGTCCACCAGCTTCCCAGCAAATCACATTGGCCTCCCCTGCTCTGGGGGCACAGAACCACAGCAGCTCCCAGGAGACTCCTCCCCGCCAGGGTCTTCCCTCTGCTCCTGGCTCTGGTCCAAAGCCTCTTCAGGGACCAGGTACCTGCAGGGAGCAGCCCGGAGGCCAGGTGGGGCCGGCCCTGGTTCAGGTGTTTGCGGGGGTCCAGCTGCCTGGCTGCACCCTGGGACACGGTCAGCTTGGGGTCAGGCTCCCTCCTTCCTGAAGAAACACGGAGACGAGGAGGCGCCCAGCTGGTCCCTGAGGGTCCAGAGCATGACCAGGGAGGGGACGGGTCTGTCCAAGGGGAGACCGGGCCTCAAACTCTCCTCAGACAACCGCTGGAGGCCCCCGACAGCAGGGAGCAGGCAGGCCTCCTCCCCTGCCTTAAACGGGGGGCAGGAAAGTGGGGGGCAGGCACAAGGACACCCCAGTCCAGAAAGGAGCAGAAGGGTGACTTAGGCAGGAATCTCCAACCCCAGGGGCCCCCTGTGATTCCCGTCCTTGGGGAAGTCTCGTCCAGAGATGGGCTCTTCCTTAATAAATGGGGACAGCAACTCCCAGGCTCTGGACGTGCAGGGCCCACTCCAGGTAGAGACGGGGGTGGACGGGGCTCCAGGACCCCTGTGCGTACACGACTCCCCAGGCGCAGGTCCTCCTCGGAGGCCCGGGCCATGTGTGTTCTTGGGGCCCACACCTCCCCAAAGTGGGGCCCCCCGCACGGATCTGTCAGCCTCAGGAACAGGGAGGCTGGGCCAGTGAAGACCCACTCCAAGGGCCAGGTGCCACCTACCCTCAGGGTCTGAGTTTGAGGGTCCCACCCGGGCAGGGCCCGCCTCACCGCTGGGGTCCAGGGCTGGTTGTGCTCCCTGCCTCCGGGGAAGGCCATACTCGGGCCGGGAGCTGCAGCCTCGGCCCGTCAGTTGGCGGCAGACCTCCTCAAACTGCTGCTTGTGGTGGGGCCGCACGAACTGATAGAAGCCTGTGGGGAGGGGCGGGGTCTGGGCCTGCAGCCACCGCACGGGGTCCCCACCAACACCTCTGCAGGTCAACCGGGGACCCTGGTGGCCCCCCAGCCCACAGCCGCAGCACTGCCCCCAGGGTGGGACCCTCAAGTGGGCAGCCTCTATTGGCCAAGGCACCTTGGAGCAGGCTGTGCTTCTTGGGGTCCTCGGCAAAGAGCGGGCCAAGGTGAGCGGCCAGGGCCGCGAGGTCATCGGTGCTCTTGTACTCCCGCAGGGCCCGGGTAAAGGTGTCGAAGCTGGCCTGGCTCAGCGCCTGCTTCACGGCCGCCATGAACAGCTTGGCCCTGCCTGTGTCCGCGCCGGCTTCTGGCCCCTCCTGCGACACACAGCCGGTGCCCGTCAGGAGGCACCGACGCTCCCCATCTGCAGGGGCAGCGAGCTGCCGTCGGGGGCCGCTGGGGAGGATGCTTAGCTGGCCTGGCCCAGCTGGCAGGGGACCCCCGGTTAGCTTCAGCTTAGATGGCCAGGCCCGCTGAGCACAGCAGAGGCAGAGTGCAAGCTGGCGGTGCCTCCTCTGCTGAGGTCCCAGTGCCCACGGCAGGGGACACTTCTCAACACGCCAGGACTTCAAACAGCCCCGTGCCCTACTTGTGCTGCACACCCCAGCCCTGATCCCGGACCCTCGAAAAGGACCCTCCAGGCTCCCAGGCTGCCCCCCAGCTCGGCCCTCAGAGGCCCAGGCCCCTGGCACCTAGGCCACTTCCTCAGTGTCAGTCCCCTGGGCACCACCTGGTTCTTCCCAGAAGCCAAGGGTGGTGGACAGAGGCACTGGCATTTGGGGCTTTCCGGAGCTTCTAGGATGTAACTCAGCTGCTCTTAACTGCGTTCATCCGAGGCTGGGAACGCCACGTGCCTCACACGCAGGCACCTCACCATCCACGTTTGTGCCAACAGCCCAGCCTGACCCGGGCCCGCGGAGCCAGCCCGGCTGCAGGCCCCACACCAGACCTGCCAAAGGACCAGGCCTGGCTCCTGCCCAGCTGGGAAAACAGCACCTTCTGTGGATGGAGCCCACAGGCCTGCGTGGACCCGACCACCCCACCAAAAAGCAACACAAAACGAAAGGCCCAAATCTGCCAAGTGTGCAGGACTCCAAAGTGTGGAGGGTCTGCCCTGAGGGGGGCGCACTGCCCAGGGACCCCAGTAAGGGGGAGGAGACGTGAGGCATGCGGTGGCACTGCAGCAAAGGGCACATGGGAACCCCGTGCTGGTTCTGAGAGCTGAGTGGAGGTGAGATGTTCTCACAGTAAAATATCAAAGCAGAAGAGGGACGGGATCAGAGCAGGCCAGGCCCCGGCACAGCATGAGCCTGGCGGGTGGAGGGTGACAGTGGGATCCGCAGAACAAGCAGCTCGTCTGTGAGGAAGTGAATCCAGCCAAACACCGGTGGTGGGGTTGCTGCGGGCCCTGGGTCTGCTGCCCTCCCTCCACCCCTGCACCCGCCCTCAGGCCCGGCTGCCCCCTCCCCTGGGCCCCGGCTCCAGCCGGCACGCCTGCAGAGCGCCTGCAGAACTTGTCCCCCAGCAGGGACAGCCGAGTCAGGCCACTGGGCAGGTTTGGCCCGCTCACACCTCACACTACCCTGAGCCACACCGGCTGAGGCACCCACCAAACTTCCGCCGTCTGCGGGCCGCCCACGTACCGGGCCGCCGACCAGCCTGACCTTCCTCCGCCTGCCACGCTGCTCCTCCGCTGGCCTCTTCTCACGAGGGCCCCACGGGGCGGAGTGGCGGGGGGCCTGAGGGCGACACAGGTGTGTCCCACAGGCCCTCAAAGCCCTGACACTGCCCTGGGCGGCAGGGCGGGAGAAGTACCCTCGGCCCCTTGCAGGGAACCAAGTGTGAGAGCAGGTCCCGGGCAGCAGCGTGGCAGTGACTGAAGGGCACCGGTGGGAAGGGACGAGAAACACGAGTGGGGCAGCTGCGCCCTGGGCCTAGAGGGCGGGACAGCAGGGGGCGGGCACTGACGCCTGGCGGGAAGTGGGGAGCTTCAGGTCAGCTGGGGAATTATGGGCTTCTGGACAAAGGCCCCAGGGCAGAAGGTCCTGCCCGCAGCTCAGGCTCCCAGAAAGGGCCAGGCTCGGGCACAGCAGGAGCGGGAAGTGAGCGGACCATGTCCAGCACGGGGGTGTGTTGGGGGCCCAGCTGAGGGCTGGGGGCTGTGCCGGGACGGGGCATGCACACAGCACCACCAGGCATCTGCTGAAACCCCCCTGCCCTCCCGACCAGCGGGTGTGCAGGGGTGAGCACAGTGGTGCCCGAGCCCAGGTGGGCCGAGCCATCCATGTCCCCCCCCCCAGGGAGCCCGGCCCCCGCACCTCCTCCTCCGCGGGCAGGGCCTTGTCCCCAGGCCCCTCGGCCAGCTGCTCGCTGTGTTCCAGGGCGGCCAGCAGCCCCACAGGCCTCCGCCGGGCCTGGACGGCTTCCTGCTGGTACTCCACACAAAGGCTGCCCTCGGCGTCCCCGGCGACCAGCAAGCCTGCGGGAGCACGCGTGGGTGACGAAGGCCACCACCGCCCGCTGGGCACTCTGGTCGTCGGCCCCAGCGTGCCACCAGCCTGCGGGAGGCGCCCCGCCCTCCACCCTGTGGGGCCCCAACCGGCCGTGTCGCCCAGCCACACGCACCCGTGCGTCTGCGCCTCAGGCTAGGGACGTGCACATCCAGACTTGTGGCCTTCCTGGTGCGGAGTGGGCCGGGTGACACGGCCACCGAGGCAGTGCCTTCTCCTTCGCCCAGACTCGGAGCAGCAGCTCGGGGGGCCAGCACGGGCATCTAGACGTTCACAGGAGGTTGTGGAGGTCCCGCCCTGCTCCTTCCCCTGGGCGGGACACGAGGGCACAGCCAGCTAGCGCTAAGACTCACGGTTCTCTGAGCGATGCGGAAGAACTGGGCCACATCTCGGATGACGTGGCCGAAGCTGTCGTACACCTTGACGTGGGGACGCACCCAGGAGGGCAGCTGGGCTCTGGCGTCCGCGGAGCTGAACCTGCAGGGCGGTGGGGCCGTCAGCCCGGGAGCCCCGCCTGCCCCGGAGCCCAGCTCCCTGGCAGACTCACCAGAGGGAAGAGCCGGTGTCCGGGGGCAAGGGCTCTGGCCCGAGAGCGCCGGTGGGGGGGGGGGGGGGGGGGGGGCCCCCCCCCGGGGGCGCCGGGGGAGACAGCCCCGGGGGGGGGGGGGGGGGGGGCGGGCCTGCACCTGTGGTCGCAGAGGAAGACAGCCCCGTAGTCATGGCGATGCCGGATCACCCGCCCGATGGCCTGGTTCACAGCCCTGGATGCCTGCTGCCGGTACCAGTCGTGCCCGGAGAGGAACTGCAGGGCCAGGGCGGGGGGCTGCCTCAGCCATGGGGGCTTGAGCACCACCTGCCCACCCTCAGCCGCACAGCCTCTCACCTGGTCCCGGGCCCCATTCTGGCCCTTCATCTCATCCAGGAACTGCATCTTGAGGACAACCCGGGGGTCCATGCGGGGCGGGTATGGGAGGCCCGTGACGATCACTCCACGGCCATTCGCATCTGCGAAGTCCAGCCCCTCGCTGGCCTGGGAGGCAGCGGGCACTCTTTTCCCCCATCTGCCTCCACTCAAGCCCAGGACCTTCCCTAAGGGCCCACCCATGCCTGGGCCCTCACAGCCCCACGCCCCCCAGGATGGGCAGGGTGGGAGAGACGTCCAACTTCGAACCAGGCTGTACCTGGGGTCCACCGCTCCCAGAATCCCACAACCAACTTCTTATTCTCAGAACCTCCTCCGGCCCACCTGCCCACTGCCCATGCGTGGGCCCCAATGCCCAGCCTAGGACCCGAGGGCCGGCCCCTACAGGACCAGCAGGGCCACACCCTCCTGTGTCTGCTGGACATGGGGCCTGAGGGAGGTGATCAGCCTCTCCTGCCCATGGTGCGGCCCCCAGGTCATGAGCCCTAAGCCCCCCTCAGGCACAGGTTCCAGGCGGGGATAAGCAGCCAGGTGTGTGGGACCCGGACCTCAGAGGCCTCACCTTCCCCCGGCACACAGCCAGGAAGGTGGCCCCACTGGACCCGGGGGCGGCGACTCTCGTGTAGAAAGCCTCCATCACCTGGAAGGGGAGGCTGTTCAAGACCCCAGAAATCACCCTGCAAGATGAAGCACCGTCCAAGGCAGGAGGCAGGCCAGCAGAGCTGCAGCAGCATCTTTGTGGCACATGGGCTCCCAGGCTGACCCGGAGCCAGCACCCAGTGCCTGCTTGCCGTGCCCAGAAAACCCAGGGGCCCCGGGGCTGGGGGGCGGGTGCAGACCTGCTGCCATCGTCCCCAAGCCCAAACTTCCTAAAAGGCCAGCAGGATCTTGGCCACACACACCCCGGGGCTGGCCTGAGCCCAGGGCAGCCCGCAGGGCAGGGGGAGGGAGCCCCGGTGACCCAGACCTCCGAGAAGCCTCCTTTGGTCCTCGGCTCCACGAACATGGGCTTCAGGACCTCCAGCTTCCTGGCAAAGTCGTGGGCCTATGGGAGGAGGCAGAGAGGGAATGCCCGTCACGCCTTCTCAAAGACACGCGGCCCAGCCCTGTCAGACCCTTTGCTGTTTGGGGCTCCCTCCCGCCCCCAGAAGACACTGGAAGGAGGGACTCACCCGCCAGAACTCCAGGCTTTTCTCCATGACGGGGTAGGAAGGGAAGAAGACCAGGAGCCCGTGCGGGACCACACGGGCGATGTTGCCTGCAAGCACCGTGGCCGGCTCAGCAGCAGAGGACCCCTCCAGCCCCAGGAAGACCAGGCAGGACAGGGAGTGGAGCGGGGGCGGGCAACCTCGCAACAGGGCAGGGGCCCAGGAATGGACAGCATGGGCACTCACCCAGTGCCTTCCCCAGGGACGACAAGCACTCGTCAGAGAACCTGCAAGGAACGGGGGGGGGGGGGGGGGGGGGGGGGGGGGGGGGGGGGGCGGCTGTTGCCATGAGGGGCCTGGCACTCAGCCACCCGCCTCACCCGCCAGGCCCCCTACCGTTTGTCAAAGGCGGAGCTCAGCTGGGCTCCGTCAGGGCCTTTAGGGACAATCCCCACCCAGATCTGGTGCTTGTCAATGACGTGTGGGTTCTCCAGGCAGACTGGGAAAGGGCTGGAGGGAGGCAGGGGGTGGCCCCTGTGAGATCCTGAACCCCCAGCACCCCGGCAGCCCAGGGCGGGGGGGCTGGCTTCGGGACCCCCCCCCGGGGGGGTGCCAAGGGTCAGCCCTTACATCTGCATCTCCAGGGTGAAGGAGGACACGGGGGCCAGTGTGCCGCTGGTGAGGATGAGGGTACGGACGCCCTGGTGGACCAGCTCACGCATGCTGTGGCCAGGGCTGAAGCACCAGTAGCTCAGCACCTTCCCTGCGGGGGGCAGCGGCACGTGTGTGAGGCCCAAGCCGCCTGCCCAGCAGCCATCGTGTGTCCCCCAAGGCGGTGCTGGGCCCTGGGGCCCAGGTGCACAAGTCTTCCCCGGGGGGCCTGCCCGCCCTCCCTCGGGGTCCCAGGAGCAGGAAGCAGACCAGAGAAGCCCGCCAGCATCCTGGCGCCGGGGGAGGGGGACGCTGAAGTCACTTCCAGAGAGGTCAGCCTACCCCAACCCTAGATGTCCTTGTGGCTCAGTGAGGAGCTGGCCTCCCCGTGCCTGTACTCCGGGTGGGACTGCAGAAGAGGGAGGGGCACAGGCCCACAGCCCCTGGAGGCAGGAAGCCAGGGGCGACATCCTACACACGTCCTGCCCAGCCAGGGAGGATGCCAGAGCACGGCCTGCAGGCAGACACGCCAGCCCTCCCATGCGCTCCCAGTGGCTCCGGAAACAGGAGATGGAATAGCACAAGCGGATGCTCAAACTGTGACTCTCGGGTCAGGACCACGTCACAGGTCAGCAGGGACACTTCCCAGAAAAGAGCAAACCACCTTCTGGGACCAGAGAAGCCTTTTCCAACTTCCAGGATGGGACCCGCCCCTCAGTGGGGAGGATGGAAGCGCAGCTCTGAGTCCACAGTGTCCTGGGCCAGCCCTGCACCAGCAAGGACAGGAGTGACCATGGAGGACACTGGGGAGCCAGGAGCCCGGTCTCGGGGCGCTCTGGTTTCTCTGTCCAGCGGGGGTCTGAGGGCCAACCCCCGTGGAAACTCCAGGCAGGCCCCGGGCCGCCGGGCCCTCGGAGGTCTCTCACTTTGACAGCTCTGACTCTTAGAGGGCAGGTGGGGAATCACCTGGAGAAGGCTGGACCGACAGGCGGCCGGGAGCCCATAGCTGGATGGGGCACCGCCCCAGGGGGAGCATGTCCCAGCCACCTGAGGTGCCGTACCTTGCTTTCTGGCCGCCGTGGCGTTCCAGGCATCTGACCGCTGAGCTGTCCTCCGGTGACCAGCATCAGGGTGGATGTGCACCTGGAGAGGTGGAATGGATAGGTGTCCTAGGCCCCACTCGGGAGCCCCCATCCTGGAGGCAGCCCCACCTTGTGAGACCGCGGCCTGGGAGCTCCCCATCCAGGAAGCAGACCCACCTTGTAGGACTGACACCCCGGCCCCACCATGGCACTGGGGCCACCTTCAGCAGGGTCCACGCTAAACACGATCTGAACAGCAGAGATGAGGGAAAAAGTCAGCAGGACACATTAGAGGCTGCCACTCCTGCTGAGTCCCTCCCACACAGGACAGATGGACACTCAGGACACAGCCACCACCTGCCCCTGCTTCCAAGCCAACAGTGTCCCTGGGGCAGGACCCCAGGCTAAGGAGCTGGAGCTGCCTGCCCCCTCCCCTCAGGGGCCCCGCGCACTAGAGACACAGCCGCCCTGCAGGCCCCTCCTCGGCAGCCGGTCCAAGGCTGTCACAGAGACCGGGTCCAGGTCAGCAGCCCGCCCTCTCCGCTCTCCCCTAGGGCTGGGTCAGGGGATAGGGGAAAGGAACCCCGTTTACATGGAGAAGTAACAGGATGAAATTAATCCCTAAGTACAATAAGCAGAATTGTACTCTTAGCCAATGCAACGAGCCAAGAAAAAACCACAAGAGGGATAAATATGGGGGCAGAAAATACAACACACTAGCCGTTACAAACAACTGGCCCATCTACTTAGAAAATCCAGAAAACCAAACAACAAACTTTTAGAACTGAAAACTTAGTAAGATAGCTTCACACAAGACCAACAAATAAAAGTCAACACTTTTCTTGCGCACAAGCACCAGTGAGTTAAAAAGACCCCTTTCACAACAGCAGCAAAAAGTATGTAACACTGGTGATAAAGCAAGAGACAGACGTCACTTCCTCCGGAACAGTCTGTGAGGCCGCCCTGGAGAACAGAGCCCCGGCTCTCCCCACAATAACCGGAAAGTCCAAGGCATCCCGGCCAAAGCCCAAGAGGCTCCTCACAGAAAGGGAACACTCTGCCTCTGACACTCGGCTGGTAGAAACAAGGCCAAGACACGTTCAAAAGGGACGGCGTGTTGCACAGCCCCGTGTCTTCACGTCGCCCCAGGCGCCTCCTGCTGGGTTATGGCCAAGGATGAGGCCACGACTTCTAGGTGTCCATGAAAACAGAGAAGAGCGGCACCACCAGCACCCATGCGCAGGAGCCTCACCCACCAAATCTTCCTACAAACAGGAAAGGCCTTGCAAGCGCAGATCAGCAGCCTGCTCTCAGCAAACTCCTGCCAGGCCCAGGGGATGCGGGCGCATGGCCGGGCGGAGCAGCGGGCACCCCGTGGCCCTGCACGTGAGGGCCCAGAAGCACGGCCTGCGGGTACAGTGCAGCCTGTGAGGAGTAAGTTCCAAGGGCGAGAGGAGCTTTGAGAACCACTTTCCTCGTCCAGAGGGCAAAACACCTGGCCTCGCGATTCACCAAAGTGTCCGCCTGCAAGGGCGGAACCACACACACTGGACCTGATCCCGGAGCGAAGGCCACACCGCCTGGTGAGGCCACTCCGAGGCCATGGCTTCCCCTGCAAACCCCTGCATTGTGGCCCCAGAGCGGCCCTCACACCTCAAGGGATGGCCAGGAGTTGCAGACAGCGGTGTGGCTGCCCTGTGTCTGAGTGCCAGACACGGGTGGGCGGCGGGTAGGAGGTGGCAGGCACGGGTGCAGCTGTAGCCCTGGGGGAGCCCGCTGCAGCCCCGCTCCCCAGCTTGGGCTCTGCTGCCTGCCCACGGCCGGCTCTGCACTCCACCCTGGGGGCTCCGTCCCATCTGTGAGGCAGGGATGGGGCTGGAAGAGCAGCCGGGGTCACGGAGAAGAAGGAACATTCTAGCGTGGCATCCTGCAGGCCCGGGCTCTGCCCCCCTCCTCCCATCACTTCCGGCCGGGGCAGCGAGCGTCCCAGGCCTCTGCCCCCCGGGCGGTGACCCACCAGTACTGCTGGGTCTCCAGGGAGTCCCGAGCCCCAGCTGTGGCGCCCCGGCCCTGCCCTGGAGGCCCTGTCCCTTCCAGGCGGGCCCTCCCTCCGTGGCGCCCTCTGCCCGTCCTCCCGCCCTCCTCAAGGGTCCCTGCAGCTGAACAGGCCAGCAGGGCAGGGCACCCTCGCTTCCGGGCCTGCACGGCCCCTCCTCTCCCTGACGCCCGTTTATGGAGCGGGTTCCTCCCTGCTCCATACTCTCTGGAACCCAAACACCACTAACCCCATTGGTTTGGAATTTCCCTTGTCAGCTGCTCTAAGTAGCCCCTGGCGGGTGGCTCAGCTTCCTCTGCTGCCCAAGCTGCCTACGGGCCATACTCGCTCGCCAGCCTGTCATGTCCCCTCCAGCTGGAGGAAGTGTGACCCAGCAGGTGCTCACCCCACATCCCATCATGATGAGCACCTGTGGGTGCGGCCAGGGGCCCCGGGGATGCTGCCCTGCACAGGCCGACCGCAGGCCTGGCGGGCAGTGTGGAAGGTGTCGCGTAGCCGTGGAAGCACCGCGAGGGGTGGGGAGAGACAAGGAGGGAGCGACAGAGTGATGCGCTACAGGGCAGGTCACCCAGGGCCTCGAGCCCACTGAGCCTGTCTGCAGCCAAGCGCACCCCACTGTAACCCCGTGCAGCGTGGGCAGCCACGCACGTGCCACACGAGGCCTCGGGTGCCCCGGTTTCCCCAAGGACCAACAGCCGCCGAGGGGCCTCTGCAGAAAGGCCCAGCGAGGCGCAGGAGGGGCTGGAGTGCCTGGAACCATCAGACTGGCCCTCAGCGGACAGCTGGGCAGCCACGCAGCCAAAGGAAGGCAGGCCCTGGCCTGTCCACTTGAGCTGAGGAAGCGGCTCAGCTGGGCCCGAGAAGGACAGCTGGACACACGGGACTGCACGTCAGGGGCAGGAAGTGGTCACATCACATCCAGAGGCCCTGAGGCGTGTGGCAGCCCCCCTGGTCGCCTGGCCCGGGGAAAGTGGGGTCTGCATGTGGCAGAGGAGGGGCTCGGTGAGCCCTGGAGGCTGCCCCTACCCCCAAGCGGATCCCAAAGCCCAGATTGAGGCCGGCCTGGCCCAGAGGACCTGCAGACCACCCACTGACTCCAAACACCAGCCCCAGGCCCCACCTAATGGGCGTCGACGGGACACACTCACCCCTCGTCTCAACACCCTCTGGGCGAGGCTGGCCCAGCAACGCAACAGGGGCTGGGGGACAGAGTCCACGCCCCCCACTCCGGTACGGGCTTCTGCATTAACTTTCCCCTGAAAAGCTGTGTCAGCAAGAAACTGGAGAACAGGGGGCAGCTGGCTGGGCAGGAGCCGCTGGGCCTGTCTGAAAACTGGAGGGACCTGCCAGACTCTCACCCTAAGCGGCCCCGCTCCCCGCCCAGCCCCGCCCTCAAGGCCTGCGGCGGGTGCTCAGGGCGAGAGGAAACCAGCCCTGCAGTGTGGACTTGAAGCGTGTGCTGGGGGAGCCTTGTCCTTCCCCACGTCTTGAATCTACCGCAGCTCTGCAGAAGGAAGCCCCACCAGCTTCCACCAGGAAAGGAAAGGAGGCACCACATCCTCGTGGCGGCGGTCCCCACCTGGATGATGTCTGCCAGCTTCTGCAGCCCTGCCGTGTTGGTGAACAGCCCCGCACCTGTAGGGGCAGCGGGTGCTGACCATCCACTGGGCTCTCTCCAGCTGAGGGGCGTGCCCTCAGAGGGCAGCTCACCCTGTCTTCCCAGTGGGTCTCCCGCGGGTCAGTGGGACAAGTGCAGCTCTGCAGCCAGATAAGGCTGGGGCTGCCCAGAGCCCAGGAGCCTGGCAAGGCTGGGCGCCCCCGGTGAGACCAGAGGGCTCCATGGCACAGCCTCTGGGAAGCAGGCCCATGCAAGCCCTCTGGGCAGAAACAGAGCGCAGGAGGTTTGGGGGAGAGGATGGTGGGGCCCACAGCTCACTGCCCCACCCACGCCCCTCACTGCTCTTTCCTAAAAGGGGCTAAACAGGGAAGACCGCTCTTTATAGGACACACGCCACCAAACATGCTAAGATCTCAACATCCAAATCAGAAAGGCAGCTCCATGGGCCAAATTCCTGTCAGGCTGCGCCCTTGAGTAAGGAGTCAGCCACAGGGCACACGGTGGCCGGGGACTCACGTCCTGCCAGGTGTTGGATGATCTGGTCCAGGGAGTCAAGGATGCAGCCCTTGGTGTGAAACGTGATCTGGGCTTCGGCAAACAGCTCAAAGATGTAGCTACGAGGAAAGAGGCAGCTCAGGCCTGGCAGGAGATGAGGCTGCACTTTGGGAACCTAACAGCCAAAAGCATTTTAAGTTTCCTTCACCCAGAAACAAGCTCTGGGCCTCCGGGGAGGCCCAAACCTGGGGGTGAAAGGCCTCTCCCCTCAGGAGCCTCAGTGGGGAGGACAGTGGCCTGCAGGAGACCAGCGTACCCAGAACAAGGCCTGGGCTCGGGGCTCGGGCTCCGCATGGGGGCCAGGAGGAGGTCATCAGGGCCTCCCTGAGGTGGTGGCTCTGGGCAGGGCACCCAAAGGGCAGTTCTGGAGAGTCGGGAGGGAGGGTGGGCAGTGGAAGCTGCAGAGGAAGCCCTGTGGGTGTGGGAGCCGAGGAGGCGTCAGGGCCATTTGGGAAGCAACCGGGCCCTGTGAGGGCCTGAGCAGAGCGGAGCAGATGGGGCTCAGGGACAAGGCAGGCGGCCCAGCGCTCCAGAACATTCCCTGCCTCGACAGACCTGGGCCTGGGTCCCAGCGCAGCTGGCAGTGGTGCACCGAGGAGAGTGACACCTGCCCCAGGCCACCATCCCATGGGGAACAAACCCTGCGGCTCGGAGGCCTGTGGGACGTTCAGAACGTTCCAGGTGACTTTTCGTCCTAAGAGAAGGTGGCACGGAGGCAGGTGCCTCGTTCTAAAAGGCAACTGCAGTGCAGACAGAGAGGTGAACCAGAGGAGAGGGTGGCGGTGCCGACACTCTCAATGACCAAACCCTCCCGGACCTCCAAGACGGAAAGACTCTCTGGATTTTGACCCAGTGACATTCCAGGCCACATGGAGTGGAACGCTGCAGGGACAGAGCCCAGCACAGCCGCCTGCTAGGTCCCTCACCTCCCAGGCTTGGTGACACCGCCGTCACCTCCAGGCAGCTCCACGGCGTCGATGGCCCCCTCCAGACGAAGCAGGATCGCTGTGGGGTTAGGGGCTCTCAGGGCAGGGCTGTGGGGGGCAGTCCACGGCAGGCGGGGGGAGGGGGCACTTACTCTTCAGCTTCGCGAGGTCCTCCAGCTCCAAGTTCAGCCCTGGGCAAAGGAAAGCGCAAATGCACAAGTCTGCATCCTTCTAATTCCACCACCCCGTCCTAAGGAGCCAGGATGCTGGTGTGGAGGGCAAGACACTGACAGAAGAGGCTCTGAAACCCACACGGCTGGAACTTGACCTGGAAGCAGCAGCCTGAGCTGAGGGGGGCGGTCACCTTCAGAGAGACCCTGTGGCTATGCACATGGACATGGTTCTGAGCTGCGTTTTCCTGGTGACCAATGGGCTCCGTTTTCCATGTGCACACTGGCCATCTGTGTGCCTCTCAAGAAGTGTCTATTCATATCTTTTGCCCATTTTTCAATTGGGTTGGGTTGTCTTTTTGTTGAGTCGTTAAAAGGTTTCCTCCCTATTTTAGATACAAATCCTTTATCAGATATGTTATTTGCAAAAAATTCTTCCTGTTCTGTGGGATGTCTTTGCTTTCTTGATGGTGGCCTCTGACGCACAAACGTTTTTGATTTTGTTAAGTCCTGTTTATCTATTTTTTCTCTGGGTGCTTGTGCTGTTGGTGTTACTTCTATGAAGCTGCTGCCTAACGCAGGGTCATGGGGATAGACACCTGGGTGAACAACCCCACTCCTTAGGTGTGGGCTGTGCAGAGCGACCTCCGTCCAAAGAGAACAGTGTGGAAAGGAGGGGAACGAGCAACTTGGAGCCCCTGACAGCCGATTTCAGCTGGCAATCAAGGTCATAAGGCATGCGGCGTTAACTGCAGGGACCTGGATGCGATACAATGAGGCGGGCCCTGCGCATCTGAGCCCTTCCTCCCCAAATCCCACACCCCTGTACGTCCAGGGGAGAAACATCACACAAATCCAAACCCCAATGAAGGGGCATTCTACACAACGTCAGAGCAGTCCTCCTCCAAACCACCAAGGGAGGTCTGAGAAACTGTCCTGGACAAAGGCAAAGGAGGGCTTCCCTGGTGGTGCAGTTGTTGAGAGTCCGCCTGCTAATGCAGGGGACACGGGTTCAAGCCCTGGTCTGGGAGGATCCCACATGCCGCGGAGCAACTGGGCCCGTGAGTCACAACTACTGAGCCTGCGTGTCTGGAGCCTGTGCTCCGCAACAAGAGAGGCCGCGACAGTGAGAGGCCCGCGCACCACGATGAAGAGTGGCCCCCGCTTGCCACAACTAGAGAAAGCCCTCGCAAGGAAACGAAGACCCAACACGGCAAAAGTAAATAAATAAATAAACTCCTACTCCCGACACCTTCTTTAAAAAAAAAAGAATCCACCTGCTGGGACTTCCCTGGTGGTGCAGTGGTTCAGAATCCACCTGCCAATGCAGGGGGCACGGGTTCGAGCCCTGGTCTGGGAAGATCCCACATGCCGCGGAGCAACTAAGCCCGTGTGCCAGAACTACTGAGCCCACGTGCCACAACTACTGCAGCCCGTGCGCCTAGAGCCCGTGCTCCACAAGAGAAGCCACTGCAATGAGAAGCCCGCGCACCGCAATGAAGAGTAGCCCACTCGCCACAACTAGAGAAAAGCCCACGTGCAACGGAGACCCAACACAGCCAAAAATAAATAAATAAGATCAACATAAACGGCAAAAAATGGAGTATGAAATGAAATATAAACATTACAAGTGAGCTTAAAATGAATAATATGACCACAGTGAAGCGGAAAGAAACAACCCAAGGAGCCTCTGAATGAGCGTTTTCACTCTGTGGTCGCAGACCAACGACGAAAAGGACGTGAACAAACATTAAACCTAGTGAGTAGATGTTCATTTATCGTGGGTGGGCTGGCAATTCTCAAACAACTGTCTGTGGGTTCTAGGATCAAACAAGTTAAGTACGATACTGAGAAAAAATGAAAGCTCGTTTCCTCACAAAAGGCGTTACAAACGTGGAAAGGGAGGAAAGAAGAATAACTGCGTGGTTCTGGACTAAAACTGGGGCGGGGGAGAGCGTGAACTCACAATTCTACGCACACGGGCGTGGGGGTGAGTGCCTAAGCACGTGGACTCACATGCTGACACGGATGCGGAGGTTAGAGTAAGACCTCACGCAGAAGACGGGAGGATAAGAAGACCCATCATTCTGCAAACATCGTGGAAATCCTGACTTCAGGGATGACTCATTAATGGATACCACAAGCGACTTCAGAATCACAAGTGGAAAAGCAGTGACCGCACGGCAGAAACACCCGGCAGCCGCCACGTAACCATACTGAAGTTAACGCCACCAACATCACCTGCGAGACGACGCAAGTCCGCGGTATTCCCACCAAAACGCAAACCCTGAATCCAACCACGAGAACACAGCGGACAAATCCAAACAGTAGGACAGTCGACGAAGTAACTAGCCTTTCTCTTCACAGGCCCAGAGACCACGGCACCAGGCAGAGGGGTGGCTGTGTTTCGGGCCTTACCGAGGACAGCTGGGAAAATTCTAATGCGGCTGCCGATTAGACGAGAGTGCAGTACGGATGCTGGTTTTATGATCGGATCGTCAAAAAGAATGTCCTTGTTCTCAGGAAACACACGCTAAGACACAGAGTAAAGGTGTCAGGCCGGCAACCGCCCTGAAGGAGGCAGAGAAACAGGGAACCTGTCCACTCAGTGCGGGGCTGGTCAAATGGGGCAGAGCATCAGCCGCGGGGTCTGGGGAAGGCACGCAGCAGCTGTAGCAAGTTATCTGTGAGCTGGTGAGAAAACAGAAAATGACGGTGTCGGAACAGGATATAAGACATGAAACGGGGACTTCACTGGTGGCACAGTGGTTAAGAATCCGCCTGCCAACACAGGGGACATGGGTTCGAGGCCTGGTCCGGGAAGATCCCGGAGCAACTAAGCCAGTGTGCCACAACTACTGAGCCTGTGCTTAGAGCCTGCGTGCCACAACTACTGAAGTTCGCGTGCCTAGAGCCCGTGCTCTGAAACAAGAGAAGCCACTGCAATGAGAAGCCAGCGCACCGCAACGAAGAGCAGCCCCCGCTAGACACAACTAGAGAAAGCCCGCACATATCAACGAAGACCCAACACGGCCAAAAATAAATAAATAATTAAAAAAAAAAAGACATGAAACAACAACACGAGCCAGGTTTTCTAAAGCTCAGAAATGGAGCAACAGAACTCAGAGACAACTAGGAGAAAAAAACACTTGAGAAATAAAGATTAAATTAGAAGAACACAAAAGTAGATACATGCCACATCATCTTAAAAGAAACACATGGTGAAAGGGGGGAATTTTTATAAGTCAAAGAAAAATAGAGACAGAAGGATCTGAGAGAGTAACAGGTTCTGAACTCAGGTGGAAGAGACACGACACGATCCCTGGAGCAGAAGCCGAAGCCAAGGCCAGGCCGTGAGCGCTGCCGTGCGGGACAACATCCCCCCAGGTAAGAGGAGACTTGGAACTACAGGCTGAAAGAGGTCATCGTACGTCGACCCGGAAAATCAACACTGAGACAAACTGCAGCAAAATTACTGGGCTTTCAAAAGAAAAAAAAGTCCTAAAGCAACATCCAACTTTAAAAGTAAAAGACAATTTTAAAACAGCAAGGTTTGTGATGCACGTGACTGTCAGTCAGAAAAAACCCGTTCCTAGATACATCCCCGGAGAGACGCTGACCTATTTACTCATGTACATGCGTTCGGGGCCGAAAGCAGCTGACTTAGAAATTCCCATCGCAGCTAAAGACGGTGAAGCAAGGACCATGTATCCACGAGGACACCTAAGCAGCGGAGCTCAGCAGGCCAAGGGACCTGGCCCGAGACCTGCCCAGGACGGCCGCAGGGCCAGCCTATTTCCGTGGTGCTGCTACTGCCGCTACTGCTCTTCCTATGGATACACGATTTGCCTTTTTCCTTCTTTCTCTCACAAATATACAGTGTAGTTTCCCAGAGGCTGATACTGGTCCCCACACATGTCCGCGTTCTAATCCCTGGAACCCATGAATAGGTCAGCTTCGCAGCAAAAGGGACCTGCAGATGCAATGAAGTTGAGGACCTCGAGATGGGGCGATAATCCTGGATTATCTGGGGTGGCCCAAAATGGAACAGCAGGGTCCTTACAGAATCAGAGGAGACCGAAGAAGCAGAGGTCGGAGACGTGGGGCCACAAGCCAAACAACGTGGCACCTCTAGAAGCTGTAAAAGACCAGGAAACGGATCCCCGTCTGCAGACTCCAGAAGGAAAAGTGCTGCTGGCCCATCCTGGGCTTCTGGGCACCATGAGGTAATACGTTTGAGTTGCTTTAAGCTAAGTCTGGAAATTTCTTTTAGCAGCACTCGGAAATGAATCCAGCCATGGTGTGTAGTATCACGTCAGCCCAAAGCAGGAAGTTACGAGATCCAATTACCTTGTATTAAGCCAGATATTAAAGAGATTTGCAAAACTGAAATAATGCCACTCTTCTAATTTTTAAAATAGTTATTTTTCCAAAAAAGTGTTATTTATGTTGACACGTCATGGATTGAATTGTGTCCTCCAGAAAGCTATGTTCAAATCCTAAACCCTGACCCCATTTGCGGACACGGTCAGTTAGGATGAGGTCCTAGAGGACTGGGTTGGGCCCTCAACCAGTGACAGGCATCCCTATGAGAGAGGACACCATGTGAAGATGGGAGTGGGACTGCAGTGAGGCGTCTACAAGCCCAGGTCTGCCAGTAGCTGCCAGAGCTGGGACAGAGAGGCCTCGAGCACATGCCCCAGGAACTCACAGAAGGAGCCACCCCGGCTGACACCCAACACGTGGACGTCTAGCCCCAGAACTGAGAGGATAAACTTCTGTTGTTGAAGCCTCCCAGCTTGTGGTACTTTGTTAAGGCAGCCCTAGGAAACTGACACGTAACAGTTTGTTATTTAGTTTTTACTTCTAATACATTAATTATCTGTAGATGTAACTCACATAAACAAAGCTCAGTACGTTTCAAGAACGTAAAGTTTGGGCTTCCCTGGTGGCGCAGTGGTTGAGAGTCCACCTGCTGATGCAGGGGACACGGGTTCGTGCCCCGGTCCAGGAGGATCCCACATGCCACGGAGCAACTAAGCCCGTGAGCCATGGCCGCTGAGCCTGCGCGTCCAGAGCCTGTGCTCTGCAACAGGAGAGGCCACAAAAAAAAAAAACAAAAAACAAAAAACATAAAGTTTAAGACATAAAGGGTCCTGAGGCCAACACGTTTGAGAACTTCTGTGCTAAACACACAAAGCCGTTTACAAACCTTCTCTCCCCCAACACAGCCTGTGAGCGCGTCAAAGAAGGCCCGGAGACCCTCGCAGAGGGGGCCGAAGCAGGTGGCCTGGCGGGAGAAGGGGCCTCTGCGCCCTCTGGAGTCTGTCCATGTGTGTGACTGTAAAGGGACCGGGAAGCTGAGGCTGTTCACGCCCCACCCCACACTCGCGTGAAGGACACGACAGGACGTGGGTGACGTCCAAAGGGCCGGGCGCAAATGCTACGAACCTGCAGCAACTCGACAGTAGGAACGCTTGCTACAAAGTGGTCTGGCGAGCAAGAGGTGGATTCCTAACACTAACAAAGGCCACGCAGAAGGTCTGGACAAACCAACTGCGTCCACCAAGTATTTCTACACACACTGCAATCACTGCTGCAAAAGGAAAACGCGGGGTATGAGTCGCTGAGCGCCGTTCCTGTGGACGATGCTCGCGGGTCCTTACAAAACGTCATTACGGCTGACACCCTTGGTTTTCACTTCCTTGCAGTAGAGGCAAGTTCACACCCCTGGGGAAACGGTGAAAAGGACTTGAGAGAGTGCTGACAGGTTGGGCAGTACCCACCTCCCCACCTCCATCTGTGAGGCCAAGACTCTTACAGAGGCTGGCGCTGCCCCTGAGGCAGACTTGAAAGAAGAGCCCTGGGCAGACTGGCCCCTCGTCTGGTCTGCGGTCCCTGCCTGCGAGCGCACCTGAGCTGGCCGAGTCCGCGCTGAACTCCGGGTGGAGCTCGGCCTGCCGCGCCACCTTGGCCTGCTCCTCCAGCACCTGGTCTATCACGTCCAGTCCCGAAGCCACGTCGTGGGGCGTCAGGTCGAAGGACGCGGCCTCCTCACACATCTTCTCCTGTGAGCCCGAGCACACCCGTCACGGGGCTCGATGAGGCAGAGGTGACGGGGGGCAGAGGGAGGGGAAGCAAGAGGCCCCTTGTGTTCTCAAGGCCGGGTCTCAAACTGGCCCAGAGATGGATGTCTGGCCCAGACAGTGTTTGAAAACAATTTTACTTGACCTGCCTACATTTTATAGTTAGAAAATTTCCCGTTAAACTCTAGCTTCTAGCTTCTCTCGAAAGCCGAATCTGGCCCATGGGCCCACTGTCCCCATGCCAACAACTGCCTGGAACCCAGTGGGGCTGAGGATGCCAGGCTCTTGTGGACCCCGCCAGGCTCCCCAGGTGGCCTTCCTCCTCCAGTGCTCTGGTCAAGGTCCACGACTCCTGGAGACATGGTCCTTGGGCCCTGACACAGGCCACAGGACAGGAGGGGCAGGGCGAGCAGGCAGCAGGGAGGCAGCCACCAGGAACAAAAGGGAAGAGAAGGAATGAGATGGCAGGAAGGGTCTGGGGGTCTTGCGTGCAAATGGCAGGCACAGGTCGGCAGCCCACCTTGCCCAGTTTTGCTTGGTCCTGACGGTGGGACGCGGGGGTCTGGACAGAAAGGCCCAGCTGTTGTGCGCAAGAAAGTGGGCCGGAGGAAGGGGGTGTCAGGAAGGCCACCCAGACACTCACCACGTTGTGAGCTTCGTCAAAGACCACGACCGTCCCCTTCAGGTCGATGCCATATGCACGGCGGCTCTACAGCAAGAGAGGAAGACGCCAGGCTGAGGCTGATGCTCCCAGGCGGTCTCGCGGGGTCCAGCTGGAGAGAGGGACATGGACCCCGGCCGCGTGGGGTCCCCTCACTCCTACCAGGCCACACACTCCCAGAGCTCAGAACGAGTCACAGCCTCGGGCCGGTGAGGGGCTGGTCCCTCGGTGCCAGCCTGTGGCTCCAAGTGCTGGCTCCGAGCGAAGGTCTGATCCCAGCATGGGCTCTGCCGGCCCCTCCTGAGCCTGGGACGTGCCCTGCCATCAGGCATCGTCAGCTACGCAGACCGAGGCCTTACCTTGGCGTCCAACAGGTAGTTGTAGGGCATGAAGATGATGTCGGCCTGCTGCTTTAGGTTCCGAGACAGGTAGTAGGGGCACACTCTGGAGGGAGAGGAGGTGCTGGGGCACAGTGCAGGCTGGGAGGGTTCCCCGGGGTGCGAGAGAGCCACGGCCTGGGGCAGCGGGAAGGCTTGCCGGCCACCCCTCACACCATCAGTTTTCAACCGTGTGAGTGGGTCACTCATTTAAAAAATCTACAAAAACAAAAAGACCAAGCCTGATCCTGGGCAGGTGGATGAGATGGTGAGAAGCAGGGCAGTTGGGCACGTGTCACCACGACTGGAGCCCTGAAGCTACAAGGTCGCAGCCAGCTTCAGAGAGGAGGGGCAGTGTCAGGTGGAGGACGAGATGGATGCCCCAGGAACAAAGGCCCAGTGGGCGGGGGCAGGGGGCTGGGGGCTGGGAAGGAGCATCTCACTTCTTCCGATGCTTCAGGAGAGAAACGTGCCTGCCTGTGCGCATGGAGGGAGCCCAGCCCTGGCGGGTTACCTGTGCCTCGTCCCACTGCTGACCAGGTCCTCGATGTCCAGGACGCGGCTGGCCAGCTCCGGCTCCAGGCTCTTCTCTGGGGACACGGGCGGGCGTAAACACAGGCTCTCTGGTCCAGAGTACCCGGACCGCGGGAGGCACCCGGGATGGAATGGCTCCTGGCAACAGGCAGCCCCTGGGGAGGGCGCCAAGCCTAAAGCGAGTCCCAAGGGAGCCCTGCTCTGTGCCTTGGGCAGATGCAGGCCTGAGGCTGAACACCAAGAGGAGACCCCGGGGTGGGGTGGGGTGGGGGCCGGCCCTCAGCCTGTCACCACCAGACCCTCTCCAGGCCGGGGCGGCTCCCGTGAGCGCCGGGGCACCTGCCCTGCAATCAGGCTTCAGTTTGGCAGCAAGTCCCTTCCTCTCGCTTCACCGCACTCCCCCAAGAACAAGCCCAGAGTCTCCCTCTTAAGGAAGCCAGGCTGCACACGGCCAGCGGCAGAAACGATTTGCTGTCACTGCCTGTGCTATCCGGGCGGGAGGCGCAGAGCCCACCTGAGGCCCTGCAGCCCTGGGGCCCCGCCCCTTCCTCAGGATGCAACCCAGACAGGCCCCACTCCCTGCTGGCTGTGTGTCCCTGGGCGGGACGGGCCTCAAGAAGGGACACAGGCCCCCCAGTCGGGCCCGTAGGAATCGGCCAGGGAAGTACTATAACCCAGCGACACCCAGGCCTGTCCCAGCAGATGGGAGCAAAGGTCTCCTCTAATAAGCACCCAGAGTCTCAGGGCAGCCCCATGTGGACACAGGTCCCCGGCTCCCAGTTCCACTGGGGCAGGTGCCAGGCCCAGCCCTTAACAGCACAGACCAGAACACACAGGCCCTCAGCAGTGGCCGCCCCCAGGGTGCCCCCCCCCACAGCAGGCAGGGGAAGGAAGAAGAGCCATCCACTCAGCAGCACCATAGCAACAGACCAGCCAATCGGCACGCTCTGCAGCAGGCCGGTCCCACAGCTCAGTCACCTACCTGGGGCGAGGGGGGCTGGGGAGCGGGCAGTGGAGAGGAGGGAGGGGCCTGGCCGGGCCACACTGCTTGCTCCCCGCGGGACGCAGCCAGGCAGGGCTCCCACTCTGCATGCCTCTCAGACCCCTCCTGGGGTCTCTGCCCACTCCTCTCCCCCTGCAAGGCCTGGGCACCTGCTGGAGACACCCCATCGCATCCCGTGTGTCAGCTGGTAAAGGAGGCTGAGACAGCCGGGGGGCACCGGCTTACGGTGAGTGGATGCCCTCGATGAACAGGCAGAAAGAGCACAGCAGAGCAGGGGCAGGGACTGGGGAGGGGACAGAGAGGCTGGAGCCAGCAGGCCAGCTGGGACAGCCCCTGCTCTGCCACACAGGGCCTGGGGCAGCGGGGAGGGGCCTGCAGCCAGGGGCCCAACACGCAGCAGCTCCAAGGGTGCCTCCACCATGGATGGGAAGCTCCCCCCAGCTCCCACCCGTCCCCTGGCCTCCTGGCCCCTCCCTCCTCAAGGACCCTCCAGGTGAGGTGAGGGGTGCTGCAGGTGAGGGACAGGACCCTGCAGGTGAGGGCTGGTCCAGCAGAGTGGGCAAGCTGGCCACTCCAAGCTGCTGTGGAAACGTGGCTGGAGCGGTTCACACCTTAACGGCTCTGGCCTGTGGCCAACAGGACACCTGGAACCCCCTTTGCCAGGGACAAGGACAGGGGAGGCAGCCACAGTGCAGCAAAGGGGGGACAGCTCCGTCGAGCATCACGGGCCTGACACCAGGGCCCGTGGGAAGGCAGGACTGAGGGCAGAGGGCCAAGCAGCGGGGGGACGAGGACAAGAGAGCAGCCTTCAGGCGACCCGACACCCACAGGCCTGACGCCGACGGGACAGCAGAGCTGGCGGCCAGCAGTCTCCAGCCTGGGGCCACGACAGCTGCCACAGGCCATCCTCAGCCTTACACTCCATTGCTGTCCTGAGGGTCCTTGGCGCCACCAGACCAAGGGACACCGCCAAGGGGAAGGCGGTGAGGAATGAGCCTGGGAGCCTGGGTCATCGCCCCAGAGGCCAAGCCACGCAGCCCTACCCACAGCCGGCCCGCCAGAGCCCAAGCCCTCATCAGGCAACCCCCCCCCTCTCTCCAAGGGCGCTGGGACTCCCAGCTCAGGCCTCTGGGACCGTACTGCTGTCCTGACCCACTGCCTAGCACAGGCCTGGCCCGCTGGGCTCTCGCAACCCAAGTAGACGGTGGCCTGCGGGTCACCAATGTGAACTCTCTGGGGCCCGGCTCACTGCAGGGTCTGAGTCCCAACCCTGAGGCAGGAAACAGAGGGAACCCTGACCCCACAGAAGCGTGACCCTGCCCCCAGGCCACACAGCCCCGTCTGGAAAGGCCACACCACAGAGAAGCCTCTCTGCCATCACCTCTGGCTCCAGAAGTCCTGACAGACACAAAGGGCAGCCACAGGCGGAAAAGCAGGAATTCGGAGGCAAGGGCACCAGTGCCGCCCTTCCACTCTGGGCCCCAAGAAAGTCAGTGACAGGAGACAAAGGGTCCCCTTCACAGGGCCCTGGGCACCTGCGGTCACACAACCACGCCGCACCTGGGCCGGCCGTTGTCACAAACTCTGCGCTTTCCACTCTCGTCCGTTTCTGGATGAGGCTGGAGGAGTCACTAGGAGGACCCCAGGGGCTCGGGGCACGTCACACCCACCGAGTTACAGGCGGCAGTGACAGGATGCACCACAAAATCAGCAAAGGGAAAAACACGTGGAGGAGCTTCCAGTACCCCCTCCCTGGCTGACTCCCCCAGAACGAGCTGAGACCAAGAGTGAAATGCTCTCCAGAGACCCAGCGCCCAGGGGGCACCCCTGACTGGCAGGCGCCCAATTTCCAGCCCTCCAGAAGGGAGCACGCACTCTGCACAAAGCATGCTGTTGGCACGGTTCAGGCCCTTCCTCGGCCCCACCGCGTGAGCTCCTCTGCACGCACACCAATGCCGGTCGTCAGGAGACAGAGCGCAGGCACCTCGACAGCCCAGAGCGGGGCACTGAGGGGCAGCAGCCAGCAGCCCAGGAGGCCGCTGAGCCCAGCCCTCAGAGGCGCCCAGACTCCACTCCCCCTGCAGCGCGCTCTCCGTGGGCAGGAGGCACCACCTCGAGCCTTCTCACCTTCCACGTTGTTGTAGAAGTGACAGGAGCGACTTGCCACCTTCTTGCGGCACAAGTGGACCTGGGTGAACATGAGGTCTGGGCTCGTGTGACGGCCGAGCCCTGCCCCAGCCCCAGCCAGGCACCCCCTCCCAGCTCCACCCCCGCCAGCTCTTTACCCCTCCGTCTCCCAGGGGCAGCACCCACGCAGCAGCAGCAGACCCACCAAGGCCAGGCTGGGCGCCCCAGGAGCCCACCTGCATGTGGTTACTCTCCTGCCTCTTCACCTCGGGATGGATACACAGCTGCTCCCGGGAGCCCAGCACACACACTCGGGGCCTGGTGGAGGAGACGGTTGGGGGGCCCAAAGATCAGAGGGCGGGGGCCCCAGTGCTGTCCAGCGGCAGGAGCCACGTGGGCTGCACCGGGAGCCCAGGGAAGCTTGGCTCACACGCCCGGGCAGCCAGAGGGAGTGGCTGGGGCGGAAATCCGCCCCAGGCTCGAGAGGGGCTTTCACCGTGGCACGGCCTGCTCTGAGTCAGCATCCAGGGCGAGGCCGAGAGACTGGGGCAGGCCTCAGGGAGACCTTGCCACCTGCATCCTCCCTCTCGTGGGAGGCCGGTGGGGAGGGGACACCAACTCTCCTGCAGCAGTGCTGGGGGCTCCAACACGGGGCAGGGCCTCCCCCGCACAGCTGCCCTGACCCACGCCCACAGCTGACACCCCGATGGCTGCGAGGAGCTCAGGGTATGAGCCTGAGGTCAGGGCGGCAGCCCCACAGCCAGAGCATGGCGCGACCCCAGGGTGGGGTCCAGGCAGAACACCCCCGTGACCCCAAGGCAGGGGTGGACGCCGCCTGACCCACCGGTAGGAGGTGTTCCGGAGCTCACTGATGACCTGAGTGAGCTGCGAGTGGGTCCTGGAGGCGTAAATGATCTTTGGGACGTCCGCGTAGCACGCTGCCCGGCACAAGGGAACAGGACAGGTCATGGCCCACGTGTGCAGTTAACCCGGGGCACTCAGCTAACTCGGCCCGGGGACAGCTAAGCATCGATGCCCAATACTCGCTACAGGAAGGAGTGCAGTGGGTCTCTGCAGGGTCCTCATTTGGCCATAAGGTTCTGACCCTAGGTTTACAGCCAGGATGGCGAGAAATGACATGGCAGCTACAACCCCCCTTCCTTCCCCGCCTCCCAGCCCGGGACCAGGAAAGGGGCAAAAAGGGGCATCACCTGGGACATCTCCTTCCAGGGCAGCGTTCCCCCAGGACGCCAAGGCGCGGTCAAGGAAGAGCTCCCCTGACACCCTCTCGGCAATCTTGCGGGCGGAGACAGCGTCTCGGAGCTGCTCCCGCCAGGCCAGCGTGCTGCAGAGGAGACACAGCGTCTTCCCCGTGCCCGTGGGGCTCTCCAGAACGCCGTTCACTTTCTAAATGGGGTGGGGAACAGGGTCACGGGGGAGCAGGGGCAGGCTCTGCAGGCCACACAGCCCACCTGAGACAAGCCCTGCAGCCCCTGGGGCAGCTCTGCCCCCACTCAGCGGGGGACGTAAAATGCCGCAGGACCTCTCCACTCTCAAACCAAAAGCTGTAGACCAAACCAGGTCTCATTAGCAAACAATTTACAGAGCATTACCCAAAATACCACGGTATTTTTCAGCCTAATATAAACAGGAAGATGACTAATTAGGTGTCAAGCCCCAGAATGGGAGTTTGACTCTGATTCTGGATCCAAGCAGTTACACTACCTGAACGGAACCTGACGGTCTACATAGGTCTCGGCCGGTAGCCTGAGTGGAAACTTGGGCCGACACAGCCATGTCTGCAAAGCTGCCCCCAGCTGCCGCAGGCGTGGGAACATGGGCCCAGCTACAGAGGCAGCCCTCAAGGGCTGGGGGCTTGGGCAGGGTACAAGAGGGCATGCCCAGAAACCCAGCAGAAAGCAAGCTGCACCCCCTGAGGTTTAACGACCTCCCCTAAGGAGGGCTAGGCACCACCTGTCCCTCTGTGTGGAAATACTTCCTCCAGACCCTCAGCTGGACGCCCTCATCGCTTGGCCTCACTCACATTCCACCTGCGCAGAGAGGCCCCCAAGGCGCTCTTAAGTCTATCACCTTATGTCTTTTCTTTACAGCACTCCTCACCGTCTAGAATTATCCTTTTTGTTTATTTGTTTAGCATCTCTCCTACCCCACCTAGAACATGAGCCCTATTTATGGTCGCCTCCCACGTCCAGAAGGGTAGCTTCACCAGGAGGAACTGGCCGGAGTAAATGGGACAGTGCGTGTACACTGGGTCTTGCTGAGGCTCTACCCACTCTGACCCATCCCCCGGGAACAAGCCCCTCCGTCTGCAGCCTCACCTTCTGCAGACACTCCAAGACCTTGCTCATGTACTCCTCTTGACATTTGTATGGTTGGAAAGGGAAATCCACTGTCACGCCATTCAGGGTTATCTTGGGCATACTGGCCTACTCTCTGTCTCGGGCGGACACAGAGGCTGGCTGAAACGCAAGCTGTGTGGGTCTGCGAGACAAACCCCTCTCCGAACATCTCAGGGTCTCAGCCGCTCCAGGTAAGTTATGCCAGCCTGTGCCGCTGGGACACGTTCTCCACGGGAGCCCCTATGGCAGAGACTGCAATGACAAAACTGTTTGTAGCGACCCTTTCCCCGAGCGCCAGGCCACTTCACCAGTCCCCTCAGGCAGTGCCTCCGCAAACAGGTCCGAAGGCGAGCCTGTGACATCCTGTCATAAGGAGCTCGGAGAGATGTCGGCCCTGTCTTGTTCTCCCGCCCCAGGCAGCTCCACCGTGCTCCGGGAGAGGCGACAGGGCAGGGGCCAGATGCAGCTCCACGTGCTCCACCCGCAATAACACTGCATTGACCTCCGCCAGAGCTTGAGGGGCCACAGTTCCCAGCGGAGCCCCCCCCCCAGCCTGGGCCGGTCGGGACCCCCCCGCCCCTGCGGCTCCCAACCCTCCGCTCCACGGACCAGCCCCATCCCTCCCAGGTGGGCAGCGAAAGAGCACGTGTGCCGCTCTGACCTGGGACGCGAATCCGTGCGGCGCCCAGCAAACCACTCAGCCCCCCGAGGTCTGGTTTCGCACGGACTAACAGCCCGCGCTCCTAAACCCCGCCGGGCCGCCCTTCCCGCGGACCCGGCGCCCTCCACGAGCTCGGAGCCGGGCACTACGCGCCCCACAATGCAGCGCGCCAAAATCGCCAGCGCGCGGCCCGAGGGCTGCGCGGGGCCTGCCGGGAGTTGCAGTTGCGGAAGCCGCCGCTTGGGCACAGGTTCCAGTGCCAGGGTCTCGGCGGGGAGCCTTCCACGACCGGGATCTCCAGGACTTCGCCCCAGTCCGTCCGACTCACCACCACCGCGTCCTCAGGAGGCAGCCGGTCCGACCTTGCGGGCTGAGGCGCGCAGTTATCCGTGAACGCGCTGCACTTCCGCCCCCAATTCCGGTCCGCTGCGCAGTGCTCCGGCCGGAAACTGGTCCCCTCCCTCGGGGTCCGCGCTCTGATGGCGCGCAGCGTTCCACGTCGCACCCGCCCCTTCAGTTGACCCTGAGCCCGAAGACCGGCACCTCCTCGCCCGCGGGCACGAACCTGGGGTCCCGCCGTCTCCTCCCTCCCCACCAGGGTCTCCATTCCACTTCCCCCCTGGGCCAAGCCCCTCGGACAACTGCCCGGACAACAGCACAAGCCTTCTAACAGGTTTCCTGTGGCTTCCCTTTTCTCGAAAGACCCAGAGGTCTTTTAAAGACTCGAGTCTGAGCTGATCACTCTCCTTAAATTTCGCAAATGGCTGTCCCTTGCCCGTGACTCGGCTCCTGAGAGCCTCACCAGATCCTCTCCTTACTGTCCTCTAGGTCCAGCCGCTTTTCCGGTCAATGTCCCCCACTGGTCAGGGCGGGACCTCTGAATCCCCAGCACCCAGCACCAGCTGGCAGTCAACAGGGAGGTTCCAGGGGTCTGCACAGCTCTGTGTGGTCAGAAGTGTTTGTCTATGGACGTCCCTGGTGCTGCAGTGGTTGAGACTCTGCAATCCCGATGCAGGGGCCCCAGGTTCCATCCCTGATCCAGGGAACTAGAACCCACATGCATGCTGCAACTAAGAGTTCACATTCCACAACTAAGGAGCCCATGAGCCGCAACTAAGACCCAGCGCAACCAAATAAATAAATATTAAAAAAAAAAAAGAAGTGTTTGTCTAGGTGACCCCAGCATGCCCCAAAGAGCACCAGGAAGAAACTGACGCTGAAGTGACAGCCCACAGTCAGCTGGCAAGGCTGATTTTAGAGGGTCTTGTGGGCTGTTTAATGTCCAGATGTTTTCCCACTGATGGCACCTTAATGCCACATGAGTGTCTAGGCTGATGTGTGTGAGATCATGCTTGGGGAAGCCCCTGGCACACACTGGCATCCACCCACACCCACTTGTTCCAGTGAGGGGACAGTAGAGTGTCTATCTCAGCAGGGAGCTTGGAGAAGAGGAGACCCGGCCACACACTTGCTGAATGTTCACTAGGCACACATTTCAGTACCATCCATGCCGGCATTAACACGGTTGTCCTTCCAACGACCCCTGAGATAAGTGCTTTTATGATCCAGTCCTTACAGGTGAGGAAAGGAAGCACGGGGTGGGTGGTTAGTAGATTTCCCAAAGACGGCAGCAAGTCCCAGAGCCAGGAGTCCCACTCTTCACCTCCACACCCCCCATCTTCTGAGAGTAATGGCATTTCCCCCACAAAAGTCCAAGGAAGGGAAGTCCAGGACCCAGAGACTTGGCAAACTCCTGGGCCAGAAAGGGAGCTGAGGACCCTGGTCACACATTGTGCATAGGGACTCCTGCCCAGGCTCCTATTAATTATAACACGTAAATGCTGTGGTACTGAGTCCTGAGAGGTGAGCAGAAGGGGAGAAGAAGGCTGGCCATAGCAAGCCCACTCAGCAGGCACTGCGATCTCGAGCAAGTCAACCAACTTGCACTGAGTGTCTGCTCTGCCAGGCTCTGTGGGACTCTCACGGTGGACCCGCCCCCATGTGGACCACAGGACAGATGTTAACCAGTCACATGCTTGCTGTGTGTGCACACAGAGGTCCTGGGCCCTCCTCATCTCTCTGTGTGTTCCCGAGGTTTCCCAGAGATCTAGCTCTGGTTCTAGGACTTCATTGCTTGTGGAGTCAGCACTTCTCTTGGCCTCAGTGGCTCCGTCCCTAAAACGGGAATGACGCTCCATCTGCCTGACTTCCCATCCCCATCACCAAAGAGGTGACATGGTCACTGCGGGAACAGCTCTGCCTTTGGGGGTATCAACCAAACCCCTGAGTCTGGCGGGGGGAGGGGCAGGACACCACCGACTCACCAAGTGTGCACATCTCTCCTACACCACCTGGGCACTGACACCATTGTCTCATCTCACACCAGAGAAATGGAGGCCCAGAGAGGTCAGAAACTCGCCCTCAGTCACACAGCAAGTAGATGTCAGAGCTGGGATTGGCTCCAGTCTCCGTCTTGCTCCAAAGCCTTTGTTCTAGGCCTCTTCACATCAATTTACCCTCTTCTCTGCCTCAGGAGCTGCTCTCGGATGCCCCTGGAGGCCTTCCAGACCAGCCCCCACCCTCACCATCCATGACTCGCTTAGCCCTCAGCACAAGCCTGGGCGCACAGAAGGCACCACCCAGCCTCCACTGGCCTCAGTGAAGAGCTCTCCTACCCCACTCTGATGTTGAGGCCCATCGCCTCCTGCTGCACCCACCCTGGGGAATTGGGGGCTGTTTCCGCCATCCCCCCGGGGAGTGCACAAAGCCAGGTTGGGGGGGGCACCAGCTCCAAGTGGTGAGCGGTGGGAGGATGGGCAACGGGTTGCAGCGCTCAGCTCTGCGTCCCAGGCTGATCTCTCCCCTTCCATCATCCCCTCCCTCTGACGGCTGCAGCCCGTGCAACAGCCACGCGCTTTCTCTCTCTCTCTCTCTCTCTCCCTCCCCCTCCCTCCCTCTCCCCGCTGCTCCCGCCTCCTGCCCTCCCTTGCCCCCTCCCCTCCCCGACACTGCAGCATTCGCCGACTGCAGCTCCAGCCACCGCCCGCGCCTCTCCGGCCTCCGCAACCCCACCGCCGCCAGCACCATGGCCAGCACCGTGTCCGGTAGGCACCGGGGCATCGGGAGTCCTGGGGCGGCGGATCTGAGCAGAGGCTATTGTCTGGCCTCGCCCACCGCTGGGCCGATTACGGAGTGTTTTCCCATCTCGGACCCCACGCTCTGCAAGGGCGCGGGCGCTCTCCGGGCGGAACCCGCAGGAGACGGGGTTCAGGGCCGCCGGGTGGGGAGACTCGGTGCCCATAAGGCGGGGATTGCGGCGCCAGCCTAACGGACTTGGGCCGCAGAGCAGGGGCTCCGCTCGGGGTGGGGGCATCGGTGCGGGGGTGCCCTTGCCCCTTGGGGCGCTGCCGTGCCAGGCCGGGAGCGACTGCCTCAGGATGGCTCCGAGACCTATGGGTGGGTGGGCGCGCTCGCGGGATGCGGGCAGGGTCCCTGGAGGCGCCCGGGGACCCCAGACCCGGGTCGGACCGCGCCTTCTCGGGGGTCAGAGGGAGGAGCGCGGGACCCTTTGCAGGAGTCCCAGCCCGGGGCCGGCGGGGCCCGGGCTCTCCCTGCGCCAACAGAGGGGCCGGGGGACGGGAGGGGGCGCTGCGAGAAGACGGGAAACGGAAACCTGAGCCGAGCCGCGCCCGCACCTCGCGTCGCCGCCCCTCCCCTCGCCGCTGCGGGCTCGGGACCACCCTCTGTGACACGGTGCCACCCGCCCCGGTCGAAAAAGCCACCGCCCTTTACGCTGCGGGTTTGGATGGGGGATGGGCTGCCGCTGTTTCCGAGCCTTTCTAGGATGGGGGCGTCTGCCCCTCCCTCCCCCGCCGCTCCACCTCCCCAGCTGCAGACCCACCGCCCTCAACGGCAACGACCCTCTCCTCCCGGGCCTGCAGCAGGCGCGGAGCTGCCGCGGAGGGGCGGGCACCAGGCGAGGCGGGAAACGGGGGTCACATACTGGACGCGGGAGTGCTGCCAGGCGACCCCCGGGGCAAGGACGCGGGGGTCGCTCTCCTCAGGAACGCTCTGCCCAGTCTGGCTTTCCCAGGACCGGCTTCACCTTTGCGCTCGGTGCCCGAGATGGCTAGGCGGGCGGGCGGTCCCCACCTCCACCCCGTCACCTCGCCCACCCTTCCGTCCGCCCTGGGGGCGGCTCTCTGCAATCCCCTCTCCCCAGATAGTTCGACTCTGTCCGCAGTGCCCGCTTCTGTCTGAGGCGCCAGAGCTCCGCCCACCCACGTGTGCAACGCCCTGACCCCGCCCCTCAGGGCCGGCGGTTCTGGCCCCCAGTGACTTCTGCAGGAGCCTGGCAGGGGACCACGTGCGTCACTGACCACCCCCCCCACATCCATCTGGGGGTCTTATCCATCTGGACTTCATACGCCCCCTGCCCTCTCCCTGACACCCCCAGAGATACTGGGACCAGCAGGTGAGGGTGGCCAGTGCGGCCCCAGTCCCACACTGGGGCAGGTCTGTGCGTCCTCATTCACCATCTGTGCCTGAGCTGGGGGACAGTGGGCAGCCACTTCTGGGAGCATTTATCAGCTTTTCACCTCGTTGGTAAAACCCCTGCACAGGCCTCCTTCTCATCCTTCTGACATGAGCAGACTGAGGTTAGGCGCTGGAGGGACGCAGACGAAGCCACACCATCGATGGCCATCAGGGCTTGGGCCCAGACCCTCCGACCTCAGAGTTTCCTGGCACCAGACCCTCTTCTTGGCCAGACTTTGGGGCACTGCTGACCCATGCTTTTCCCCAGGATTGTTCTGGGTGTCCAAGTTACCCCTGGTGTCAAGAAGGAGACCATGGGACTTCCCTGGTGGCACAGCGGTTAAGAATCCACCTGCCAGTGCAGGAGACACGGGTTCGATCCCTGGTCCGGGAAGATCCCACATGCTGCGGAGCAACTAAGCCCGTGCGCCACAACTACTGAGCCCACATGCCACAACTACTGAAGCCCACGTGCCTAGAGCCCGTGCTCTGCAACAAGAGAAGCCACCGCAATGATGAGAAGCCTGCGCACTGCAACGAAGAGTAGCCCCCGCTCGCCGCAGCTAGAGAAAGCCCACGTGCAGCAGCAAAGACCCAAAGCAGCCAAAAAAAAAAATTTTTTTTTAAAGAAAAAAGAAGGAAGGAGACCATGAGTGCCATTGGTCAGTTTTGTCCAGCATGGCCAGCAAAGACATACTGCAGTACCAGCTGGAGAACTGCTCATAGCTGACATCACATGGGGTTGGGCCTTTCATGTTCTGTCATCAGCACTGCCCTCTATAGAGTGCAGCCCGTGTGTACACACACCTGTGCTCACCTGCAGCTTCTCCCGGCCATAACAGTTTGATAGGAGAGAGGTCTGGCCCAGAAGTGGCTACGTGACAGCGCCGGTAACTGTGGCCAAAATTGGTGTAAGTGAACCAGCTATGGCTTCTCTCTGAAAACACATCTTTGATTGGAGCAGACTTTCGTGCCTCAGTGGCCTTGAAGTGTCACCTCTGCTCTGGTCTGTGGCCGCTGCAGGATTGCTCTTAGCCTCATCTTTGTGCATAGATTGGAAAGCTTTGCCCCTGCCTCGCTCTTGAGTGCCTCCTGGTGGGCCGCGTTCTGAGGACACTGCGTCTTGGTGTCCTTCCCAGGTGCTCAGCTCTTCAGGCACTTTTGTAGACTCGCTCATGTTCATCCCCTTATGCAACTCTGGCAAGCTGCAAGGCCTTGCACCTGCTACCTCGCCGCTCAGGGGCTCAATCTCCCCATCGGGGTGACCGTGATAGTGACAGCGCCTCCCCTAGGCTTGTTCTGAGGGTTGAATGAGCTATTTCAGGAAACAGTGCTTGGCCCGGGGCCTGGCAAGAGGTGAGTGCCCAGTCCACGCCAGGCAGCATGACTGTTGCAGCCACCTTTCCCAGAGAAAGGTGAATGCTGCTGTCAACTTCTGCCATGCTGGGCTCCCGACACTGAGGGAGGAGACTCTGACAAGTGAGAGAGGGGCAGCCTGGGTGGCAACAAGCTCCATCTGTCAGGAGGCAGTTAGCAGCAGCCTCCAGGGCCCTTTTAGGGGTGAGCAGGAATCTGTGGGCCCCCTTCCCTCCTAGTTCTGGAAGACCCCCCACCCACCCACCATGAGGCTCCCAACAGGAGAGTGCAGAGGCCTGGGCTCGTGACAGGGCTGCCATCCTGGCATGCTGTGTGACTTCGGGGGTGCCACTTGCCCTCTCTGCACCTCCTTCTCCTCTGTAGAAATGAGGCTGATGAGGGTGTCTGCCTGGTCTGGCTGGTCTTGAGAGTCAGTTCGGAGGAAGGGTGTGGTGTGCCCACCCCATCCCCCTTGGGCACGATTACTGTTGTCACCAGGTACTCTAGGATGACCTGGTGCCTTCTAACTCTTGCTCTTCTGAGATGTAACCATCCAACAGGCCAACATGCCTTTTGCATGTGTAACATTTACTATGAAGGGGATCAAAGCAGTCCAGTTCACGGTAGAGATTTGTTTTTAATGACTTTCTGAAGTCAGTGATGGGGACGGAAGAGAGGGTCCTGGTGAGGAGAGAAAAGGGAGGGCGTGCCTCGAGGCCCCACTTCCTGGCTGGAGCTATGTCTGTGGAGAGGTCTGGGCCTCCACCTCTTCCCTCTGCAATGAGAGGAACTTTAAGCCCCTCCGGCTCTGAAAATACAGCCGTACCCTCCTGTCTTGCATGTGGCTGGGCCCAGCCCTGATCTCCAACCCCGGTGCAGGCTGCCCCCTGCTCACTGTCTCCAAATTTGCCGGTTCCCCACCCACCATGCAGTCCCCTCTGACTTGCAACCAGACGACAGCGCAGGCCTCACTCCCAAGCCCCCTCCTGGGGAGTTGCCCCTTCCCACTGGGCTTCTTGAGGAAGGGTCTTCTGAGAAGGAAGGTCCTCATAGGCCACCAACCCAGGGGATCTCCACGACCACCAGACGCCAAGCTGCATCCCTGTTTGCAGCCGCGGGACATAGTCCTTCACTTCCCAGTTGGACACTTGTCCCCTGGGCAGAGCCATGACCTCGGAGACTCTGACCTCAGTCTTGAGCCCCCAGCCCTCTCCCCTCTCACCTGCCTACACTCACACCTGCCCAAGCTCCCCCTCCTGCCCCTGAATTGCCACCAGCCCCCCTCCAGGCTGAGGTGACAGCTGCCTGGAAGGGAGCCCCTGGCATTTGTCTGTAAAATTCCTCTGTTATTAATTTGCAACCCTTTTCCTGGGAAAATCTCAGGCTTGGGGCAGTGAGGGCCTTGAGCAGCTGTGAGGCCCCAGGTTCCTGGCCTGTAAGGTAAACTCTTTCGGAGGTTTTAACACGGGATGAGAAAGGACTCTCTGAAAGGTCAGGGTAGGGGGCTGGTGTCTGTTGCCAGAGTGGTGGGTGCTGGCAGGGTTAGACTGAGGCCCCTCCTCCCTGGCCTCTCCCAGGACCCAGCTAGGCCCCTGACCAGACTCCCTGTCACTCCCTGCCCCACCTTCCCTTCTGAGCACAGGCCTGGCTACCTCCCCAGCCTCTGCAAGTGTCCAAATATCTCCTGCTCTGCTGTTCCTGGAGAGCTGCTCTGCCTGGTCCTGCCTCCTCTAACTCCCAAGCACACATCCTGGGAGGTACCCCTCAGCCTCCTTTCTAAAGTTAACTTTTAATGACATAAGTAATACGCGAGTAGATTCTGCTTGTGAAAAAGCAAAATCGACAAGTCAGGCCAAAATCCCCTTTGAGGCCCACCCCTACCTGGCCCTCCCTCCCACACTCCTGAGCCAATGACCAAGTCATGTGTCTTCGCCCTGCGTCTCCTCCAAGACCCCAAAGGCTCTCCCTGCTGCTTGCTCAGGATTCCTCTGTGCTCCCGTCACAACTTCTCGGGCTCTCTCCGGAAGAGTCTGGGTCATCAGGACACTTAGATCAAATAACATCATTCTCTGCACTGGTTGTTGGAGGACCCTGCTCACAGCAAGCTGTTCCCTCAGACAAGGCCTAGTCACTTCTGTCCTGTGTCCTGTTTCTACACCAGCACTTTCCCCAGTTTTATGTGAAATCAATTTAAAAACATTATCTTGAGTGAAATTTCATCAGAAAGTTTCTTGTCCAACCTGTCTGCCCCTTGGAAGAACGCTGTGGGTAACTATGCATGCTCTTTCATGGAAGCCAGAGTCGCTCTCCGTGGAGTATCTCTCTAGAGACCTATACTAGCTTCTCCAGCCAGGGAGGCAGGTGCATGGGTCTGAGCCCCCAAGTCTTTGGGACCTACTGCAGTGGTGGAAAGAACACAGACCACCTGGGGTTGCTCTGGAGGAGCTTTGAACAAGTCACCCAGCTACCTGGGCCCAGTGTTCTCTTGGTTGAGTGGGGGTGACAGTATTGGGCATACAGGTTTGTTGAGAGCCAGTGAGACATCAGACCCATGTGTCTACTTTGGGGCCTGGCTTGCTATGAACCAACCACAAAGAGCTCAATTATTTCCATTCTGAGAGCGAGCATCTCCCCTTCCCTGACAAGGCTCAGGGCCTCAGCAGGCTCACCTCCTTTTCTGGTTGGGTAGTGTGGACACTGGCTGTGGGCACTCACCCTGCAAGGCCAGAGGGCGGGCTGTGGTGCTGAACGGACAGCTCCCGTCCGTTTGGCTTTTGATGAGCAGCCAGTGCGTGTCTGGTGAGAACCTGATTTCACCCCACGGTGGGCTCACTACAGGGTAAATGGGGGGTGGGCTGGGGGGCAGACAGGAGGGTCTGAGGGCTTCACCTAAGTGCACAGCCCAAGAAAGTGTTGCCTGCAGAAGCTCTACATTTGTGCTGGCCCAGTCACCAGTGTGGTGGTTAACCTCTCCACCGACCGGGCAAGTGTCCACGAGAGGGAAAGGGGAGGAAGGAGAAGTACGCGGAGGGGCAGGGGGAGGGGAGAGTCGGGAAGATACACAGTGACAAAGAATCATGGAGACGTAAAGATACAAAGAGAGGTAGTGACAGATGGAGAGCCAGAAAGACAGAAGGATGAACGGAGACACAGACAGAAATGCCAAGAGAGAGAAAAGGAGGGAGAGAGAGGCAGAGACAGACAGAGCGAGGGGGGCAGGGACTCAGAGACAGGAACAGAAAGACCAATGCAGGACACCCACAGGGAGGCGTGCCCAGGGAAAGACAGCCAACATCTGGGAGGTAGGGAGGGACGGAGAGAGTCAGAGATGTGGGACACAAAAGATCAAGGTAAACAGGCTCCCAGACAGGCGCAAGGGGGCAGCAACGGGGGCAGAGGCAGGGAGGCCTGGGCATCCAGGGAGGTGGGGCTGGAGGTGCGATGGGACGGCGCCTGCTCAGGCCGGCCTCACGCCCACAGCCTACAAGAAGATGAAGGAGCTGTCGGTGCTGTCACTCCTCTGCTCCTGCTTCTACTCACAGCCGCACCCCAACACCGTCTACCAGTATGGGGGTGAGTGTGCCCGGCTGCTGCCCTGACCTCGCTACCCCCTCCCGTGGCGTCTGTGCACCCGCGCTTGGCTGCCTTCCAGAGAGAGGTCCCTGTGGGGAGGGGCCGGTCCTGGGAGTCCCACGTGAGCAGCCTCAGCCTTCCTCTCAGACCTTGACTTGGGTGTGTGCTCGGCCTGCCCCCTCCTTGAGCAGCCCTCCTGAAGCCCCCGTCTGCTCTTGCCCTGCAGACATGGAGGTGAAGCAGCTGGACAAGAGGGCCTCCGGCCAGAGCTTTGAGGTCATCCTCAAATCCCCTTCCGACCTTTCCCCGGAGAGTCCCATACTCTCCTCCCCCCCCAAGAGGAAGGACACCTCCCTGGAGGAGCTGCAGAAGCGGCTGGAGGCAGCTGAGGGGCGGAGGAAGGTAAGGAGCCACCCCTCTGGGTCCTGATAAAGATGGTCGGGGGCCTTGCTGGCCACAGACAGCGTCCCCAAGGTGCGGGCTGCTCCAAGCACTCGACTGGCTGTGGGCCTGTGTAGCAGAGAGGGTCTCATGGTCCCGGGGCCACCTCCTGAGCCATCAGAATGAGACGGGGGAGGAAGGATTCCTCAATGGCAGCCAGCTGGAGGGAGACAGGAACCAGATACTGCTGGGAGGGGCACCCTTGGCCATGCTGGCAGGGTGGGAGGGTCAGGTGGTAGCCCCAGGAGGGGCCCTGGGAGAGGAGGCTGGGCGACAGCCTCCTGAGCAGGGGAGCGTGAAGGAAGGGCTTTCCATGAGCTGGGAGCTCAGGGGGCCCCTGGGAGAAGCAGGCCCCTCCCCACCCTTTCTCACACCAGCCTCTCTGAAACTGAGACACACGCAGAGAAGCACGTGCTCTCAGGAGTGCAGTCCTGGTGCCCAAGTCCACTGGGCAGGGGCAGCAGCTCTATCCCCCTTACGGCAGGACCGGTGAGCCCTGGGGACCCAGGCTTCTCAGGGTTAACTAGTAGTAACTGGCACGTGGGTGGAGCCCAGCAGCCTTCTGAAGGAGGCTGAGGGAGGCTAATTACCTCTGGGAGCCTCGGGTCCACTCCCGCGGCCACCAGCAGGGCTGGACAGTGGCGCCAGCAGCCCCACTCTCCTCGTTCCAACTCGTCCCTTCCCTAGCGGCCCTGGGACCCTTCCCATGCCCCCGGCACCTTAGGGAGCTCAGAACCCGGTGTGTATTAAGCACCTACTTCGTGCTCAGCGGGCAGACGTTTGAGGAAAAGATGGGGAAGGCTCCGTGACAGCCCACAAGAGCTTCCTCCGCTCCTCCCACGTTCCCCGAGGGCAGCTGGGACTCTGGAGCGGGATGGAGCGGGGGCGCCCGGAGCCCAGCGGGGAGGGGCAGCTCTGCGGCCGAGGGTGGACAGGGAGGGCTTGCCTGGGGATAAGGTGGTCACCCCAGCCAACGGCAGAACAGGGTAGGCCCGAACTCCCCGAGGACAAGTCCGGGGGGCGGGAGGCGGTGGGCTCGGGCTGGGCGGCGGGGCGGGGCGCGGGGCACTGGGCGGGGCGGGCTCGGCCGCCCCTCACGCTCGCCCGCCCGGCCGCCCGCGCAGACGCAGGAGGCGCAGGTGCTGAAGCAGCTGGCGGAGCGGCGCGAGCACGAGCGCGAGGTGCTGCACAAGGCGCTGGAGGAGAACAACAACTTCAGCCGCCTGGCCGAGGAGAAGCTCAACTACAAGATGGAGCTCAGCAAGGAGATCCGCGAGGCGCACCTGGCCGCACTGCGTGAGCGGCTGCGCGAGAAGGTGCGCGCCGGGGCGGGGCCGAGGACGGGCGGGGCCCGAAGCAGGGGGCCCCCAGGAGCCCCTTCTTTTGGCCTTTGGCCGGTCCCTGCCCACTACGCCAGCGGCGCTCCCGCAGTCCGGCCTCCCCGTGACGCCCCGTCCTACTGGGGCTAGCCAGGGTAAGGCGAGCCCCTGCCCAGGCCGGAGCAGCCTCCCTGCGAGCGGGACCAGGTTAGTTCCGGGGAGCCCCGAGCCTGCACTCCTCGGGAAATTCCCGGAGTCACAATGCTCGGGTCTGGACACCACCCCAGGCTCCCTGAGGGCCAGCCCCCACCCTCAAGCCGCACTTGCAGTCCGTGACGCAGGCCTGCCCCTGCCCTTTGTTGCTCCTGGTCACTAAGGTGTTCTCATTGGTCGCGTCTGCCGCACCTGGGACCGAGCCAGTCTAGGGAGGAAAAGACCCCAGGGCTCCCAAAGCCCGGGAGCCGGAAGGCCCGGCCCCCAGAGCCCAGGAGGGGTGGGGGGGCAGGACCCCGCCCCTGCCGGCTGCAGGGCCCCGCCCACCCCGCCTGTCCCGCAGGAGCTGCACGCTGCCGAAGTGCGCAGGAACAGGGAGCAGCGAGAGGAGACGTCCGGCTAAGGGGCCGTTTGGACACCGCGGCGCCTGGATCCCGAGATGAGACAGGAACACACCTGAGTTTCGGTTTTGTTTTGTTCGACTTTGTCTAGATGCGGCTTTTGCTCCCGTCCCTCCTCCCCTCCTGTTCTCCCAGCTTCAGCTTCTCTTTCCGCGTTCCGAGCTGTCCAGCCCTCGTGGCAAAGCTTTGCCCACAGGCTCTCCCTGTGGAGCCCCCAGGGCGTGGCACACAGCCCCGCAGTTCAGGCCCCAGGCTGGCCGTGGCTGGGTCCCCTCTTGGCAGCCCTCTTAGTGGACGTGGTGGCGACCTCAATAAATCCAGCGATGGTGGCAGGAACACGCAGGTCGTTGTGCTGTGAGCACCTTGTCACTTAGGGCACGTCTTTTGAGGCAGCTCCTGCCAGCAGGCAGGGCCACCTCCACCTGGATGTCCTCTTCTGGGAGAGGGGCTGGGCACGCAGAAGTGGGCGGAGGAAGACAGACTGGGACAGAGAAGGATCTCTGGGCAGTGGGGGGCAGGTACCCGGTCACTGGCCAGCCCTGGGAATCCCGTGTGCAGTGGTGCTTTTTGGAACTGGTGGGTAGGAGTTGCAGCACGCTTTAATGTGGTGGCACAGGGGCCCTCTGAGACCCCCAGGCCTGAGGTTGGCACCCTCGGCTGGCCTGGGAGGCTTCGGTCATTGCCCTTGGCTGGAGTGGTGGTGGGGTGTGGCTTGGCCTGGGTCTTCAGGGGAGTGGGCATGTTCCACCAGGGACCTGTGAGCGAGCTGCTGTGGTCTAGAGGGTTGTGGGCAGCATGGACACGTGACGGCCCCTCCCCCCAGAAGGGCCTTCTCCTTCTGGCCCAGCACCTGTGCGGGGAAAGCCAGCCTCCCACTGTCCCTCCTCTCCTCCATGCTTTGCGGATGCCCTTGGAGGACCCATCCTTATATCCCTTTGGAGTCTCAGCCCCCTCCCGTGTGCACTCTGCTCTGGTCAAAAGATGCTCCCACACTGTTCCTGGCCACAGGGCTTTCAGGCGTACCTCTGGACAGGTGGCCCAGTGTGAGTGGGTGCCCCTCTGGGAGCCCTGAGTAGATGCTGGGGGGCGGGGGACCAGTGCCTGAAGATTCAGATGTCGGGGGGCAGGGGACAGGGTTCCCAAGCCACCTCCTCCATCCTTCCATTCCTGGCTGGTGGCCCACTCTGGCCAGCCTGCAGGTTGGAGGCCTGGCTCTATCTCCTGCCAAGACCCTGCTCGGCTGGCCTCCTCCCCCTCCCTCAGTCTGGGGGGACCTCCGACCCCCCAGCGCCAGCCTTTGAGGACGGCTACCTGCTTGGACACAGCAGCAGCCTCCTCTTCTCCCTGGCAGCCCAGCCCCACGACTGGGCGCTGGGGTCCGAGTCCTCACTGGCCAGCCTCTTGGTGGAAAGCCTGAGGCGTTTCTTGCAGGTAGGACCCAGAGCCAGTGCCTCAGAAACCAGATGATTGCAGCCCTCAGTGCCCCTGGCTTTCGTTCTACAGAAACCTATGGGGACACTGCTGGTGACCTCCCAGAGCCAAGCCAGGGAGGATGGGTGGGTACTGATCCATTGCAGTGGGCTTCTGGGGAAGTTGGGACCTGTGCCCCCCATCCCTGTCCCCACTGAGACAGCCCCCGAGGGAGTGACAAGCCAGGACTGGAACCCAGCAGTGCCCACCGGTGGCTTTTGTGGGACTCAGAAAGGGGAGCGGAAAGGGACGGAGGATTGGATTTCTCTGAGCGGTGGCAGCTCTCTCATAGCGGAAGCCCTAGTGTAATACACACCCATCTCATCCACGTAGTAAAAGTGAACTCAAAAATTAAATCAAATGAACAATTTAAAAAAATGTGTGTGCTTAAGAAACGGTTGAACTCTCCCGGCGTGTGTCCTGCATCTGTGGGGTCAGATGAGCTGCGAGGCCACTGCCTGTGCAAGCGTCCCCCTGGAAACCCCACCCTTGTGTGTCATCACCACAACTGCAAACAGTTCTCATGACAATGGCGATTTTAAGAAAAGAGCATATAAACAGCACGCAAGCCCACTTTCCCCTCCGGAGCCCCAGGAGACAGTGGGGGTGGGAGGGGGGAGGCTGGGACCTCCGCTGTAGGTGGGGCCGCCCCAGCTACCCCAGGGCTGCGCCCTCCTGTGGGCCGGGCTCTCAGCTTGCCACTGCAGAGGAAGATCAGGGTCTGAGGTCTGGGGCCTGCCCTACTCACCACGGCTGTGGGTCTTGCTTGGATGGGGGGGTGGTCCTAGAATCCCAGGGTGTGTCCCATCACTCTGTGGACCCCGTTGGACAGCTGACGGTTCACAGACACAGATCTGGTCCCAACATGGGGACCTGCAGTGGCAAAAAGAGACAAGCAGACATCGTGACTCACACTGGTGGACATGTCTGTCCTAGGGGACCCGAACTGCCCCTTGGGGTGCCCAGCAGGGAGGGACCCCTCTGCTGGGGAGGAGGCATGTTTGGTAATGTCCACGCTGAGCCATGCTCAGGTCCACACATGGACCTCAGGTACAGGCCCTGGAGAGATGCCTGCTCCCCAGGACCCAGAGACCCACTCACCTCTCCCCAAACCCACAGCCCTCTCCTGGGGCAGTCCTAGCTACTTCCCCAGGCTCCAGGGAACTCTCACCATCTCCGCACCTTCCCCTGTCCAGGGAGAGGTGGGAAAGTCAGAACCCAGGACACACAGCCTCCAGTAAGGTGGAGACATCAGAAATCTGCAGGAGTGGAAGGAAATACATGGAAAATATTTTTACGAGGCGTGAGTTATGCATGCCTGTCATCTGGGTTCACAGACACAGGCTCACCACATAGAAGCGCACAGCCCTGGAACTCCCAGAAGAGCAGCTGATCAAGGTCAGGGCCTCTTACCTCTTAGGCGGCCCTGGTAAGGCACTGAGGGACAGTCACCATATGGAGCCTCTGAGGTTGGGAGATGATGGGGAATCCTTTGCAGAAAAGCAATCACGCTTCTCCTTAACAAAGAGCAGCAAACAAATGGGGGACTCCTGGGAAGCCAGTTAGAGCTGTATTCGTTACCTACTGCTGTGTAACAAGTGAGTCCAAGCAGTGGCTGAAAACAACAAACATCGTTTCTGTTGAGTCAGGACTCCAGGAGCTGGGTGGTTCTGGCACAGAGCCTCCCAGGAGGCTGCAGTCAGGACATCAGTGGAGGTTGTCTGGAGGCTGCGTGGGCTTGGAGTACCCACTTCCAAGTCGGCTGGCTCACATGGGGGTGAACTAGTCACGGAAGCAGAAGTGAGTCATTAAGAACAGCCTACCCTCAAGGTGGGGGTGGGGTGGGTGAGGCCCCACCTTTGGAAAGGAGGAATGTCACAGACTCTGGGGACAGGTTTCAAAACCTCAGACACTCTGCCTTGATGACCCTATGAGTTCTGGACACAGTGGGTGCTGGCTCGGTGCCTGGGGGCAGCAGTGGGCCCCCACCGTGAAACAGGGTGTCCAGCGAGGCAGGCAAGGTGGAAGCACAGACAGACGCCTGTCGCAGCGGGGCCTCCCTCCAGCCCCTCACACGTCCTCGCCGGGCGAGCTCGGGTGCGGCTGAGTAGAAGGGACGGTACGAACTGCAGCTGCTTCTCTTGCTGCTGAGGAAAAATTATTGGGCTCTTTGGCAGTATTAGTTTTCTCGACTGTAACGTGTGCAGCAAACTGGGGGCCTTGAAACCACAGAGGTGTCTCCTTTCAGCTGGAAGTCAGGTGCTGCCAGGCCACCTCTGTCAGGACTGGAGGGGAGGGGAGGACCAGGATCAGCCCTCCCAGCTTCAGCTGTGGGGAAAGGCCGTCTCTCCGCCCCCGAAGGGCCACTTACAAACGGCACCGTTTCTTTTCAATAGATGGGGGCCCATAGAACCTGTGTGTGGACCTCCCTCCGGTTGTGAGATGGATGCACCCCCAGCGCTCAGCATGTCAGACTCCTCAGGAGGGGTCAGGTCCTTCCTGCAGCACAAGATGGGTGCGTGCAGGCCAGCAGGGTGGGGAGGACCCGGCGTGGGGACAAGGCCCACGGCGGAAGCCGACCTGGTCTCTTCTCTCCTGAGTAAAGCTTGTCCTGTCGGTGCTCGGCTGCCTCGCGCTCTCCTTGGCGACCTGGATGTCAGGATGCCGGGAACGAAGTGTTTGGACTTCTATCCCCTGCAGGCGGCTGGCGCTGTGATGAGCAGTGCCAGCCTCCACGCAGTGGGGGCCTCCCCAGGGATTGGGAACTTGAGCCTGGGCTCTGCTGGACACCGGCTATCCTTGGCTTGTGGACGCAGCACATGTATCTCTGCCTCTCCCTCAGTGTGTCTGTCCCTATGGGACACCAGTCACTGGATTAGGGATCCCCAATCCAACACGACCTCATTATTTCACTAATTATACCTGCAACAACCCTAGTTCCAAACAAGGGCTCATTCTGAGGTCCTGGGACTTGTGACGTCACCACATCTCTGGAGGACACAAGTCAATCCCAGGCAGCAGTTGTAGGTACATAATTCGTAACTTTAAAACGTCCATGCACTAATTTGTGTATTCAACATGAGTTTAGTGAGTGCTTATTACATCTGTGTGTCTCACTCCAGAGAACAGTGATGGATTTGAACACCCAGGCCCTGCCCTGTGAGAAACTGCATGTTAGTCAATACAACCTTATGTTACATATGGTAGTTTATGCTTTTTTAAAGCACGTTAAAATGTTTTTAACCGGGCTTCCCTGGTGGCGCAGTGGTTGAGAGTCCGCCTGCCAATGCAGGGGATGCGGGTTCGTGCCCCGGTCCGGGAAGATCCCACATGCCGCCGAGCGGCTGGGCCCGTGAGCCATGGGCACTGAGCCTGCACATCTGGAGCCTGTGCTCCGCAACGGGAGAGGCCACAACAGTGAGAGGCCCGCGTACCGAAAAAAAAAAAAAAAAAAAAAAATTTTTAACCTTCACCAGGCCCACTGTGAGGAAAACAGAGTAGGCATTATCTTATGACGTTAACATTTTTTCTGGTTACAAACATAATACATGCTCACTGCAGACTACACAGTGTAAAGACAAAAATCCTGATCCACCAAACTCCTTCCCCTGGAGAGGACCTACCCCTCAAGAGGTGCTGAAGTGAGCCCGAGTTCAGACCTCTGAGACGCGCACAGTGATGTGTTCGCACTTATCCTACGTCCTCACAAACATCGCTTCAAGCGTTGGACAATCATCTATTTCATGGATGTACTAGGATTTCTGAGAAAACTTCCCCAACTTTTTGGATTCAGGGACCTCTTATAATTTTAAAGTTTATGGAGGACCCCCAAAGAGCTCTGTTTATGTGGGCTATTCGGGTCGACAGGGACCACACTGGGAATTAAAACGCAGAAATTAAAAAAACAGTAATTCAGGGAATTCCCTGGTGGTCCAGTGGTTAGGACTCCGCACTTTCACTGCTGAGGGCGCAGGTTCGAGCCCTGGTCAGGGAACTAAGATCCCGCAAGCCATGTGGCGCGGCCAAAAATTAAAACAAACAAACAAAAAACCCGCCAGTAATTCAGGGACTTCCTTGGTGGTCCAGTGGTTAACACTCTACGCCCCCAATGCAGGGGGCCCGGGTTCGACCCCCGGTCAGGGAACTGGATCCTGCATGCTGCAACTAAAGATCCCGCACGGTGCAACTAAGACCCGGCGCGGCCAAATACATATTTTAAAAAATCAGTAATTCAGGGGCTTCCCTGGCGGCGCAGTGGTTAAGAATCCGCCTGCCAATGCAGGGGACACGGGTTCGAGCCCTTGTCCGGGAAGATCCCACATGCCGCGGAGCAACTAAGCCCGTGCGCCACAACTACTGAGCCTGTGCGCCTAGAGCCCATGCTCCGCAACAAGAGAAGCCACGACAATGAGAAGCCCCCGCTCTCTGCAACTAGAGAAAAGCCCGCGCGTAGCAATGAAGACCCAACGCAGCCAAAAATAAATAAAATAAATTTATTAAAAAAAACAGTAATTCACTAAAAAATGATACACCCATTACATGTTAACATTTTAAAATGAAAAAGTGACGTTTTCCTTAAAAATGAAAAGAATTAGTGAGAATGGTTGAAGCATATGAGAAAAAAATCTAGCCATACACAGATACATGGTTGGAAAAAGAAACTATTTCAATAGCTTGGTCTTTAATACTAAACCAAAGCTAGATGAGGGGTAGTTTCTTAAAGGTTGGCTGCACTGTGAATCTGAAACTATATCAATAAACCTTTCATACTCTTCCACGGGTTGAATGGTCTGTCTTGAGCTTAAACACGCCTTTTACCCATGCACGGTTCTGTAATTCTTAGTGCGTGTGCCACCCTCCCCCAGGCAGGAGGTCCTGGGCCTCAGGGCCTGCAGAGTGGAGGAAGGGAGGGCCAGGGTATTGCTGGGTAAGCCGGGCCTGCCGTGGTCCTGCTTCCAGTGTGGTCAGGGACTGTGTGTGGTGGAGCCCAAGTAGAGGGTGGGGCATGACAACCCCACAGCATCCTTGGGCCCATGATGACAGTCTCTCCTGGTTTACCCTCCTCTGTAGTAAACCAAGGGTGGAAGCTCCCCTCCCCTTGGGAGCACAGGGGAGAAATCACCACCCCAGACCCCAGGAGGAACTAATCCATCCTGTCAGCCAAGCAGAGCCCAATGCTTCGGAGACAGAAAAGGTGAGCGCAGGTTCAAATGCCAGACCTGAGGTCCTGTGGCAGAAATACGTGGAGGCCATGCAGCAGTGGAAACTCAGACTGGGGAGTCTGGGGTGCCCAGACTCCAAGGCCAGCGGCCACAGCTCACCCCAGCTGTGCAGCAGCAGGACCGGGCCTGGTCTGCCTCCTGCATCCTTCTGAGCTTTCTCCCTTTAACATTTTTTAAAAATTAATTAATTTTAAAAATTTATTTTATTTCTAGCTGCGTTGGGTCTTCGTTGTTGCACGCGGGCTTTCTCTAGTTGCGGCAAGCAGGGCTACTCTTCCTTGTGGCACGTGGGCTTCTCATTGCGGTGGCTTCTCTTGTTGCAGAGCACGGGCTCTAGGTACGTGGGCTTCGGTAGTTGGGCTCAGTAGTTGTGGCTCACAGGCTCTAGAGCGCAGGCTCAGCAGCTGTGGCGCACGGGCTTAGTTGCTCCGTGGCACGTGGGATCTTCCCGGACCAGGGATCAAACCCGTGTCCTCTGCGTTGGCAGGTGGATTGTTAACCACTGCGCCACCAGGGAAGCCCTCTCCCTTTGACTTTATGGGCATTTACTTCCGTAACGTGAGGACAGGGAAACTCAAATAAATGATATGCACAGACCAGACACACTTGCTCTTGTATTTACCAGATAATAAAATAGCTGCACTGACATAGGCTCAATAGTTTAATCTTTAAAAACAGTGACTTTTTCATCACTTGCTTGAGTACACTCTCTATATTATTGAAAACAGAATGAAAGCGGTAACTCTCCCAATTATAACATCCCTGAAATGAAGTTTGCTTGAAATTTCCCAGTCTGGGAAATGGCCTTCAGTGGTCTTCCTACCTAAGTATGAACACAGGTTCACAGCTTGGTCTTGAAGAAGGCATTTGTTTTCTGCCTTCTCTGTCTCCTGAGGGAGCATCCGCAGACCCTGAAGCCTTTCACTGGGCACCGGAGTCTTCCGCAGCTGACAGCTGCCAGAGCAGTGACACCACACACGAGGAAACTTCGTACGTGCCTTCCCTGGTCTGAGAACAGCCAGCCTCAGCCACCCTCTGGGTCCCCCTGACTGCCCGGTGCAGGTGGGGAGACAGAGCACAGGGAGATGTGGGGATGTGCCCAAAACCACCACGGCTGCAGCGCTTCCTCCAGGAGTCCTGGGGCAGGAACAGGATGCCTCACAAGTGCCCCGGCCTGGGCAGGGCAGGTGACCCCACTCACCACCCCCTGGGCCCCCACTGCACCTTTCAATCAAACAGCAAGGCCTGTTTGTACTCGCTCCCCAGTCAAAGGAACTCCAGGAAAGCTGAGTGATGCTAACCTTCTCACGTTCTGGAAAACGCAGGGACTTTGCACTCCAGCCATTAAAAAAGAGAGTTTTCAGGGCGTTCCTAACCCTTCATCAGGGTGTCTTTTAATGCCTCTGTGATAGCGCAGGAACTGAATTTTAACTTCAGTTAACGTAAACTGAAATGAGCACACGTGATCAGTGACTACAGCACAGGAGAGCGCGGCTGGGGGTCGACACAGGAACACTGGGGGGAGCCGCGCGAATCCAGAAGTGAGGATGTTTAAAGCCGTTTTTAACGCTTGCTACAAAAATAAGCCATGATAATCGCAGGATTCGGACTGTACGACTCCCGGGGCAGCCCTCCCGCCTGCCTCTGGGGAGACCCTTTGCACACGCGGGCAGGTCACTCACCTTTCTCGCCAACCCTAAGCGCGTCCCCCTACGCACCCTCTCCCCGGGAATTCCGCGCCGAGCTGGTGTGCCGGCCAGTCCCGGCCGGTGAGCCAGCGGGCGGGGCGCGGAGCAGCCGCCCAGCTAACGGGCCGAAGCACCCACCTCCGGCCCCGCCCTCGCCCGCGCGCACGCGCGTCGGGCCCAGCCGGGCCTTATTTCTCGACACCTCCCGCTTCCCGGCCGAGCGCCAAATAAATATCCGGGCTCGCCCTGGCCCGTGCGTGCGCGGCCCCGCCGCCTGCGTCACTAGGAAGCGCGCGCCCGGGCCGCCGCCGCCGCCGCCGCCGCCGAATCCCCAACAAGGAGCGGAGCCCGCGGCCGCCGCCGCCGCAGCCGCTGCCGCCGC